>NC_083864.1:10380171-11000381 GCF_029169275.1 Apis cerana | reverse complement strand
GGATGACTTGTCTATCCGTTACGTTTGATTCGCGTTTCAAATTCGATTTTTCGATGTCCTTTCTAAGAAATTTAACTTCCTAAAATTAACCTAAAATTAACGTCGTATTTTTCTTTTTTTTTTTCTTTTTACTTCGTTTATGTTCCGGTAAAAATTCTAATTCTTATTAAAGAAAAAAAAGTCATTTCGAATTATATCGAGAATTAAAACTAAAATTATAAATACGAACGAAAAGATCGAGAAAAAAAAAGTAAAAAATTATTAATTATCGTTAAAATTATTAAAGCGTATGAAAAAAATTAGAAAAAAGAAAACAACGATAAATTCGTCAAAAATGTATTAAAAGATAATTTTACAAAAAAAATAAAAATAAAAAAATAAAAAGCGTATCTATACTTTAACGATTTGTATTGTATTTGCGTTATATTATGTATATTTATATTGTATTATAATAATACGAACAAAAAATTAACAAAGTAAACAAAAAAAAATCATTCAACGTTTTTTATCGATCTTATAAATTAATTATAATAAAAGGAAAATTAAAAAAAAACTGATTATCCGAAATATTATCGATAAAAAAAAGTTAAACCGTTAGATAAATTTTAAAGAAACGAAAAATAATAAAACGAACGTAATGATATAACGTCGATTGATAAAATAGTAAAATGAAAATTAATAACGTTGTGAATATTATTACGAATATTATTACGAATATTGTAGCGAACGTGTATCGCGACGCAAGACGCGCCGGTTGTTATTGTATATATTCGTAGTCGGTTTCCGAACACGGAACGAAACGGACGTGTTTCTCTCTGCTCTTCGAGTAAAGACTTTATCGCTGTGAATAAAATATTATAGTGTAAAAATTTATTGAATAAAAATTTTAAATTTATTAAATAAAAATATAAAGATATAATATAAATATAAAAATATAAAGATAATATATAAAGATTATTAACGAATTTTATAAGTTATATAGTAAACTTTGAACCGCTTTATCTCCGAAGATTATAATGATACCTATGATGTGATTACGATCGGGAAACATTGTCCTTTCGATTTAATTTTTATTCGTTATTCTATATCGAGGGCTTTGTACGCTATCGTCGCGTAAATATATACGAGGAGAATTGTGTATAAATTTTCGACTGCTGTATCTTCGAAGATAGTAGCGATACGATGGTACGATTTTTTGAGATAGTTGCGAACGGGTAACGTTGCTCTTTATAATGCGAGAAAAAAAATAATAAAAAGCTTAACTAAATGTTGACTAAACGATTAGATAGATTTAAACGATATTGATAATTGCAACGAAAATGACTAAAAAATTAAGAAAATAAACGAAAGAAATCGTTTTTTATGCGTCTTATGAATTAATAATAATGAAAAGAAAATTAAAAGGAAACTAATTATCAAAAATATTATCGATAAAAAAAATTAAACTATTAAATTTTAAAGAGACGAAAAATAACGAAACGAACCTAACGGAATAATAATATAGCGAATGTAAATGATATGATGTCGTGTCGATTGGTATTGTATACGTATCGATTAAATCCAAATACGAAACGAAACGAACGTGTTTCTTCGATTATTTTTGTATATCGATTAAATGTAGTCGTTCTCCGAACACAGTACGGGACGGACGTATATTTCTCTGCTCCCCGAATAAAGATTTTATTGTTATATAATATAATAAAATTAAATGTAAAAATTAAAATGTAAATGATCGTTGAATAAATAAAGTATAAGAATATAATTACGATTATAAATCGATAAAAGGATGGACGAAATATTCCTCGAATACGAGAATACGATAAAATAAAGAATGAAATGAATCTAAAAAAAATTAAAAGAAAAAAGATAATCCTCCGATAGAGATTTAAAAAAAAAGGGAATGTAATAATTAAAATCGATAAATAAATAAAAAAAATTTGATTGCTTTCTTTTATTTCATTATCAATTTATATATATATATATTTTTTTTCTCTCTTACACTTCGCATATTAATTTCGAATTAAAATATCGTTTAATCATAATTAACCGCATATATTATATATCATGAATCGAATTTAAAAAATAAAAATTCGAAAAAACGAATAAAATTTGTATATAAAAAATTAATCGTATAAATATGTTTGACGTATAAATATGTTTTCGAGAATAAAGAATACGATAATTGAAAATGATAAATGGAAATAAAAATATATATATATATATATTTTAAATAAGAATTAAGCGAAAAATTAAAATATATAAATATATAAAATAATCTTGATTGTTGTGTATTTTTATTTGTGTATCGGAGTAATACCTGATATAAATTTATATTATGTTTATTTTAAAAAATTTCAAGGGTAAATAAAAAAAGCATTGGTTTTTTTATTTAAAAATAAATACGAATCATTTACTACGTCTATACAATTGTTTATTAAAATAACATTTATTGGAACATTTCGTTCCTATATTGATTGATTCAATATGTTTCAACGCAAGTACGTTTATTAACATGATTTAACAGTGATTTAATAGCGATAAACGCCTTGAAAATCTTTTAGTATTATACGCGAATACGTGAGTACATGAGTACTCGAAGATAAGTAATGTATATGTATACTTACTTACTTACATATGTGCGATACAATGTATTATTATTAGATAGAAATGATATGAAATTGATGGAAATGATCTATATAGCGAATTGTGAATAAAAGAAGACTAACGGAATATTTATAAATTTTATATACAGATAAAATATGAAAAAAAAATATGTATATATATGTGTGTGTGCATTTGTGTATTTTCTTTTCATATATAATATATTCCATTGAATGATACATTTGTATAGAATAAACGAACGAAATAATGTAATATTTGCATAATTGTGAATTTAGGAATATATATATATATATATATATATATTGTGCTCTTTTGTGATTATATACAGCATATTTTTGCGCAAAAGAAGAATACAATTTTGTGTATATTATTTTCTTTCATTTTAAACTGTTTCGTTTTTTTATTAGTTCAAGATATGTTATGCATAAGACGGTTACGATAAGAATTCTTTTACTTTTTTGAAATTTATACATGGAATGAAAAGCGATTTACGAATGAAATGAAAATTCGAAACGTCGATATTTTGAAAAATAAATTTAAATTGAAAATGATGTAGGCACTTGATTTTTTATGTATAATTTCATTTTCACGATACGAAGCTGTATTTAACATATAAAAATTGTATAATGATTTACGAGGGAACTGTTTCTTTCGAAGAAGAAAAGATGTGTCTTCGAGGAAATGTTCGGTTATTCTAAATCGAGCGAATAGTTCCTTACCATATGCGTCCAATATGCCGTACGTAGTTTCGCAGATTTTCGTACATTGTGATAAATTTTCTGGAATTAAAAAAAAAGAAAGAAACAAATTCGCCGTCATTCTGTATAATGATTTTGTACAAATTTTTTTTTTTTTTTAATATTCATGTAATATTTATTAGAACGGCATCGTAGTTCGTTAAAATGAAACGATACTTGTTACGACGCGTTTTTATTCTTTATAAGTGTAATATTTGCGTTAAATATAAAATATGATATATAATAATGGAAAAATCATAAAAATTGTTTCTTTTCAATAACGTATTTTGATTTTACGCTTTTTTATTAATAAAGAGAAAATAAAAGAGAAATAAATTATAATAATAATTATGCGAAATAATGTGGAAGATAAAAGGAAATGTCATATAATTGTAACGATTATTGAAGAAATATATTCAAAATTTTCAATGACTTTTGCTATTTTTAGCTAATTCAAAATTATATAAAAAATCTTGTGAAATTGTTTCTCTTTATCGTATCGATGAATTATGCTAATAACGATGAATAGAATAGAAAATAAAAGTATCGTGTTATTTTATCGCTAAAATTATAATATAATGATACGATACCGATATATTAATGCTTAGATAATTATTCCATAAATTCCATAAGTCAAAGATAATTAATAATAAAATTATTTGCTATTCCTTTTATCTTCCTACATAAATTGTGTATAAAATTAAAAGATATATTTTGTAGATTTTGTATTTTACATTTTTCAGTTATATATCTAGATATGGCATTTTTCTAATTATTTATAACAACGCTATACAACATTTTAGTTACGTTTAACGAGAATTGTTTGAGAATAAATTCTGTTGATCGAATCTCTTTGAAATTAGAAGCAAAGTGGTTATGAATCGCGAAGACTTTTTTGTCTTTTCTTATCTAGCTTATTGATCTTATTGTTGATTTTATTTCTTAACTAATAAGAATATGTTCGCATCGTACACGATGGTCAACTTTTTTATATTTAGACCGAATCAAAAATCAATTTCAACGACACGCGTATGAAAAATAATGGTATTAAAAAAAAATAATAAATAAATAAAATAAAGAAAAAATAAAAAAAATTATCATTGGATTATAACGTTTAACGTTTATTTTCATTTTTAATAGCATCGCTGAAATGCCAATTATGCCAATAAACAATACTTGTAGACATATGCGAAATGCAAAATTTCTTCAAGTCGAACGATCGTGTATAATGTGAATCTCGCATTACATATTTATTTTTCCCACTTATTATTGAACACGTATTTTCTCTCTGAGGCAAAATAGTTTTTTCTTTTTGTAACTCGTTGATCGAGGAACAATTTTATAAAATAATTAGCGAATTATATTATTAAGAAGTAACACGGTTATTATGATTATATTTTTTTAAGATTAAAGTAGGCCTCTCGCTTATTTTTATGTATTATTACTATTAATAATATATTTCCAAAATAACATAACGATGAATCGAATTCGCTATATATCATCGATACATTGATTTTTTTTTAACAATGATAATAACAATGCGATAAACTATTGAATTTAATCTTTTTTCTCGATGTTTCTTTATGAAAATATAAATGGATGCAAAAATTGTGTATATTATTCTTTTAAAAGAACATTGTCATGAATTTTTTAATAATAATTAATTGTACGTAAAAATTATATGTAGTAATAATAAAATGTAAAGGGACGATATAAAAAATAAATTAAAAAATTAAAAATATAATGTTATATTTTATTAAAATATTTGAACGATTTTGCTTTAATTAATAGAATATTATTAACTGATAACTGATGAAAAATCACTAATAAGATTATCTTCGATAAAAAACATTGTGATTTTACTAATCGTTACAGAAATTTCACATTGCGGTACATATGTGTTTATTTAAACGAAAAATATTTACAATATTATTCATTGACAAGGAATGACATAATATAATAAAGTTAGAAAAGCTTTCGATCAATCCGATACATACGTATATATGCATTGCATAGATATATTTTTTAGAAGTGATGCTTTTAACTTGAAATACATAATTTATTTTACATAAAATTTGGAAAAGAATCACATTAGTTTGCAAAGAGCTAAAAATTAAAATTTATTTTTTTTTACTATCATTATTTGTTTGACAAGTAACGTAAAACTTTTTATTTTTTTTTAAAAATCATTTTCGAAATATTATAAATATATATTATTATTATATATAATATAAATACATATGATTCTATAAATGTACAACTTTTGAAAAAGACTTTTGATAAGTCATGACGTTGACTTTGCGTGTTCTGCAATTTCATATAGACAATATAATAATTTTATTAAACAATGACGATTTGATTTCCTCGGTAACGAGATACAAAAATAAATTGACCTCGGAGAGAAATTATAGATAGATATACATATATATACGGCGAGGAAGATAATACAGAAATAAAGGTGTTCCATATATCAAGAACCACCTAGGAAATTGACATTTCGCAAAAAAATGCATCCTAATGTTCGCATATATTTTTTTCCCGTATATTTTCTCCCATAATTCCACGAGTAAAAATCTATATCATTGTCTTTTGACGGTCAAAGGTGACGCGCTACTACTTTTTCATTTTGTCACTATAGATATGTATAAAAATCATGTTGCGAAATATGTTCGATGAACGTGAAACATTTTTCTTTTCTTACGCGAGCATATACGCGATGAAAAATTTGTATGGAGAATCGTACTATTTGTTTCGTTCGATTATAAAATTTTCAACGTACATTTTTATGCAATGCGTTATAATTGAATTCTTCTTATCGAAATAACGAACAATAATTATATAGATACAATTTTCATAGTGGATATAAGAAAATAATTATTTCCATAAATAAATATTACGTAAATCTAGAATTGATATTGCGTACGAAATTATTTTATTCATTGCCATGCCTGTATTATGATCTTTTTATTTTTATTTATAAGATATATAAATTATATAATAATATATTATGTGTTATTTACATTTTTTAAATAAGATTAATCGAAAAACGATGATTAATTATAAAAAATTAACTATTTATAAAAAACGAATGATCAAACAATTTAATAAAATTTATTATAAAAAGAAAAAAAAAGCGACGTTACTTCTCGGTGCCCCTAATATTATAGATACATAAAAATTGTGTATCAAACTCTCTTGTTCTATTATATGAAAATTTTTTTATCCGAATACTTGATTCGTTCGTATAACATACTTTTTATTCATTCTACCATATTTATAATTCAAAAATATTGGTCCATTATCGAACAATTACTCGTCTGTCATTTCTTTTCCTCTTTCCTTATCGAATCTAAACGAACGAGTCGAGTTTAGGAGAAGTTGACATCGAGTTTCAATTGTACGATTTATTAATAATCTTTTTTCGAACACGCGTCATTGGATCTTGTCACGCTTATAAGCGTTCTAATGGATTCTGTACTTTGAGAGAATACAGGTTATCGATTTTTTTGTTACTCGTTGTAGCACTTTCCAATATTGCTCCCTTGTAACGAGACAACTTTGAAACGCTCCGTGACACACGAATTAACGACGAACGGTATGCTCGTGGCGGATATAGTAAAGTACCGATCGCGATTTTCATGCAAAAAAGAAGAAAAAAAAATGTGTGTATACTTTGTATGTCGAATATACTATTTTTTAAAACAAATTCAAGCGCAATTTTTTTTTCATTTTTTTCTAATTTTGAAATAAGTTATACTTCAAAGTACATTTTGTGATAAAAAAAATAATTATTTACGTTCTCGTACAAAATTGGACACTTTTTATTTGAAATAGAAATAAATAACGAATAGAAAAAAAATTTCGAATAAAATAAAAAAATAATAAATAATTATTTGAAATAATAATAATATTTGGGAATAAATTATTTTTAAATGTATTTATTAAATATTTGATTATTTGAAATAATGAGAGAACGAAAAAAAGATAAGAAATAACATTTAACTTATTCTCTTTTATCGTATCTTGAACGATGCCATTCTACAACGTTCAACGTATATGTATGAATCGCAAAAAGATTATAGGATCATGTATATTGATAGATGATAGAAATAATTTTAAAAAGAAAAATCTTTCTCCGTGAATTGAGAAATTGATAAACATTAAATAAGAACGCGTTAATCACACTTGCTATCTTTGGCCGTCAAGAGAGTTAAAGATTCGTTTCGTCTTGGGCCGAAACGATCGCGTGCGCGATACGATAATCGTATTAGGGTGGAATGGAAAAAATAAAATTATATGATCATTTTCTAATAGTGAAAAAAATTTGCCTTTATATAATATTCTAGAATTTTTGTGTAAAAAATTTTCATGTAAATTTCTATAAAATTAATTTTTAAAAATTCTAAGTTTTAATTTTTTATTTTCTTTTAAAACATATTTTTTAACTTTTTAATTTTAATTTTTATTTTTATTTTATATTATATTATAAATTTGTTAATACGTTAAAATTAATATATATAAAAGTATATATATGTTCGCAATATTATATTATTACATAAGTAATGTTGTGTTAAAAATATAGTGAAATAATTATATGTATGCTTTATTTTTGATTGATATTTTATTAACCATATTTGTTGTTTACGAGCAATATCTTTTTTACAAATGTTATTCTTTATTTAAAATTTATTTTAAATAATTAATATTTTATTTATTAACATTTTCTTTTAAATAAATTTTTTTAATATTACTATGCGATCGTATTTGGATTTTCAATGATTTTGCAACGATTCCAGAAGTTTTGCGATAGATAAAATAAGATAATAATTATTGGAATATTTTTGACAATTAAATTATTTATTTTTTGTTTCCTTTTTTTCAATACAATTTGAAAATGTTCCTTTGCTTTTTTGTTTTTTTTGTTTATTTATAAATGATAAATAAAGTTTATTTATCATATAAATTATTAAAGCTAAGATAATTCGATTGTATTTTAAAATTTATAATGAATGAGTCTTTTTCAACTAAAACTAGATTTTTAATACAATATTATTTATGAAATGATTTAAATTTAAATTTGAAAATTAAAAATTCTTACTTCCCCAATAAGAATTCTCTTTAATCTATTCCAAATCTAATTCAAAATTAATTTTTAGATAGGGAGAAATGTTATTTTAAAAACAATATATTATTATAAAATAATTTTAAAAAACCAAGAAAAATAATTCTTAAATATTATAAAGTGATCTTAAAAAATTGATCGATAATTCATGTATATATATAGAAGGCAACATTTATTCGCTATTAGAAGTTATGATAATAGGAAAAAGAAATTTTATTTCTATATTCGTTCCACTCTAAACTATAAATATATTTATTTTTCATGAATTGTTTTCCATGATCGAGACCTGCTCGAAGGAAAAAGATTTTCGAACCTAATCGATCTATAGGACCGCATCGTTCGCGCTCTTTCTATGTAAAAAAGAATGTTATTGGAACGTTGACGTATTTCACGATAATTTGACGATATTTGACGATAATTTGTCTTTTTTCCCATATCCGTCGAATATTCGATCGTGACGACATCGTATAATAAACATCGTATAATTCGGAGAAACACGGAGATATTCTTATAATAAAGGATAATAAAAGAACGCTCATGATGATCGAGCGATCCGTCCGTTCATTGTTATTTATCGATCAAATTTTATCGTTTTCGAATTCCGCTTTTCGAAGTCTGAAACTCTTCGAAAACAAGATAAAGCGGCAAATCATATTTCTTTTTTTTCTTTTTGTTTTTTTTTTTTTGGAAGGGAGGAAGGAGTTCTCTTTATTGACTAAGACAACTAGGATTTAGCGGTACTAGTTTGTGCCTTGTCGTTTTGCGCCTTATCGAATCCATCGATCAACGTCTCGATGATAAATTTGATTGTCACTTTGTAGGTGCTCTCCACGTTTTCCGAATATCGATCTTCTAAAGTTCGTTTCACAGCTTCTAGAAATGGTTGCTCAATTTTCTGAAAAATAAAATTGATCGAAATGTGAAAGACATTTTGACGAGATTTTCGTATTCCAGATCTAATTTATCATGAAAAATTTCGGATGTTTGTGCATTTATTGATATATGATATACGATAATAGTTGATTAAATTTATTCCATCTCCTTTATTTTTTTGCTATCTTAAATATTTAATAAATTATTTAATAAATTCGTGTTATTCTATTTTAAATATTTTATGTTGTTATTCATAATATTAAGATAACAATTGCATCTTTTGTTATAGAATATATCGGTATAATTTATTATCGTGCAATGTATGGTTTATACCGTTTAACATGAATATGCGGAAACATGCGTACCGTGCATCTTTCCAGCTTTGTTTCCACGAGACTTATTTTCAGCAACAAACGGAATTCGTTCTTCCCCTTCTCCCGACTTCCGAAATCATCTACAGCCTATCATCTAGAGATGGGAAAAATTTTAACGATTCGAGTTAAGAATAAAGTTACTTGAATAAGTTGTTTCGATAATTTATTTTTTAAAGTATCGAATAAATATCAAATAAATGTAGCGCCAAATAGCCGATATTATATAAAAGCGATATAATCGACTATAATAATTACAAATAAATGTTATTCAAGCATTATAATATAAATTATTATTTAAAATAGCTTTATTCGAAATTTTAATTAATTAATTTTTGCAAGGAGTTCATGTCCAATTCTGCAGTCTGTACGTAGTCTGCCACGATAGAATGAATTAAAAACTATACGAGATGATAGAATGAATTAAAAACTACGAGGTGACATTTGATACTTTCGGAGAATCAATAGAGAAAATAGAAAAAAAAAATTGTCATTGACTTAACAATTTTTTTTTCACGAACTTACCCAAAAATATTGTGGATTGAAGTCAGGTATCTTTGTATGCGTGGCTCCGACTTGATGAAGGCATGTCAAAAAATCATCCATGTTGTCAAGGCCTCTGATACCTTCGTCTAAAGCACCCATTACTTTTTCTGCGTGTTTTCCTAATTCTACCATATCGAATCGTTCTTCTTTCGACTTTAAATCCAAAAATCGTGAGAACATCTGTACTAATTCTTCATTTTCTTCGAACAATCTATAAATAAATGTAAATAATAACAACAACAACAATAATAATAATAACTTATAATTTTTTTTTCAAAGAATACATATATATTATAATATGTACAAAATAATGATAAAAGAATTTTTGCATACAAATTATGCTATATTTTATAATGAAATTTATTCTTAAATAAATAATAAGCAAAACTTAAACTTTGTTTGAAATATTATAAATTCAAATTTGAAGCCAGAAATAATTCGATATAATATATATTTTTATATATATTTGTATCGCAATGTTTTATCATTTATTTTTCTTATAAGATAATTTCAATTTTCTATTACTTTTATGCAAATAAAAAAAAAATAATTAACAATTTTTATAAAAATTTTTTTGAATCTATTTCTTTCTATGATAACATTGACATTGTTATATATTGATATTATTATCATATTATTACTTTTAAAACCATAATTGAATCATTTATTTTTTTTCAGTATCGAATCAATTTTTATATATATAAATAATAACATATTATATTTTTTGACAAGAGAAAACAAGAAAAGGTACTCAATTTTTTTTTTAATTTTTTTATACGTCATAAATCTCTAACTTTAGAGAATAAGAGCTTTTACGATACATCTTGTACTTCCTTGAAAACTTTTTAAAACTTGATCTAACAACCATTGTTACATAAAACCGATATTCCTTTTTAATATATCTATTCCATATCCTTTATCTTCATCTTTCTTTGTCTCTTAACTTTTCTTTCTTTTTAATTCTTTCTTTCTAAATTCTTTTGAATTGAATTTCATCTTTATATACTATGTATATGCATATTGATATACATTTAATTTATTTTTCTAATAATTATTTATTTCCCCTCTTTTCTCTTATCTTATATGTGTATCTACGAAGAGATTATTTTATTTTTATATTTTTTCATTAATTTAATTTAGATAGAAAAGAAAAGAAAATATTTCGTGTTCGTTATTTTGTTTAGGAACGGTATTTATATGATATTTATAAAATAATAATAATTAAAATATTCATTTATATTAGATATTATATATACATATATATAACGAGTTTATGATCTATTTCGGTTAAAAATATGATATATTCTATTTATATATAAAACACGTGTTATTTTTTTTTTATTCAAATTACAGATAAATATTTCATTTTGTTTAACTTAATTATATTGAACGTATTGAATAATTGAATAATTATCAAGATTAAAATTAATATTTGCAAGATTAAAAAATTGTATTTTTTTTGTTTTGAAATTACAAATTTTCGAAAACTATGGATTTTAAGAAAATATTAAAAATTCATATTCAATGCGTTAAAATCTATGAAAAAGATCCATCAAAATTTATAAAACATAGATATATACTGAACAATATAATATAATAAATATGAAAAATAATATAACAAATACAGTTAACTACACACACACACACATACACACATATATATATATATATATATATATATATATATATATAAAATAATTTTAAAAAAAAGTAAATTGTGAATTATTTCAAAAATAATTAAATTATCTTTATTATTGTTCAAATTCTTTGTCTTATTTGTTTAGTTTATTTTAGTTTCGTTTATACATTTAATTAATCAATCTATTAATAAACTGTCTTGTTATCATGCTCTGTTTCGTTTTCTCAAGTTCTTAAGAGTCACAAGCGAAGAGCATGGAAAGATGACATGACGGAACAACCAGAGAATGTTGAATGACTAGAGTCTCAACATTAAAAGTTCATTAAGTCTATCAAAACATTGAGCAAGAAGTTTAAAGATTTAGTTCCAACAAACATTAATGCAAATTTTAATATCGTATTAAATGAAATTTTTTTTTAAATTATTTATTTTTAAATTATTATATCTATAAACTGATTTTAGCTAAATATATTCAATTTATATCAAAACTATCCGACTATTAATATAATATTCATTGTTGTATCATTTATATTATATTCTTCTGATTTAAAAAATTATTATTTATCATTTGTTATAAATGGCAAAATAGTTTTTGCTTGATAATTGTGAATATTTTTTCGTTGTGTCGAAATAAATTCAATGATATTAATATGAAAATGTCTCGAATATATAAATATTTTTTTATCGATAAAAAATTATATCGAATTATATCACCAACAATGAATAAATAAATATAATATTTAACATTTTCTTCAAGATACGTTGCTCGGATTTGTTCGCATTTGGCAAGTTAATGCTATTGATTAAGCTTGTGATTAGAAATATTTTTTTGTTAATAATTCGTTAACAAAATAATGAAAGTTTTTATAAAGAAAAATATTATTTGAAATTACACCATAGGAATTTTCATTTTACAGATATTTCAATTTTTTGAACACTCTATATATATTCGCTATGTCCTGAATAGATAGAATCAATAGTAAGGAACTTAGATAAGACCCTTGAGATATGAATAGCTTATAAGAGTAATTATTGACTTTGATGTTCTACAATCGAACCGTCAAATTATTATGCACATATAGATGTCATTTTAGGAGAATTCCTTAAGATTTAGATTTAAGATAATATTTCCTAACTTAAATGACAATTTAACAAATATGACAAATAATATTATTTTTCAAATATATAGTATTATTTTTCTGATATTATTTTTATTATCTATATTGAAATGTTTCGTTTTAAAAATATATCGAAACATCTAAAATTATATATAACATTGTTTAATATTTTAAATGAAATTATTACAAAATATTATGTGCTTTTTGGAAATTTAAAATGTGATTTATTTTATTTTTAATAAGAAAAAATACAAAGAGAACGATAAAGATTTGAAATATCTATCTCAGATATTTCAAAACATTGGAAAAGATTAGAATATTTGAGAAGAGAATTGATTTCAGGATTTTTCTCTTTCTCCCCCTCCCCCTCCCTCCTTCTCTCCTCTTTGTCCTATCCAAATTTTCAACTTGTTTGGTCAATAAAGTGCATATCATGCTACACTTGAAAATAGATATGCTATCTTCAAATAGTATTTATTCGTGAAAATACTTTTCAATTTTTAGTATTTTATTTCAAAGTTATTCTCTTCATCTCTTACTTATTGGCTGCATTTCTTAATTTACTAAAAAATTATTTTAATTGATAAAATATGTTTTATTTTACTTTTCTTTATCTGTGCTATCGCTTTCAACCAAATTTTATTAAAAAAGGATGACGTGTAAAAAAAATTCTTATTAACAATAAACTAGCAGGTTGCGAATTCCAATATTCCAAGCATAATACGCACGTACAGCACGTTTATTGATTCCGGAGGCACTGGTTGGACTAAACGTCTCTGATCGACTTTCATCTCGAACCATGATGTCGGGGATATAGGCAGATCAAACTTGATTAAGTTGCTTTAAAGGAATTCTCCGTACGATTTGCATTCATTTGAATATGTTTATTATTTGTTGTTCGATATTTGTTGTTTATTTCATCGAATGAAAAGAAGATCAGATATGAATCTGATGAATATATGAATTTGTTAATTTTTTTTCCAAGTGTCAAAATATATATATGTATGTTTGGATTGGATCTTATTTGGATCCAATAAGATATTATTTTCTTTTTTTAAAGAAAATTTTCAATTTTTCTAAATTTGCACAAATAATTTCCAGCTCAAACTTAAACTTTTCTTTTTATAAAGTTATGTCTTTTTTTTTTACGGAATATCTATATCTTTAAGAGGATGAAATTAATCTCCAAAGTTTCAATATGTTTCGAATGCAATTTTGTTTTAAAAAAATTTCATTAAAATCAGAATTATCGAATTAGCTAAATTTTCTTTGATTCTATAAGTATATTCCGAAATATTATTTCAAGATAAGCAATAATTGTCTAGTTCAAGATCTTCGCTTCTTTGTTTGAAATCGAAATATTTCTTATTCGTGAAAACAAGAAACGAAGAAGAATTGTTTCATAATCGAATGAGACGATATATTATTCTATTCTTTTCAAAAAAATAATTAATATTACTCGGTCAACTACTTTATGATTTGTCATTATTTCGAGCCCCCTTCGAGAACAAAGGTAAGCCGACTGGTATATCTTATATCTATAATAATAATTAAAAAAAAAATAAATAATAAAATTTGACTAGTCTTGGACGAATTGATTATTTTGGAGCACAATACCGTATAATACTTTTAAACAGGTAAAATAAAAATATAAAATTCTTATGAATTTCTACGAACATAGACTTGGAATAATTACACAATGTATTTCAGGAATGATTAAAAATAAGAAACGAAAAAAAGTGAGAAATATATTCTCAGCGAAGTTGAAAAAAAAAAAGGAAAAAAGTGCGGAAGAGAAGCGAAAAAGAAGAAAAAAAAGAAAAAAAAGAAATAATAATAAATAAGAAGAAATAATTTGTAAACATGAATAAAGAAGATTAGAGAAAAGAAGAAAAGAAGAAAATTGATTATAAGACTAAAACAAAACTTGTTAAGAAAAAGAACAAGAAGAAAAGAGGATGAAAAATGAAATAAGGATGGAATGAAATTAAAAAAAGAACATTCACGTTTAAAAAAATGGGTGAAAATAGAATGGAGAATAGTGGAAAATGAAAAAACGGAATAGACTCATTTTCACGTCGACTCGTCTAGAAACAACCATGAGCGCACTATTTCTGCGCCTGGTCACGTGAATAGGTCTGAAAATGCCAATACGAGGAAGTCCATTGTCCGTTAACAGTCGGATAGAAGCGGAAAAACAACAGTCGCTTGTGTTTCATGTCGGAACTTTCAATCCTCGAACATTCGTTAACATTGAAAAATGAACAAAAAAAGAAAAAACAGAAAAAGATAAATACATTCACATCGTTTATTCGTTATTAATCGTTTGCTATTTTACGAAAATATCTTTATCGAAAATTATCATGAAATTTATAATCGATAGAACGATGGCACGAGAGAAAGAATTTTGTTATATTTGAAGAATTTAATCACAATTTTCCGATAATGAGTTTTGAGCAAATTTTCTGTTTCATAACGATTTTTCTAAATATTCTGTAATTATATTTTTCAATATTTTTTTAAATGAAATGAACTTTTTTTTTCATATACATATATGTATATAATCAAAATTAAATAAGTTATCGCCATTCTTGTAATTAGCCACATAAAATAAATTAAGATTTATCTTAAATAGATGTATACATTATTTTGACGTGACATAATGAATGATCATGATCGATTATACATATCATATATGTATGCACATAAACAAAAGAGATATTTATTAATTTTCAATAAAAATTTCTCTCTTATTTTCTTTAATTCTTTCTAAATATTTTTTATATCCACTTGATTATTGGTTAAAGAAGGATCGAATTTGCACAATTTCCTCTTCGATCTACGATAAATTATTTCAGGGTAGCCCTTTGTAGGCATAACATCCTGTACGCTCTAATTACTCCGAGAGTGCATCAATACCAGGAATCTCATAATTCAATAATAAAAGGATAGATAAAGATAGAAAATAAAGGGAGAGGTCAATGCATGTAAAATCCGCAAAAGGATACCATGAAAACGAGTAGCGAATAATGGAATGAAAAATTTGTTGAACATTAGAAACATAAGGAAAATGTAATTAAGTGTTAAAGAAATTTAAAAATGTCGGTTGATATTTACAAATTTGAACATAATTTTAACTCTCCGTAATTGAATTTTTTCTCCCCTTTATAAAAAAATTATAATTTATTAATTATGATTTAAAACAATTTTTCATTCGGATACAATTTTATTTTTGGATTATTGTGGCTGCATACAATACGGTTTGTAGAATCAGTATTTATTTCTCAATAATATTTTTTTTTGTTTTCTTTTCTAGCATCACAAATTTAAATAAAATTAATTAGGAAATACGCGAAATTAGACTCAGTGTCTGTTTTATGTCACACAATATAATAGATTCTTTTTTTTTTTTTCATATAAATATTCGTTTTAGAATAGAGTCAGTGCTTTTTTTGAGAGAATAAAGTGATTATGCGAACAGGTAATTATTTTTTTTTTATTAATTTTATATTATTTAAATTTTTCTATCGAAAAATAGAACAATTACAGAATTTCAATTTTTACATTTCAAGTTTTTATTTAAAAATTTTAATTTTTATTGTTTTCATATCTAATTAGAATTTTTATCATATTTATAACATGATATGATTTAAAATATTCATTTTTTGTTGTTCAGATATTTGCTAGTCTTTGCGATGATTATGTTAGTGCTTGTTTCTTTGCAATTTGTTTTGCAATTTTTTAAAACTAAGTAGAATAGGTAAATAGAATAGGTATATTTCTGTTAATTATAAGTATGTCTGTTAATTATAAAGTGGTAGAACCGGACAGATTGTGTGTTATATCTGATTGAATAGACGCGTTTTCAAATGATATTCACTTGTTTCAAGAAATAAATTTAAAAAATGAAGAGTAAAATTGAAACGACTGGATCATCAATGGGTATTCGTTTCTCGTTTTGCTATTGATTTTTTGAATTCTGTGATCGCAATTGCAAAATGTTTCGAAATGAACGTTCAAGATTCTGCATACATGTAAGGATAAAGATCCTTACGATCATCGATCGTTCATGTGCATTTAATTTCCTTTTTATTCCTTTCTTTCTTTATCATTAATTTAGTTACTGCAATTGAGTTTTTTTTTACAAATATAAATTGAAGAAAATAAAAAGTAGAAAATAGGTTGATATAGAAAATAATGCTGGATTTTTATTTGCTATAAACTGATTATCTTTTTTATCTAATTATATCTTTTTATTCTGATTTAGAATTTGATTGAAAAAAAGAAAAATTATATATGTATTTTGGATTTTTATAATATAATAAATTTGTTAAACGATAAATAAATAAAGTATAATATTAAACATGTAGAAATTATATTATAAGTTATACAATTTCTAAATTGTAAATTTTCGCCAATTATTTTTCATCTGTATTCTCAGATAACGTTCAAGTCTGTCTAGAAAATCATTCTTAAAAAAAAAAAAGAAAAATAATTATTCTTGAATTACCCACGGAACTTCGTAAATACGTCAATTATGATGGGTTATTATATGCCAGTATAGAAACCTATTGTTCTTTCACGAACATTGGAAGATCGATGGATAAAGAGGAATTGCGTGCGTTTGACAGAGAAAAAATTGAAGAATCTGAAATCTAGTATTTATGGACGAATAGAAAGGGTTAAAGGAGGAGAATAGAGAAGGAAAGAGATTGTTCGATTATAATTAGCATCAAATTAATTTGAGTCTTGTAAAATTGACCGATTTTACAAAAGAAAATTTTTTTAGTTAATTTTATTAATATTGAATATTGAAAACTGAATATTTTTTTTTTTTGTATTTCTTCTCAAGTAAGTACATATTGAGTTTTTCTATTTCCAACTCGATAAATATAATATCATATCTTTATCTTATCTATATATACTCGCTAATATATTCTCCTCTCTTATATATTTTACATAATCAATTTATTACACGATTCAATTTTGTTCTGTTATACATATATATATATATATATATATATTTGATATGAATAATGAATTTTTTTTTTATAAAGTAGATAACTATAATTGTATTATTTCGATAAAATTGTAATGTGATATCATGCTCCATTAACGTTTTAAATAAAAGCAAAGATAACGTTGATTTATATTTGCATTCAGTTGTTTTTTAATATGTAATTTTTCTATTAAACATTTTAATCTTTGCATATCATATCATATAATTTTCATTATATATATTCATATATAGTTTCTTATTTTTATTTTTATTTTAACAATTAATAATAGATATATTTTAAAAAAGAAATGGTATTGAATAGAGGAAATATGAAAAGAATGATGATGATTCACAAGCGCGGCAAATATTTCATAAAATAAGAGACGATCGTTCGAATCACGCGAAAATTGGCGAATCGTAATGGAGATTGGTGATGAAAGTTTCTGAATCTGAATCGAAATCTGATTTTCTATTAAAAAAATATATCAAATCCTTATATTAGATTTGATGATACAAAATTGAAAAAAATTTATAACAAATTATTAACAAAGATTATTATTTTCGATAAACGTTTATCGCGTTTCAATCGAAAATTGAAAATAAATATTTTATTCATATTACAAATATAATGCATACAAATAAATGTAATAATATTTCGAATTAATAATTATTTTATAAAAATATTTTGCGAGTTTTCTAGTATTTTTGTTTTAACTTATTTTAAGTTTTCTTCAACTTTGATATTGTTTTATACTGACGTTCTATAAAAAATACAAACAAAATATTTCCAATCAACTCGATAGTACTCAAGTTACTCATTTTAAGTATTTGGTTTATTTTAGTAGTAGAAAAAAAATAAGAAACGGTTGAATCATGTGAGGTATATAATATAATAAATCATCTCTTAGAACGGAAGATGAAAGAAAAAAAGATATATAATAAACGATCGTATAATATAAGAGAAAGATGTGATATAGGAATCAATGAGCGCATTTTGCCTTTGGAAAATCGTGTTTGACGTTGATAGTGTCCTTGAAGAGCCTAAATGCTCATCTAATCGCGTAATAGCGTGTGACGCTGTATACGGGCTAATGTAATAATACATACGTCGTATATCTCATCAAATATTTGATAAAGTTCAAATTAAAATTTGTCTTATACTAATAATTTCTTGTTGAAAATATATTCATTATTTAATACATTTTTTTGCGTGTTACGACAATAATATCATTAATACGATTAATTTTGGAAATTTGCCTCTTAACGTTCAATGCAATTTGATAATATCGGTTTTCCAAGAAATCGATTATAAAATTTTCAATACTCGTCAAAATCATCGTTTTTATCGATGAATAAAATAAACAGAGAAAAATTTTGTATATAATCGATTCAAACTATTTACATATCAAATAACTATTTTTGCATTTATTTTGTTGGATATCACGTGAATTTTGAAAATCATGTTTGAAAATTATACTATTTCTTATTTAATGTAATATTAAGATAATATTAAGATAAACATTAAAATAATCGCCTGTTGAACCAAAAGCGTTAAAACGTTACAAACCTCATAAGCATAAAGACACCAGTCGTCTCCAATTTTCTGGATACAGCTTTCCAGCTGGCCATAACCGTAAATTTTTGTTTTGCCGTAAGCGGAAGTCGTGGATCTGTGGTGGGTTGATTCGGTGTAGCCAATTTGCCAAGTTCGCAACCCATATCGAGTTGGCTTATGTTTTCCTTTCTTCTCGATGAATAAAAAAAAATCACCAACACAATTGCTATTTATCTTTTATCCACAAAACTTTAATACCACGAAAAATATTCATAACCTCTATAGAAATATTAAGTTTGGCGTTAAAACATTCGATGACCTCGCGTCAATGATGAATCTTTTTACACCATGATAGAAATTAATCCGACGAGAAAACGAACGAACGAACGAACAAACTTTGATCAACCAAGCAATCGTTTCCTTTTCCTTTCAGAGTTTGATCGAATCACTCGCCTGAAGCGTTTCACCAGATTAATTTTATTAATCGATCCACCAATTCAAGATTATAGAACGAAAATGAATTTTCGTATTTTCCGGAATTAATCATTTTCGAATCATGTTCATAATTATCATAATTTTACGAATAGTTTAATAATTGATTTAAGATACGAATTTAACATGGATTTCCAATGGGTTAACGATCTACTCCATTCGAGGCTAACTTTATCGAAAATGCGTCAAATGTTGGTGTGAAAAGTTAAGAAGTCCTTGTGTTGATTTAAAATTCAATTCATAAATAAATCTGTGTGTTCAAATTTAGCAAAATTTAGCACTTTTTATTTTATTATTGATTTATCTTCTTTGAATCTTGCTACGGATTCATATATAACGATGAATTTGGATCGATTTCCTCGATTCACTCGAAGATCACTTTTCAAAAACGTCCTTTCACCTTCAACGTGTCGAAAATTTTTACTGGAAGGAATATAAGAGAATTCCGATTGGAACGACTTTTGCGATAACGATTCGTTGACAAAGAAAAAGAAGAGAGAGATGATGGACATTGTTATAGAATTGGAATTATCCGTGGTCTGTTGGATAAACAAAAAGAGATGGATAAAAAGAAAACGCTCGAATGAATGTATTTTATTAACGAATATACTCTATAAAAAAAAAAGATAGACTTAAAAAGATAGACTTGATTTTATTACTCGAACCACGCATTTGTTAATGTTTGATATATTCCTCGATACAAAAATTATTATAGCAGATAAACAAGAATATTGAATTGATTAAAATAATAAAATATTGAAATAAATTATGATTCGAATATTTCAAATAATTAAATTTGAAAAAATTTCTTATTCGTCTTGCTCAATTTTTTAAATTAAATTTTACCAATTCTATCAAATATTAAATATTAACAATAAATTTGAATTTTTTTAATTTTATTTTTGTTATTTTATCATTTTTTTATTGTAAAAAAAATAAAAATATTAAATAAAATATTTAAAATGTTTAATAAACATAATTTTTTATAAAAAAAAAAAAAAAAAGAAAAATTATTAAGGACACTATTAAACTACACAATTTTATATCAGGCTTTTAATTTTAATTTTGATCTTTCTTGAATTTAAACGAATTTTGAATTGAACATTTAAAAAACGAATATTCGAAAAACGAAAAAACATTAGATTTTGAGAGGAAAAATGTGAAAAGTATAACAGAAAATAGAAAAAATGCGAAAAGACGATTCTGTTGTTAAAATTTAAACAAAGTTGGCGACGACTTGTTTCGTAATTTAAAAGCAAAATTCTTAAAGAGATTTGTTGCCGTAGTTGAACCGAAGACAAATAATTATAAGGAAAAATCGAAAAAAACGAATAAATAGATGAAACTTTCTTCCTCGATAAAAAAATGTTAAATTCGACTCAGAATAGAGGCAGTAACGAAGGTGAAAATTAAAAAGAAAAAAAAAGTTTCGAGAAATAATTAGAAAACGCCCGAGTTTAAGATTAAAGAAATATACATATATACATATATATTTACATAAGACTGGAAAAAGGCCAGAGAATATATGTGTGAGTATGTGTGTGTGTATAAAAAAAAAGAAATTCGAATATAATTCAAAGGAAATTTAAGAGTAATTTTATTGGATAGTCTTTAAAAATCAATAATATTTGAAGAATAATAATCCGATTCATCTCGTCTATTATTTTTGAAATTTTGAATTTTGAAATAAATTCTATTAAAACACAAGTGGAGACAAATAATATAAATAAAAAAAATGGAAATGTATATTACTATCTATAAACAAAAATCGAATGCATGTTGACTTTTATAAATAAAAATTTTGTGTCCAATTTTTGAATTGTTTCGTTTTTTTTACATCTTAATTTTCTATATTAATTTTATACATAATATAATTCAACTTTATAGTATATAGCGATTTTAAAATTTATTCAATCATTGTTACAACGTTAAAATTGCAATTTTAAAAAATTGTTAAAAAATATAATGTAGTCTTAAAATATTCGTTCTAAAAATCTTATTTATTTTATATTTTTGTTTTGAAATTATTCATTAAATGTGCGACATTATATTGAATGACATACATTTTGCAAAATTTAAAATAGAATTCATATAGATATATGATCTTATATAAAGAATTTTGAAAAAAAAACGTCAATGTTTTATTATTTCATATTATAAAAATAATATAATAATGAAATAATATCCAAATTTATCTGAATTTGGTAAATGTTTGGATACATATGAGTATATTGCTATGATATAAAAAACTCGATAAAACTTTGAAACGATAAAAGTAAATGCAAAATATATTTTTTTTCTATATTGATGACACTTTTGATCGAAAAACGGAATACAAAAACGGAATATAAAATAGAGCGATAAATTTAACCGCTTATGCGATATAATGCGATTTTTTTTATTTTTCGTAACGAAAGAACACGCGTAAGCATTAGATTGCAAAATTTGATAGAGCAATTAAATTCTCATTTATTCGAAACGATTATTGGAAGATAAACCACATTTAAAATTTACACTCATCCTGTCAAACGTCTTAACACGAACATTCCCATCACATATAATCATTTTTCTATTAATATTTTCTATTAATTACTAATTGAAAACCAAAAGACGAAAATAATGAAAGCAAGAAAGAGACATAGCGAAAAACAGAGAAAAAGAGAAATAATTAATTTTTCTTTAAAGAAAAAAAATCTTGTCCATCGTTCAATCTTCTCTTCCGAATATGACATGAATAAAATAAACAAGGTAAACAGAATGATGGAATAAATCACCTGATGTGCGATACGCGATTTCCCTGATTTCCTGATACGATGTTTCGCGTACCACGAATCGTCAACCGCGAATCGATTCGAACGCGATTTACAAGCTGCCAAAGTTCTCCTCCTGTTTGTTGGTCGGTCGTACTGCACCCTGTTTCCTCTTCCTCATCTCGGTCCACGGAAGAGAGAGGCGAGTATCGTAACGCGCCAGACGAAATTTCTCTCGTCTCTCGTGAGTACGCGTACGCGGACTCCTCTCGATATGAAAGCGGCGAGATTTCATTCGAATCACAGTCTCTCGAACCTGAGGAAACCTGCGAATATTACGATGTTGAAACACTATTGGTGAGCGGCACACGCGACACGGTTCCTGTTTTCTATCTTTAGAACGTCTCCCGGGGCTCCGGATTGAGGGGATTTTCAAAGGGGATGATGATTTTCGCCGCGAATTCCGTGTTGCCTTCAGCCCAGACGAGCCGAGACTGAGCCAGCGGTAACAAGTGCTCAGCTCGAGCGCGCACATGCGCGCAACCAATCCTCCCCTTGTCCCTTCGCCAACCCTCGCGTTAACCATCTTCCTCGATACAATACCTGCGACCAATTAATCGACCACTTTGCATTTTTCTCCGTCACTGGAGAATTGGATTGGACAACGGAGGGGATAAATAAGGTTGCGAGGATGGAAGATGATGATTTTTATCTTTCGTCTTTATCTTTCGTGTTTATCTTGCAAAAAAGAATCGAAAATTGCTTCATAATGGATGATTTGCAAGGAAATGAAAAAGCAATCGCGAGTGGAATCGCAAGAGTATACCTGCGTATATTTTTTATTCATAGCTACGATAAAAAGTAAAAATTGATTGAAAGTAATAATTAAATACATTTTAGAAAAGTTGAACGTGATTAACGTGATAATAATACCGTGGTAAATCCGACAGGTGTGTTTACATTGGTTAAGAACGTAGAACGAAGAGGTTCTATGAAAAGGCCGGAAGATCCTCGGCTCGCGATCAACCTACCAATCAGCTGGCTTTGTGTTGATTCAAGCGAAAGCCGCGCGGCAAGGTTTCCGTTCTTTCAGAGGCCGCTTCTTGGTTTAGTTCGCCACGACGCGTATCCTCGACGCGACGTTCCTCTCAATCCGTTCGATAAATCTATTTCTCTGATCGATCGAATATCTGATACTTTTGAATGGTGAAAATAAACTAATGCATCGAATAAACTACGGGAGCGTTCTACCTAGTACGTTTACGTGTCGTTAACGTCTGATTCTTATTTCGCTTTTATCCGATTTCTTCTCGAATTCGCGTTGATCGTGATGATTCTCGATGGACATATATTATTTTTCATAGAAATGATACGTCGCGTCGTTAAAGTTGGCAAAGAAGGCAAAATTCGATGTTATGTAACAATAGTGTAGTAGTAATAATGTTCCGAAAACTATGAATTTACAATAATCCACAACTATTATATCGCAACTATTGTAATTGAGGTTCGAGGTATGAGTTTTTAATCCTCCTAATAACAATAAAACGAAACAAAATTTCTTTTAAATTTCGGGACAATTTTGTAACAAAACGAACGATGGTAATTTGTGGTTAATAATGAATTATGAAGTGTGAAATTACGAACGATGGTAATATAAGTAAGAAAAGTAAATAGGATATATCAGTGACGCTGAAGCTGGACGAGAACAACGACCTTCTTGTTGATCAGGTAAATATCGATAAAAGACCTTGAAAATCTTTTTTTCTTTACAAAATATAATTTCAAAATAATATATGACTATTTCTGTTCATTCCATCCGCAAATGTCCATTCCATTTAATTCGTTTAGATTGTTATCTTGATATCTAAATTATTATCTTTGATCAGGAAAAAATTGTATATTTGTATAATATGAAATAATTTCTAGGAAAGATTTTTCTCTTAATAAATTTTCTCTTAATAAAACGTTATTTTATGGAAAATTATTTTTTCTTGTGGACAATTTTTTCTTTAAAAAAATTAAAATTATTTAAATATCTTGTTTGTAAATAATTTCAAGAAAATACTAAATTTACTAAAAAAAAAAAAGTTATATTAGATAGCCTCGATTGATTTCGCTTCAGTTTCCATTTATTTAAGATTATATATATCCGATCAGAAATTCGAGCTCCAAATACTCGAGTGCTTAATTAGATAAATATTCGTGAATGCTAAATTATAAAAAAAAATATGTGAAATATTCTAATGATCATTCTTGAATTTTTCCATAAATTATATAACATTTGATGAGATTTATTCAAACTTGTCAAAAGGACAAGTTTGGATTGAATTTCTGATCGGATATACGTATAATATTCAAACGAACAAACAATAACAATAAACCTCATGATATAGATTTAACGATTCGTATCGAAAAATTTGTTCAATCATTAGTTGGTTCATTGGTTTTTGATTTAAATCAAAGCGTAAAATTAATCGTTAATCGATTAACCGATTAATTATTTCATCCTTTCTTATATTTGTTTTAAATATTGCGAAAAAAGAGAAAGAAAAAAGAAAAGAAGAGTTTTTTGAGAACAAAATGTTATCAGCCGAAGAATCGTGTTTTCGAGAAAGAAACATGCGTATACGGATTAAATACGAATAGAGTTTTCGAACGTAATGCGTGATTTGTATTGATTATGAATTATATTACGCAACTGTATATGCATTTGATTATATTAGTACCATATATGTACTATTAGGATCTCAATAATAATTGGAATTTTCATTTTTTCGTTCTGATTTTCGAAATCTTAGCAAAAAATCATCTTGCAGACTTTCAATTTTTTCATTCTCGTTATTTTATACCTCCTTTTGTTCCAATTTTTTTTATTTTTCATTGTGATCATGCTTCATGCTTTATTAGCAAGATATTCTATCTTCGTAACGCAATATACTTTCTATTTGTTTTTATTTTGCATTGATTACTACTAAGGTTTTTTACCACGCCATTTCCTTTCGCCTCTCGTTTTATTTCTCGATACGAAGTACTTTTTGGATGGTTCTCGATCCCTTTGAATTTGCCGTATCCATGTAATTCGACGGTATCGTCGTGCAACTCCTCCTTCTTCCTGCTTTTTGCCCAATTTCCAACTCGAAATCCATCCATATTTTTTTACTATACTCTCTCCCTTTTTTACTTATTTTTCTCGTTTTTTCTCACTTTTGTTTTGTCTTTTTTGAATAATAATCATATATTTTTGTGGCTAATTGTAAAGATATATATTGATTTGGACAAAAAACTCGTAATAAATCATTATTATAGAAATATAAAAAAAATATAAAAAAATATCGATTCGTAATTAAATCTAATTTGTAAACTTGTTTCATTATTTTTCATTATTTATCGATGAATAAAGTAAAATTTGATATAAAAATAAGTGGGAGAATTGAAGAATAAAAGAAAAAATAAAATAAAAACATGGAAATAAATATGTGTATACATTGAATAAATATAAAAAAAACAAATTATTTAAAAAAATTATTTATTAAATTATTTTTGAAATACTTTTTTAAACATATTTCTTTGCGACTCGAGTTATTCAACCACGATGAATAACCACAAATAATATGAATTAGAATTAGAAAATATCAGATTCAGCGATTGTCATTTTGGTTAGTGGCGGCAATTCGTTCATCGAGTTTCGACCTCTTGAGGCCGCGTCTGTGCCTGGAATCATAATTTCGCTTGGAATGAAAATTCTCGACGAAGAATCCCCGAGGCATTCCATAGTCGTCGATCGAGGATGTACGATACGATCTACGATAAGAAAACGCATCGGTTCGTCTTGTCTGACAATTTTTCCTTTGAATAAAAATGATAAAATTTACCGCTTTTGCAAAATGGATATATACAAAATTCACGATGGTATCAAATTGATATTGCTATTATTTGCATTGATCTATATAGATAAAAAAAAATTAGCATATGTGATTATTTAGTTTATTATTTTATTTGATTTTTCTCAAAATTTTGAATATTTGATTTTTTAAAGTTTTTTTTTTCAAAGTTTTATTTTAAAAGAAAAAATTCAAAAATCCAGAGAGAGAGAGAGAGAGAGAGAGAGAACAATTTTGAAAAAAATATATTTTTATATTTTCATTGCGATATCGATCGATGTTGAATGTTTCGTTTCAAAGAACATATTTTTATAATATCTAATATTTAATAATACGTGGTTGGAGATTCTAGTATTAAAATTTACGATATGCACAACGTTTAATTTGTTCAATCTCTGTTCAAAGATAATTATACGCGATTCGTAAAAAGGGATTCGATTCGATTGTTGGTTGAATTATACGGGATGGTTCGATGATATCCATGAAACAGCATCGAAGACTGATGATTTTCGAATGACCGCAAATATCGGAAGGCTTTAAAATGCTAATTATCGATGTTTGGGATATCGACTGCACGTCAATTACTAGAATTTTAAAATCCACCGCGTTGTTTAAGTTGACAGGTACACGGTAGAGTTCGTTCCAAATTATCGTGGCGGACGTTTGAATTTTTTGCAGTAAAGGACTTCGATCGGGCCAAACCTGAAGCTGATGGGGAATATCCTGTCAAGAGGAACACAGGCTCAACCAATTATCGAACATGTAACCGCTTTAGAGTTCGCATGTTTGCGCGTTCGATCTTCTTCTATTTCTATAGAAAACTCAAGTCTGACGAGGATCAATTTTTTCTTTTTTTTTTTCTTTTTTCTTTTTTCTTTTTTTCTTTTTCATTCATCGGTATTGGATAAAATGCATATCTATTATATAGGACGTTTCCCATAGCATGAACAATTGATTAGGACTATACTTCTCAATTTTTCTTGAGGCACAATCTTTTTTTTACAACATTTAAATAAGTTCTAATCCGCATCTTTTTCGCAATTAAATAAAAATGATATTTTAAATTATAAATATTCCATTTTTTATCCGCGTAAAAAATCTATCTACAGTTTAAATATTTTAAAAATGTTTAAATATATAAAAAGATTCTTGTTTAAAGATATAGATATCTTAAAAATGTTTAATACTTTAATACTTTAATATCTTTAATATTTACTTGCATAATCATTGTGAATTTTTATTCCTTTCGGAATTAAACTTTTTTTTAAGTCTACGAAAAAATTTTTTACACTTAAAAAAATTTGTCAATTTTTATAAGAAAAACCTTTATCTTTTATAAAGAAGATAATTTGTAATTATTTTGTTCCACATTAGAAAAAAAATACGCAAAATAACAATAATAAACAGATTTATTATTTATTTATCAAATAAATCAGTACTATTATGTAATGTTAATTGAACATGAAAGTATTAATATTTTTTCATATTTTTCTGTTACAATAAATCGTAAGTTATTCCCATTTATTATATTAAATATCATGTGATATTTTAAAACAAATAATTACTAAAAGTTTTCATTATATTTCCTATGAACTGACTCTCCGAAAATCATTTCGCATAATCCTTTCAAACATTTGATCAGAGAATGATATTATGTGTAAATTCGAATATTGTACAATAAAACTTTAATCGACAAGAGATAAAATTAATCGATTTTATAGAAAAAACATAATATGTATAATTGATGATTATTATTTTTAATTGTATATATATAATCATAATTATACGTGTTAATTTTATATTATTTATTATATATTATTATATAGTCGATCAGATTTATATTGTTTACGTGCAGTTAACATAAGGAGCAGTCGGATAAGACGAGATAAGAACTATATCCACATTATTATGGATTCAATATCCAAGTAATTTAATCAACAGAATCATTTTATTCTATTTTCTATTCGTTTCACTCGATTTAAAATTAAATTACTACTAATTTAATAAATAATTGTGAATTTATATTTTTCTATATTTTCTACTGAAGATATTTGGTTTCGGTATTTAGAAAAACCACGTCATTTACGAATACATCAACGTTTTACGCAAGAAATGTGTTCGAAGACGGAAGAAAAAACGGCGCAGTCTGAAAAGTTAAATATTAATAATACATAAAGATTAGATTTTTTTCTTGGATTCGATCCGAATAGTTTAGCAATAAAATCGTAGATTACAGGAATAACCTAGACATATAATCAGAGGAAGGCATCTCGTGAGAAAATATCCGAGTATTTAATAGCATCGAATCACGGAACATAAAGAAACTTCTCTATCGATTTTGGATCCATAGATTTTGGATCATCGAAAAGATTCATAAAATCTTTAAATGTTCATTCACAAAAAATATCGAATCGAATGAAAAAAATATTATTTATCCATTCAGAATTTCATTTTTTTGAAATATATAAAATTATGAAGAGAAGTAAAATTAAAAGAGTTGGATAATTTACAGATTTTTTTAAATTTAACATTATTATTTTTATTACATTTGATAATAACTTTATCGAATATTCGAATAATTTTATTAAGTATTTTCAATATTAAAAATTTAAACGATATTTAATCCTATAGATAGATCATTAGAAAATTATTAATTATGTCTTTTTTTTTCAAGAATTTTATTTAATGCGAATATTGTTAAGAATTTGATGATGAAATTATTTTTAAAATATGTCGGAATTGGAAAGAAAATATAAAAATTCTTTCTGGATATGATTAACGGAGATATATTACAACGAGTATTACTTTGATATTTTAGATGATGCAGACTAAGAACGTAAATCAAACTGCGTATGGAAATGTTATGGATGTAAGTATTATAATTACAAAAGTTATAAATTATTTTGAAACGTACAGGGTGCCCAGTTAACTATCGCTATAATTTTCCTAATAATTTAAACAATTAATATGCTTATTTTACAATAGTTGACTTTCTTTTTATTTTTTACTATTAGTTTTGATATTATAAAAATTTCAAAAATTTCAAAAATTTTAAAATTTTTTTTCAATAAAATAATTTCTTCGATAAAATAGGCAAAATTGTATTCTTCTTGTCTATCTTAAGAATAGAGTAATTATGAGATAACATATTGTAGAATTTGAAAACATTACTGTACATTGCAATTATATTATTATTCGTGTAGAGAGATATTTTGAATTTTTAATTACCAACAAATAAGAAAATGCCACGTAAAAATATTTTAAAATAATTAATAATATGTGGAGAAAAAAGCTTCCTCACCTTATTTTAATGATTTTTTATTACGTCGTAAAGGGATAATTTTAGCCTAAACTCAGGATTATTTTGCACTGGAATTGAAATATTTTCAGCCTATCGCGATTCGCGATGAAATAATTTTTTAAGTAATTTAACATATACTATGTAAATAAGTAATTTCTTGATACTGCAATGATATTATAAACAAAAGATAAATTACAATCTGTCGTATGACTGCAATTAATGCATATGTTGTCATAGACATATACATATAAAATTTATATATATATTTATATTTATATATAAAATTATAATACATATATATTTAAAATTTTATTTATTTATTTATTTTTTTTTTTTGCAAATATCTCAAAAAATGAAATCGAACAATGATATAATGTTGTGTAAATCTAGAAAGTAAAATAAAATGTCAAATAGAGAATATGATACTCGATACGAATCGGAAAATAATTTTTTTATTCTTTCATTTTGATTAAAATTAAATTGTTGGACATAACCGAGTACCCTGTATATATATTCGTATAAAAAAAAATAGATATAGAATAATAATTTTTATCCAATATGGATATTACATATATAATAATCAAAAGCAATTTTATACGCTAATCATTTTTGTTAACCTTCCCTCCATCCAAATTTTCTTTTAAGTTTCGCTTAATTGTGTTGTTTATATGTTACAGAAGCGCCAAATTGACTGCTCGGCCGGAAGTAAGCACGCTTTTGCATCTCTCAAACTAATCTCTCTTCGTATAAGATAAGAAAAAAAAATTTTTTTTAAATCCTTATACTGAAAATCTCGACGTTTGTCAAACAAAAAAATGCAATAGCAAAAAATATATACATATACAAGTGATGATCTTGATCTTAATTTGATTTACTAAAAATCGTTGTGCTAAAAAAAAAAACAAATAATGCTTTTTTTTCGAAATAAAATTAATTAATTAAACAGGGAAATAAAGTAAATATATACTTATTTTTTATAAATTATTCGTTCATATTGAATAGACAAATCTCATTTATTTAATAATAAATTTATTTTTCGGTAATATTATCATTTATTATTATAATATAATGAAATAGATATATTTACGATTTGATTCGGAGTTTTGTTTTAACAACGGATCTTTTTTTATTACATATATTTGCTCGTATACATTGATAATACATTGATAATATATTGTATTAAAATCTATGATACGATAAAAAAATTTATAAAAAAAAAATATAAAAATATTAAAAAAAAATAAATATAAAAAAAAATATAAAAATACAGATGAAAATTAAATATAAATTATTAATTTGATTTTTTTAACGTACATTATAGTTAATATATATTTCATAAATGTAATTGATAAAGAAGAAACAGTATGAACGAATAAATCAAACAATGCATAAACGATACACATCATTAAACAATGCTAATAGATCTATATTAATTTTAATTAATATTTTTAATAATCAACCGATGAATTAATTATAATATAAACATGGGATATAAACATACATCGATAAAGCAGAAATCTGCAACAATTGTTCTTTTTTTTTCATAAATTATGAATATTTGCAATAATTCAAATTTACAATATAATTGAAATTCGATTAGTCTATAGTAATCGTCTATAGTAATTTTCTAATATATTCTATACAATGTTGTAATTATTTTATTATAACAAATTTTGCCAATATTTTTGTCAATTAAAGAAAATACATTGATCATCGATAATTTTTATTTTTTATTTATATAAATAATTTCGTTAAAATGAATTATCAATTTAATCATTGATATGATTATTTTGCCATTAAATTTGAAATATCATGTACAATAGAATTACGATAATATTTGTATAATAGAATCTTTTCTTGTTCGTTATTTTATTGTCTATACTTTCATCTGACTTTTCTCGTATCAATAATATACATATATTATCCGAACAGAATATCCTTCTTAGAATAAAAATTATTAGAATAAAAATTATACGTAAATATATTTCAAATACTAAATACTAATTTTATTTAATCATTACCGATATTTGTTATATATTTATTAATTATAAAATTATAATTATTAATTATATATTTTGATTTTGATTTCTTTCTTTCTTTCTTTCTTTCTTTCTTTTATTTATTTACTTAATGTGTTGTATACAATTCATTTTAATTTCACCCAACGAGATAAATATCTCGTTAAACAATATCTCCTGAGGAAAAGATATGGTGGATCGAATGGAGGTTATCCGTATGTATCTATGTATCTAAGAAAGAAGAATTTTAAAGTTTAAGTTTTTAATTTAAAAAGATTTCATTCATACATACATATCTGTGCGCGCATATATATAGACAGGAATCAATATTAAAAATTAATAAATTTAATTTAGATTTTTCATTTCTCGATCAATTGATGAAATAGTGTAAAATTATTATTTCTTATCATAATATCGTATTTCGCATGTCGTTCCATTTTAATCGCAAATTCGAAGATGATCACAGGTGATTAAAAAACGATACATAAACGATACATGAATTCAATTCACGTGATTTCAAAATCATAAAATGATATACGCCTTTACGATTATTCTCGATTATTATGAGAATTCAAGGGCCATTCTAAATCGCGATCGAGAAGATCACGAGAAGAAGAATCACGATCGATAAAGAAGGAATCGAATTGTTCCACTCGGTAAAGATCGTCGAACCCTATAGAGGCGCCTCGACCTTCGTTGCGGACCCCAAAGAATTAAGAATCCTCTTGTTCACCGATAAACCTTGCCTGTAGCATGCAGGTGGGGCGCGGTAAAACGAGGTAAAGAGAGAGGAGAGAGATGGTTGTTCCCGGTGCCCACCTGGCGTCTCACCCGAGGCTTCACGCCAAGTATTACTACGTCGCTGCTCGGACGAACTGCTTATGGGATAGCACGCGTCAAACAAAGTGGCGAAAATCGTCGAGCACGAGGTTGTTTTTTTTTTTTTTTTTTTAATCGAGGGATCGGGAGCACGCGAAACGTGATCGAAGAAGGTGGTAAAGACGATGGTCAACAACCATGTCGAAGGGCCGCCAACTTTCTCAGATGGACTAGAACAGGTGAACTGAAACGAGGAAACACGCTGAGCTGACTTCCTGTAAGATTGCATGTCCCGAGAGGATAGATTTCGAATCAAATTGTGGATCGTCATGGCAAAGGTAGTTTGAATCTAGTAACGGTGATCGAAAGGATTTTAATTCTGTAAAATAAATTGATTGAAATTTGGAAAATTTGTTTCAAAGAAAGAAAAGTTAGATAAACTCGACTCACCGTTTCTTTATATTTTCTTATATATCGTTTCCTTGGTTTCGAGGATGCTGAACTGTTGCTTTCTTTCGCGTTAGCCGTGCGAATGTTTCACAAACATGGGGAACGTGCGATTTTAAAAGGTGACTTGAAGTATATGCCTGTTTCAATACGCAGAAACAGAGTGAAAGGAGTAACATTCAATCTGGTAGAACAGAGTTGCTTTGAGAAGAGCATCGATTACTTTTAAAATCTTCTCGCACGAATCATTCGTTCTTTAATTTCTTCTATTTCGATGATTCGAAATTTATGAATCTCAATCGTGTTTTGTTATTTTTCAATAGAAGAATAGTGAGAATGAATTTTCTTGAGAAATATAGACGGAAAATTTATTTAAAAATTGAAAGAGCACAAGAAGAATTGAAATCGTGGATGATAAAATATTGGTGAGATAATTGAAGATAAAATATTGAAATAAGTTTTAGTAATTTTTTAAAATTCTTATATTCAATTATATTTTATCCTTTAATAAAGTTTAATAATCAACGTCACATTTTAAAATTAACAATGACAATTTCGTGGATTCGTTTGCAAATCGAGGGAAAAAAGAAATTTAAAATAGATAGTCGGTGACAGAGAATAGAGGAAAAAAAAAGATATTGAAAATTGAATAAATTATGTATAATATTATATAATACTATCGATGTACGTAATAAAAAGAAAACGAACGTATTTACTAAAGAATTGATAATTGAAAATCGAAAAATTTATAATAATATCACCAAAGATAATCACCATCCGAATAGAATTAAGAAAAAGGTAATAAAAATATTCAATGAATGTATTATATACATGTGAATGTTTGTTTATTCGAAGAATTATCATTAAATAACATAAAAAATATTGGTCGAGTTTAGAAAAAGTTGATACCTTTGAAAATTAATAATACTGTTTGAACGAAATGTTTACTCTAAATAATTAAAGACATAGAAGAATGCGAGAAATCTGAATGAAAGAGCGATAAAGAGAAAAAAGAAAGAGAAGTCGGACGGCGTGGGAAGGAGAAAGTGGGAGAATCAGCGGGAAGAGTGTGGCAAAATAGCGCGGAGTGGGATCATCGAATCGGTAGACTCGGATGTGCAAGGTCGAAAAGGAAGACGCGTTGTTGAGAGGCGGGAAGCGTGGAAATAAAAGTTGGTGTCGCTTGTTAAAAGGATGCGTGCGCGTGTGTAAAGGAGAATTTTTCCTTTGAAATCTTGATTTTTGCGTGTGTAATGTGGATACAGAACGAGACGGGAAGAGGAGACCTAGCTGATGCTATTTAGCTGATAGAAAATATCTTCTGCTATGCGATTCCTGCTCGACCATCGTGGGATTTCACTTGAGAGGTAAAATGCACGTATTTTTTTCTATCATTGGATCATTGATAAGGATGAGATCAAGTTACAGTAAGTCGATACAGTAAACTTATAAAAAAAAAAATAAATAAATATCGAATTCATTACAAAAGATTCATTTCGCGGGATTCGAATTATCATTATCCATTGATGAAAAGTTTAAATGCACAACGAGGAGGAAAAACAAACAACTTGATCTCAAGAAATTGCACAATGAACGTAAGATTTCTTCTTACGTTTGCCAAGTATGATACGTGTAATTTCAATGCAGTTGCTCCACACTGACGCTCAAACAGGCTCTATAAAACGTATTACTGGAATCGAATCAACATTATCTGGAATTTGTGCCAGCATATTACGGTGGAATGTTGCGTTCCAAGCAAGTTGTAAACACGAGATTGTGAACGTGTTCGGTGAACGTGTGCACGTAGAATATTTTTTCGAAAAGAAATTTACGATTTCTCCTCGATTCTCGTCGACGTGTTAATGGAATTTTTTATTTATCACGATAATTAACGAATATTGAAATAAAATTTGTCTTTTTCTTTTAATTTCAATTAATTTCACTTAATACACTTGTATATATATATATATATATATATATATATATATAATTTTATGGCAATTTGGAAATATATCATTTTAATTTATTTTATATTTTTAAACTATTCTATCGAATTATTATAATCCCACATAAAAGTACTAATAAATGATATAAAATAATACAAAATAGTAACGTACGTACAATTAATATTTTATTATTTATTAATTAGAATGTAATTATTATATTACGTACGTGAATAACATAATAATTAAAGTGCAAATATTTTAAGTATCAATAATAGTAATAAATTTGAAAATTGATACTTTGAATCAATAGTTAAAGATAAAATCATAAGTAGTATATATTTATCGTTCGTAAGCTTTTGAATGATGACGCGTTTCTTGATTAATAGATTAATTATAAATTGATCGATTTATTATTTTTAATAAAGTATATCACGAAAACTTTTATTATATTTGTTTAATTTTAATCTGATTAATAAAACTGATTTAAATTAAATAAATATATATAATATAATATATAATTATACATTTTATTTAGTACTATTTGATATACATATGGCTATTTTAGTGTATAACTGAAAACTTTTATGAAATTGTTATATTACTAAGAAAACTCGTAAAGTTAATCGTATATTATTAGTTGGGCTATGATTAATAGAATTACATTGTTAAAGGATGCCGAATAGGCATAAGTGAAAAGTAATTTTGAATGTAGATGCAAATGAATGGAAGAGAATAGCGTAATCAAAATGCGGAAATGCAATAAAACAAAATTTAATCGTGGTTATAGGAAGATGAAAGTAAATAATAAGATTATATAAAATTGTATACATTATCTACTGTTCGAATGATTGATCGCATACGCTAATTCCTAGATTTGAATAAATAAAACTGATACTGTGCAAATTATACGGTTAGTAGCGTTATTAACGAAAATATATATATATATATATATATATATATATGATATACAATAGATAATATATAGCTTTAATAATTGAAAGCTTCCAATTTACACATATGTATATTTATTTTTGTTTTCAAAAATATTCGAAAACAAATTACAAATTTTATGTTATTAAATTAAAATAAACAATTTTTGATAATTTATGATTTTTGAAAGATTTTTTATGTATAGCTCTATATATTGATTGTTAAAAAAAAGATAAATAATAAAATTATTGAATAAATTACGATATAACATTAATAAATTTTGAGAAAATGAAGAGAAGACATAGGATTCAAAATATAAAGCTGCGTATCTGTTAGTTTCTAAGATATTGATAAAAATCTTCCAATGTTGAATGTTGTCGATGCATACGTGAAAAACCGTTTTTTTATATCATTTCCGTCTTTACAAATAATAAAACTTATATATCCATCACACTTGATATCTATCCGCAAAAAGATATGAAAATAAAACAATTCTTGAATATATATATTGAATAGATCAATACTACGTGTTTATAGATAGGTGAAGATCCATTTGTGGACGCATAGCTATTCAATGCATAATATATCGAAAGATTTCTAATAAAACTCGCGACTAAAATTTTATTATATTTAAAGTCTTATCTCTCGTCAAAATTTCGATTCAATATGAATATATGGTTATATTATGTATTTATTACAAATTTATTTTTGAATAAAATTTGACTGTTTTTTCTACCGATTTCACACAATTGTTTAATACATAAAACAAAAATATTTCGATCGATGAATACAAAAACGTTTCTCATGGAATTAAAAGATGGCTAAGTTCAAATCAATAATATCTTTCGTAAATACATTTGACGATAGGTGAGTTATCGCGTTGAAGTAATTTTTAATATCAAAATGATGAAATAGAAAAGGAATGATTCTCCAATCGGATTTAGCCGATTTATCTTTTTTTTCTGGGCAAATCTAGCGGGACATGAAGATGTGCTATGTTCATCGTAGCTTTATTTTATCGTTGGTCGATAGATAGACAAAGGTGCTATACAGTTATCCACGAAACGGTTGATACGCGTTACGGCAAAGATGAAGGCAGGCAAAAACAACAGATGTTCGATACCGTTGAAAATACGCGAACGATTCCACGAAGAAAATCGCTCGATGTGATGGATATTTGGGAGGAGAAAGGGAATTTTTCGCTCGTTCGAAGGATCAAACTATCAGATGATTTGACGATAGAACGAGGAAATAAACTCGATCGTTTATTACGGCAGAGAGTAGTGATTTTCACGATTAGAAAGGAAAAATAAATAACTGTGCGATGTATGTCTTGTGATTGTCGAGAAAACGAGCAACAGGAATCAAGAAATGGGAGCTTGTAAAACTGGTACGGAGGCGTTTTGCTTTTTCTCCGATGCTAATATTAAGCTGGTCGGAAAACTTGAATGTTTCTTCATACGCTTCTTAGACCGACGGTATGATATATCAGATCATTGAACGAAAAATTATTTAAAACAAATATAGTTAATATGGAATAATATGAACATTTTTTAAAGTGTTTGAGAAAATTAAAAATGTATTCTTGATTATGTCTTTTAATACGATAATAAAATATTTTTATTATATTTTTTATTGCTAGATGGGATAAAAAAAAATATAAAAAAAAAAAGAAAAAAAATGAGAAAATCGACGCGATATCTTAAATGAGAGAATATAAATGTATAATTTTGAAATGATCTAGAAATCAATAAAATTATTTACGTATAATTTATGTAAAATTATTGCGAATGGACGTAAACAAATAAAGCAGCATGAAAATAAAAAGAATGTCAACAATTGGCAATAATTAGCAATAATTTTCAAGTCATTTTTCACGTAATGTTTTCGATTATATATAAACAAGATAAAAACATGGAAATATCAAAAGAATATATGAAATATTTATGCGTTATTATAAGCAAGATCTTACCAAATGATATCGTACAAACTAAATTGATTATAACAAAAGCGAAGCGAAGTTCGATGGATCATTACTTAGCTTAGCTAATGTTTAATATTGCTTCGTAAATGACATTTATTATACATACCATACCCGGCGATAATACTTCTTTTTAAAAGAGAAACTTTCTTCTAATCAGTTTCTTAATGCATGTTGTTTATTAATTTTTACATAATTTTTCTTATGTACTTTAAGAAAGATACGCTTCTAGCCTAATTTAATGGTTTCTCTTATATGTGTATTTTTTTTTTTTTTACAAATATTCAATCAATTTAAATACAAATTATCAACCAATTTATCAATATATTTATTATATGTTGAAATATATTTATAATTTTTAATAATAATATATAAGTATAATATTTTTTAATATATATATATATATGTTTGTTATTGTTCGTGGAAGAATTTCAATTCCCTAATTGAAAATGAAATTAGATCATTATTTGTGCAAGATTTTATCTAAAGATCTGTAATCGTATAACGATAAAAAAAATGATGAAAAAAAAAGTATAATAATTCGTAGGATGCAAATCGCAATTGAAATAGTTTAGCAATGCTTCTCTCTTTCTACGTCGTGTGGTTAATTTTACGCTGGAAGAAGGATTTTCATTCTCACGGTGGCGGTGCAGCACGAGAGAAGGAGAAAGGGACGCGGCCTCGATAGAGGAGAATGAAACCCCCTTCTCCCGGTAAAACTAGTTGGCTGGCAAAAACTAGACGCTATTCAAAGAGCGTTTGTATGAAGGTGGACGGATGGTAAGATGCGTCGAGAGGCGATGGTTTCAGGATGGCGCGTGGAATCACAAGGAGCAAAATGAGAAAGAAGCGCGAGAAAGCAAAAGAGACAAGGTTGAAAAGAAGAATGAACCGCGGGACCAATTTGAATGGGATAATTTCGTTAGCGGCATAGATCGCTGTTTAAGTGAATTATTACCTAATTGCTTCTTCCAATATACATATATCCAATATTTGCTCCAATTATCCGCTTCTCTTTTTTTACAAATTTTTGTACTATTTTATAATGTTCATCAGAGATAAGAATCGTAAAAAATGATATTGATTGTTTAAATAACGTGTAAATATGAACTAATATCGCAATTCTTTCGAGTTCCAGTTCCTTTCTACGAATATTTATATTTTTCTTTTAAAATGTTAATAGCAAAAAAATGTAAAAAAGAAAAATTTGTTTAAAAAAAGGCACTTTTTTGCCTCAAGCATAATAGGATAATACTATTTTTAACCGATTTTAAGAACAAGTTTAAGAACAAGTTGCATTGACCTTATGTAGGATAAGTCTTCATTCAAATCAAGGTTACCAGATGATCAGCTATATTTTTTCTTTTTTCTTTGTCTTTCTTTTTTTTTAAATAAAAACAAAATGTATATGTGTCGTATCTAATATAAGGTGTCTAAGGTACTACTTTTGATCCTTAAGTATAATTTGAAATAAGTATCGCTACCTATATGAGAACGATCGACCGACCTTGAATATAATTACGTAGTTAAAATACCAAATATAACTTGTAAGTATATCGTGCAAACAGATAATAATATACACCTTGGATTTTATTAGTTTTAATAACTTTTTAGATTACCACGATTTAAATTTATGTCACGTAATTAAATTTGTTTTCTAAATTCTCTTCCAATTTGGAAATTTTCAAGATAGCCTTGAATGATATGTTTTTATATAATATTTTTATTTACTTTTAAATTTAAATTTATCAAATATCTATGTATAAATAAATTATCAAAAGATCGAAGTACGCGATATACGCGCATTATTTAAATCTATGTCGAATTAATTTATACAGTTTTCCATGCGTAAAACGACAAAATCAGATCCATTCTTTTTCGATAAGATTTGCCGGTATTTGTTTTCAGATTTCTTATTTTATTAGATTCCTATTTTTACCGTATTTCTTTTTCATCGTTTCATTACTTTTATTTTAACTAACTTTTATTTTGAATTCAATTATTAATACAATATATTAAATTCGAAGAAAGCGAACAATTTTTATTTCCAATAGAAGAATTTTTTCTTTCCTTTATAAGATAAATTATATTATACAATGAATAGGAAAATCCATCATGATACATGACACATTTTGTGGATCGAAATTGTTATATCGATATTGAATGAACTATATCGTTACATATTCGTATATTCGTATATATTCGTATATATTGAAATAAAATGTGCAAAAACAGAAATAAAAATATTAAAATATAAAGTGAACAGGAATTTTATATGTGGTTAATGAACTTTGGTTTGCCAATACACACGATGAACGTAAAAAAGTAATAAAGTAATAACGTATAAAATAATAATTATCGAATAATGATGTTCGAACGTTATTCGAAGTAATTATTTTGAAATTACAATTATTTGAAATATATAAATTTCATCAAAGTGTGTAGCAGACATCCATATCAAATTTTATGATATTAATTTAAGAAGAAAAATAAATAATTGTAGGCTTAATCGTCATAGTGAGAATCACTATATACCGACATTAACGCTCAATCAGTCATAACACGTTCCAAGGCAATAAAATTTCACCAAAAGAATTCTTACGTGTTTCCATTTTATATGTTTTTCTTCCTATCTCGAAGGCGAGCGCAAGATCCGCTTCGCTGCCATTTGCAACTGACTTGCACGCAAGAGGTTTATTAACCGTTCCATAGAAATATTAGGAATTCATATCTAGTTTCTTAAATGATCGACATGCGATTATATAATGTTTTTCAAAGATTTGGAAAAACAAAGAATAGAATAGATGAAAATTGGGAAAAATCGATATTAAAAATACTAGCGAATGTAGAAATGGAATTTTTCGATCGAGAGAAAACAGGAAAGAAAAAGAAAAAAAAGAGAATAGAACGAAAGATTAAAAGTGAGAATCGATATTGAAAAAGATATACATGTAGTTTTTTCTTTTCTCCTTCGGCCAGTTTTCTCGTTGTTCTATGCTCGTGAAAGGTTCGTTCCGTGGTTACTCGAGCTCACCTGTAAAATGCTCGCGAATATAGGGAAGCACGCATGGTTGAATCGCTTGAGTGGTCTCCTCGTGCTCGACTCTAGCCTTTGCTTGTTTTCGACCCACCTACCGTCCTTCTTAGCCGCTCTTCTCTCTACATTCTTCTTTTTCAAACGTATTTTCTCACGAATTGTACTTCGCGTACTACGTAGTACGTCATCCACTGTCAACTGGCATCGTCTTTCCTTTCTGGAATCAGACGACCTGATTTTCTCTTTTGTAACATAAATAGGAAGAAATATGCTCTCAAATTTAAATCTTTCATTGATCCAAAACAAGATCTTTTTGCTGAGACTTCAGCGTATAATGTTGTTTCATATTTTTTTTTTATCGTAATTTTTTCTAAAGTATCTATATTTTCTCTATTCTTCTCTCTCTAGTGATTTTATCTATCACTCATTTATATTTGAAAATTGATTTAACATCTTAGTATATACGAATTAATTTTGAAAATTTAGCTATTTTTAAAATTAATAATAATATATATAATTAATTAATGAATCGATATTAAAATCGTAGAATTAAAGAGAAATTTAGAGATAATGAAATCATGATAAAATCAACGTAATAATTTAATTACTCGATAATAAATTTTTATAGAAATATTCATAGATGTATTTGATGACGAATCGTTTAATTAGAGTGCTTCATTCGTTAAATGATCAAACGAAGAATGATTTCGAATATAATAATTTTTTCGTATAAAACTATAAGTTAATAGCTCTTTTATCGTTGTGTAACGGTTACTTTATAAACCGTTCTTTTATGTTTTTCTTGCCATTGGGTGGTCGTTACTACGACATTCGAACAATGCATACGCTTATTCGAACTTATATTCTTTTAAGTTAGACACAACGACAAATATAGAACTCGATCTTTCACAAATATCTTTCAAAAATCTCTATATATATAAAAAAAAATGCACGAACGAATTTTCATATATTTTTTTTCTTCCCTCTTTTTAATTTTTTATTTTTGTATATTGTAAACGTGAGAATATTTCATTTATCTTGTCTTCGTTGCCATTTTTTCTCGAATTTTCGAGATTATTGACATTTTTTGATATTTTGAGAGCTTTTTTAAAAAATAAGGAAGGGCAGGAAAGTTTAGTTTCGAGAATATAAGAGTTTAAAAGTTTAAATATTATGAATGTATTACATAGTACTTTGTACACAGTTTTTGATTTTAGAATATAGAAAAGATAAGATTTGTTTCACATGGATGACTTATTCTATCATCTTAATCAGTTTGCTCAATTTTATATTATAAATGCAAATGAAATTGAATATTCCCAAGCTTTCTATATTGTTATCTTATTATTTTTTACGAATTTTTCGCATTATTATATTATACGGGAAATACAATATAACGTTTATATATACATGTATGTCGAATTTCTGTTAAAGTATTATATGTAATACTATAACGTAATATTGTATTTTTCGTAAAATATTTTGATTTAACGTATACGGGATATCTGATCGAATATTATATTTTGGAAAATAAATATTTTAAATCCTATACGTAGATATATTTTTTTATGTATATATTTTTTTATGATTCAAATGAATCTTCGATAGATGAATCAATGTTTCGATAATTAAAATCCACTATGTTTGAAATAATTATGTAATTGTTTCATCGATAAACTATTAGTAAAAGAATTAAGATTAAACGAACAAAATATAATAGAAAACTTTATTTATTTGAATTAAAAATGATAGAGATACGTTTTAAATATTTGGAAAATTGAAATAAAATTGAAAATTCCGAAAGAAAAATGTGAACGTTTTATTTTATTAAACTTGAAACTACGAAAATATAAAGTAGACGTTATTTTATAATTATACAAAATTATATTATATATATATATATATATATATTCCAGATATATAATATATATATATATATATTCCAGATAATTGGAACAAATTGTAACTCTGTAAAACATTTTTTTTTTTTTTTTTTTACGTTTTACAAGTAATCGTCACATAAAACGAAACATTCTAAATTTAATTTCATCGCGCGCATCTGAATAACCAATTGAAATAAAACTTATGTAAATAATTGATATCGGGAAGAAAACTGTAGAATTTATTCGGAAATATGTTTATCGAAAAGAATTATTTCGATTTGAAATAAAAAATGCCGAATCTCGGTTAAAGAATGATCGTTTCTCGAGCACGCGCACACACTTTGGATACGAAGATTGTTCTTAGGCGATGGACGTCGCAGACGCGGAGGAACGCGGCATTGGTAGCCGATCAGGGTCTCGATAACATCGCGTAACAACTCGGTGTTAGGGCGGATTCACACTACGCGCACCGTCACGAAAGGTCAAGCATTTTCGAGAAACATATTTTTACGTGACAATCGTCACGATTAATCGGCGATTCTTGTTGCGTTCATGTAGTTACAACGACACTAGCATGTATCTGTACGTGTAATGCTATACGACCTTTATTCGCTGTTAAGGAACGCGTCAAATGCCATTTGGATGCGATGCGCTCGTTCTTTTCCCACTTATTTTTCCACGGTTCATGGTTGCAACAATGTGTAGAAATACGTAGACAATCGAAAAATCATGGGCGAAACGAGACGTGAAAGATGGAAATGTTTTTGTTCAGCCGATCCGATCTTCAAGTTTGATACTTATCTAGAATAAGTTCGCATCAATTTTAAAACATTTTAGTTAGTTTCTATCGTAAATGAAACAAATTATATTTATATTTATCGTTTAATAATAATAATAATAATAATAATAATAATAACAATAACAAATTATTTTTTAATAAAAGCAAGCCGATTAATAATTACAATTTTTCGTAGTAAATTTGCAAAAATTATACACTTATATATACATTCTTATAATATTTTAATATTCAATCGATATTGTTAAGAGTAACAATATATTTCAAAGTTTTCTATCTTATATACTTTTGTCCTTTGATACTAAAACAGGAAATATCAATGCGAGCAATGGATGCAAGGAAGGTTTAAAAGAAAACTATTAGTTTTACGGTCCTCTTCTTAGTAATGGTAAATACTCGCAGATCCAGTTCCAGGTAGAATTACAAAAAGAATAGATAATAATACAACCAGTTTTAGTAGGCGATACCACTTGGTTCGATAATCGATCTTTAGTTAATGAGATATATCTCGATAAGCATGATCGTGAAAAATATGTTGGTAACTGCTAAATATTATAAATGTTAAAAATATCAAAAGTACAAAGAATAATTTATTATTTTCGCAAAACACAATTCCACAATAATCTTGGAATTCAGATTCAGAATCATCGTTCAATAAGCATAAGGATAAAAAATTTTAAATTGTATCATTTTTAAATTTTCATTTTTTTTTTTTTTACTCGAATAGAACTAAAAATATATAAGAACATAAAATATACTACTAAAAATAAAATTATTTATAGAAAATTAATATAATATAAAATATATGGCGATATACTCACTAATTTTTTTTATAAAGTTTCTTTTCCGTAAAAAAAGAAAAAGATATAATCGTTTAAAATTTGCAGACAAAATTATTTCAAAATATTTTTACGCTTCCGATCTATAAGCAAATTCTAAGAAGAAAACTAACGAAGTACACGCATGAGAGTGAAGCCGTGATGCTATTAGATAGAAATCGAACCGAACGAGAGCGAGCGATTTGTATAGCGACAATTGCTACAGAGATATGCTTTCGCGAGTAATATTTTCAATTACTAATATAATACGATAATAATCGAAAAATATATTTTTTATAAAATATAAAAAATGAAATTAAAATATTTTTTATAAATTAAATTATAATTTTACCGATTATTGCGTATATATTCATATTGTAAGCAAAAAGTTAAAATTAGCGAATTTCATAAATAAATAAATATTACGTAAAATATGGATAATATTCGAAGGAATCAAGATTCTACAAGATTCCTTTCAAAGGTATTTATCGTGAAGAAAAGTGACGGTGGATTTTCATAGTGTTGGGGAATCACCAATAGCGTTTTTTTCAGAAAGGTGAAGGAAAACGGTGAAGTTAAATAGTCAAATAGTACTTTCACTACAAACCAGGCCTATTTAATATTTGTCTTCTTACCTCGTTCGTACGTGAAACATCTCGCGTATAAATCATATAAAAATAAATTTTCACGACGATGCTCGAAACTTATAGCAAATATTTTGTGTTATAATTTGTGTTACACGATAATATGCGATAATATACAATTATACTATACAGTTATTCGTATTAATATTTTAATTCTTATTTCAATTGATTCTAAATTTATTTATTTTTTTTTGTACGAAATTATTATTTGAACATTGCGTTATTTATTATAACAATTAATGATTCATATTAACTTATATACGCTTTATACGATAAATTTGAAACAACTATGAATGCTATATTTCTATATAATAACATATATCATGTGAAGGAAATAGAAATATTTTTTTATTTTCGTATTTTCTTTCGTCTGTTTAATGTCGTATCGTTTGAATATCTTGATAAAAATCTATTTCAGAAATAAATATCGTTAGGATTTGAAGAAATTCTCTTCATATATAATCGATCATATTTTTAATATTCTGTTACATTAGATATTTTATACAAGATTATGTTCGTGTATAAAATATATAATATATATAATTATAATTATATATATATAAAATAATCTGATTTTAATAAATATTTATTATATTATTTTCTCGGTACAGGAAACAATTTTGTGTTGGAAAACGAGGAAAATAGAATACTTAGATTAATGATTTTTTTAACCGAATAAATATAAGCGGAGTGTATGTATTTATTATATAATATTATTAAATAACATTATTATATAATATGTTTAAGCGACATTATATATTTATTATATTTACGCGAAGAATGAATAGTTTTAATATTTTTAAATTATTAACATCATAAGATACTACATTAAAATATTCAAATAATTACTTATCTAAAATAATGGAACGCTTTTAGGCTGACTTCATTTTTTTATAAAAAATTATTTACAATGATTTTGAATATTAACAATTAAAATATAATTATTTTAATTATTTTAATCCTTTCACGATAAATCGAAACAAAATATCATATCATTCACGCGCAAAATAAAATTTATATCGTAATCGTTGTAGAATATACATATGATTAAAATACTATGTACGAATATACAAAGAGTACATAAACAGAGCGAAGAACGTTCTAACGCGAACTTACCAACTTTATTATAAATTTTGTTTTCGTCTTCTTTAAAATCGATCAACAATATATTAACAATTGTTCGTACATATCGAATTATTCGAAAGTTGGGTTGAGTTAAAATCTTGCGTAAGAAGGAGAGAAAGAAAGGAGAAATATCGAGAGAAAAAAATTAGATAAACATAAGTAGATGTGTAGAAACGAAAGATAATCGAAGTAAGTAGAAGGAAGGTATAACGAGCAGCTTGATATTCGTGGGATGCGGAGCCCGTCTGCGTATGGACGCGGAATAAATTATCCCCGAACGTTTGTCCTTCTCCATTTCTTATTCCGATCCTCCCCCCGGACATCTTTCTCTACGATCCTTCTCCCACTTTCCCGTCTATAATGATTTCTGATTCGTAGTGGTGGGACGATACCGGAAGTGAAGTCAGAACGGCGGAACCAGACGTTCGCTCAATGGAAAGTTTGAGTCGTTTCAGTCGGTGCGAGAAGGGGCCGAGCGTGGATCGGAGTTCCGCTCGCGTGGAAAATCCGTTTCTTTCCCCCGGCCACCACAGCCACCGCACATTCCCGCTCGCGACTCACGCGTGTACGGAAGAAACTCGTCCAAGAACCGGAGAAACTCGCGCATATCGCGACTTGGCTCGGTCGCCAAACGCGAAAAAAAAATCCCCCCTTTGGTGAAAGAAGAACGAACGATCGATCTCGTTCGAGTATATACTATTCGATCGTGCTTCCCTCTAGATCGGATTGATCTAACGTTTCTTTAACGATCTTAAACAGAAGAATGTGGTGAATCGACATTGAGACCATTAATTGTGTTCTGTGCTTTTGTCTTTGCTAATTAATAAATTTTACAAAAAAATAGTGAGTGACAGCGTTTCCCTTTTACAAGGAATCATCGGAATCCGAAAAAATGGATTTTTCTTCGTTCTACCAAGATGATTTTTTTGGAAGAATTTTACAAAGAAAAAAGGAAATAACAAAACGTGTAATGTGAATATATCAATTTTCCTAAATGGGAAAAAACATAACAATACTGGTTTTAAAATAAAACTATTACATAAAATCTACGATACATTATAATTTTTATATATACTTTTTTTTTTATAGAGAAAGTATGTTAAATTTTTAATCAAAAGATTCAATTATTCGTTGCTCAGAAGCTTTATTGAAATAACATGAAGTTTTATGAAATTAAAATTACAAGTTGAACTTTTTTTTATACGTAGAATTTATTATCTTATAATAAACAGGTTCGTATAACCAAATTTTAGAAGTGATAGAAATTTTCTCAATTCTATCGATTTATAACGAAAGTATAAAGTATTAAGTATATATAATGAAAGTATTAAGTAAGAATTCGAATTTGTAGGAGGAATAATTCATTGCTCGATGAATTATTTTTTTATTTATTTTATATATATATATAATATAAAAAAATATATATAAAAAAATAATAAATTATATATATATATATATGAAATACATTTCAAGATGATTTGTCATTTTTGCCAATTTTTCATACGAAAAATTTAAATTTCATACGATATAATTCATCGAAACGTCTTTATAAAATCTAAAAAAGTTAAAATATAGTGGATGATAGAAAAAAAAGAAAAGAAAAATAAAGAACAAATAAAGATAATTGCATCATTTTACGTTTTCTTTTTGCAATGTTATTACGAGATTATATAATTTTAATCGAGACTCTGTCCTGATTCGCGAGCAAAGACGAAATACACTCAAATGTAAGGCGTAAATGAAGGGAGGATTTGAATTATGAATAAAAAGGAATTGAGAAGCCGCAAGATAAAATCTCGTTTCACCGATTAGTTGCATGATTGGCGGTTGATTCTTAGCATTTTCGAGACGAGATAAAAGATACTTTCACTTGGATGTTCCGCGATTAAAAAACGATAAGAAGGAACATCGTTGAATGCGAAAAAAAGAAAGGAAAACTCAACGAAATAACGATAGCTATAGCGACAACACAGATTGCACGATGTGGAACGTTTATTAGAGAAGTGTTCATTAAATGTGAGTGGAAATAAAGTTTTGGTGAGAATTTGCGATAGTATTTTTCAGAAATGGTCAGCCAACACGCGATGGCCACCACGGTTCGCAAAGTGAAGCAGGAGAATCGTTTGAGGCGACAGAATTTGAATCAAGGTATTTGACGTGAGATCAATCCTTCTAATAGAAGGGAAAAAAAAATAGACCGCGCATAAAATTTTAAAAAATAACGATTGTCAGTTGGTCGACTACTTTGATGATTTGTCGCTATCTCGAATCAATCGTTCTTTCTTTGCTCGTTTTGTTTCGTTTTCTCTCGTTTCTCTGGTTCGAACAAACAAAGGAAAACCGAGAATTTTAAGTATATTTAATAATAAGCATCTTCATCATTTCCAAACTTTCAAATATTTTGCTTTTTTCCATAAGTTATAAACAATTATGGATGGAAATCGATATCCAATACTATACATTATCGATCATCAATTTAGATCAAAACAAATTGAATTTTATGGAAAATCGAAATTAAATAATTTTTCTATTTTATTTCTGCGTTTGTCGCTAAGAATAAACGCGAACAAAATATTCGTTCCAGATGAGGAGGGACTTTACAAGCCTATACCACCACCGAAACCGGTGCCGAACAATCAAAAGATTCAGAACGGGCAACAGGATAACAGGGTACAAACGATAGCCGAGCAATCGTCGCGGACCGTCGTTTCGGGTATAGAGAGGAACACAACGTCAGACGAGAGCCAACTTCGAAGTTCCGGACAGAACGTTGCACCGGAATACAGGATGCCACCACTTTACGGAGAGGAACAGAGCTCGAGTCAAACTCAACAGCCGGCTAACTTGCAGACTCATAGCAGCAAATTTCCGGTAAGTGTATTCGAATACATTTATATACATTATACACGTGAACATAGGGTGTTTCCGAGAAACGGTAATTTCAAAACTATATCGAAGTTAATATAGTGATATTAAACTAAAGAAATATAAATATAAATACTTTGTTTAAATGTAACATTTCGTTCTCGTTAAAGCTATTCTCGTTTCCCTGACTTTTGATTGAATCGAGTAAATTGATCAACTTCGAGTTATTCGAATCTTATTTGATTAAAATTTCAATTTTTATCGCGTAACATAAACGGTTGCGTTTGAAAGTTGCTCGATATAAATAAAACAAGGCAAATAAAATCAAAAATCAAATTTTTTGACGAAAGAAAAATTAGTTAGTAATTCTGAGTTTAGACTTCGAATTATTATAGTGCATCGATTGCAACATTGAATAATTTGTATTTTTACTTGTATTTCTTCGTATATTCTTCCACACATGTAGAAAAGTTGTAAATTTTAAGAAATTTTAAGAAAGATATGTTATAAACGAAAGAAGAATACGTAATATTATGGCGAGTTGTTCAAACTTTTAATCTTTTCGGTCTAGTTGTGCTTACAAAGCACATCGAACCGTATCGGAATATATACTTATGTGAAATATATACATATATATATAGATGTTTAATACTTACTTCGTTATTAGGTTTCTAACTAAAATATTTTTTACATATGAAAAAAAATTTATTTTAATAAATTTATTTTAATAGCGTAAAAATGATTTTAGAATAATATTTTCTTATTTCGTATACATTCTTGAAAATTCAAATTCTATTAAATATATTTTCCTAATATAAAATTTAAATTTTATTATTTTATTTTATTATTATTATTCGAATAAAATATAAAATATAAAATAAAAATTTCATTTGGAATCACGAATTAATTACACGATAATATACAAAAAAAGAAGAAAATGTAAAATGAGAACAAATGAAGAACAAATTTTATCTTTGTACACTACTTTAAATATATATATATATATATATATTAGAATTTATGTCTAAGCGAGAATTTTATTCGCCATATTAAAAAAGTTACTCTTAATGTAAGTTTTATGGAAAAAGTGCATTTGTTTTTAAATTTTTACCGACTCTAAATATTTCATACTCTCGATTAATAGCCGATGTCGAGTGATTTGATAATCTTTGATTAAATTGATCCTGGTATTGATCCTCAATCTTGTATGTTTTTTATTTCTTTATCGGGATATAATCGGGTTTTCGTCGAACAATTAACATAGATATTTCCATTTCGCTATACTTGATCAAAATATAAAAAATTAAAATGTAAAATGTTAATGATCGACAATTATATATCTTTTCACGTCTTCCACGAAAAATTATCATTCTACTTACGTTTATATGAATAATAAAATAAAATAATAAACTTTTGTTTTAAGTTTGAACGTACACCTTGTATATATAACAGCCCAAGAATAGCACGAATATAGAAAGAATAATGTAGGCGGTTCTATGCGATGCAACCGCACGTCACGGCCAGTGGTGGTGTGTTAATTAACGATGCACCGTGTCCATTAATTCCACGTGCGCGAAAAACGTGCGTGTCTGCGTGCACTGCCACGGTAGTTACATAGTTTCGCGCCATATACAAGCATCCACCGGTTCTGGAAACTTTTGTTATAGACGCGGCGCATAGGCGTGCCGCCGTTCAATTTTACTACCACCGATAACGCGACGGGTTCCGGAGGTGTAACGGGCTGAATATGGCGATTCCAGTCGTGGACTTTGATGCACCTTCATGTACGGTGACTGGACTCGAGTCGATGAGAAAGAGAGAGAAGAAAAAGAAAAAAGAAACAGCCATGGTTAGAAGTCAAGACGTAGCGCTTTATTCGGTATGGTCTCCGCATCGACTTTCTAGCCTTCTTCTTTTTCTTTTTCTTCTTCTTCTTTTTCTTCTTTCTCTTCTTCTTTTTTCTTTTCTTCCTCCTCCTCTTCTTTTTCTTTTTCTTCTTCTTGCTCTTTCTTCTCTTCTTCTTCTTGCTCTTTATCCTCTTCTTCTTCATCTTCTTCTTCTTCTTCTATTCTTTTTTCGATGTCATCGTTTCGAAACCAAGTAAAGTCGGTGCGTGATTTTCCCTTTAATTTGCCCTCTACGCTCAAAGTTGGATCTCGTTTAAAATTTTGAGGAATCAAAATCTAGACTGCATATTTTAGATTCGGTGTTTTATCTGTTGTTCATATTAGCGAAACGTAGCGAATATAAATACAAAATGATAGGACCATGCGAACCTTCTTATGTGAATTCTTTGAGCAGTTCACGGGCTGTTATATTTCTTCAAATAGGGTTTTTTCCGATCTAGGTCATTGTTGGATTCATGAGGATTCGTAGTTGTTTACAACGGATTTCACTGATAACATGGCAGGCAGATACACGTATATATAGTATTGCTTAGATAGTGATTGTGTACAAATGCAGTAGCCGCAAAAAAAAAAGAGGTATAGATACATATAGAAGCTAGATTCGAAGGTAACGCTACGTTGTTTCGATATGAATGATGCGTTCTTCTTGTATAATATATGAGATTTCAATTTCTTAAAAAATTTCTTAAAAATGACGATACAATATATGGACTGTATAAAAGAAAAATGAATGTATGAAATTAAAAATGTCTTACGTGATATTTATATCATACGTGTATAATGATAAATAAATAAGTGAATAAAAATAATAAAAAGTTTTATAAGAAAAAAAAAAATTAAATATTCATTGATATGTCAGAATGTATTTTGCCGCGCATTTATGTTATCAATTTAATTACCGATAAGTGAATCGACTTGAAAATTTTTTTCCAAAATATTGCAAAATTTTTTAATTAAAATCATCGATCGTCCTGAAAGTAAAATTAATTCATCTATCGCATCGAGAATATATTTTATTCATATTCAGTCATATATTTCTTTTGCTGTTTCTTTTACAAATACATGTAGATGCATATATGATATTTAACTGGTTCAAAAAATATTCGTTATTCACATATTTAATTTCAATTTATATTCTTTGTAACGTACCAAATATAAATATCATTATAATAATTATCATTATATTAATAATTATAATTATAATTGTAATGCATTAACTGATGATAGGAAAAAAAATTATATTTGAGAAGAATCTATTGCTGCACTTGCTGGCAAAATTAAAGGAAAGATATTTATTCGAAACGTATCGTCTTTCGTGCAAACAAATTGTACCGATCCTAGAACAAACCGCGTAATTAGTATTGTAATTTTACAGGTATTCGGTTTTTCTTGTGCTCTACCGAGAATCAACGACTCGTTCGCTTGTCTCTTACCGTTGATGGACAAAGAACCGTACGATAAAAATACGGGCGCAAAGTCAATTCCGCGAAACAATTGTCGAGGAATATGAAGCAGCTAGCTTGATATATTCCATGACGGAGAAATGTTTATTAGAAACAATACGATGCAATACGATTGCATATATGAAACGTTTATAATGCTTTGTTCTGATCTCGATCATACGATGATTAAACGTTATTAACTTTCTCTTCTAAAATAAAAATAGTCAATTTCGATGGAAATTGTGAAACGATACGTATACGTGATATACGTGATATACGTATACATATAGTGAAAAATGGAAAACGAAAAACGAAACAAAGTTATCCGTAGGATGTGTATTGGGTCGCGAAGCTTTACGAATAAATTTTTGACGAACGTGAATGTAATAACAAGAGACGTATTAAATTCCATAGGGAAGACAAGCAAAACGCGTGAATTTAATATCCTCCTTGATGTTCCGCGTTGATCGTGTAGAAGTATATCAAAGAGACGCTCTTAAGAGCGCTTTGACATTCTCCTTTCAAGAGGAATGAAAGCATTTTATTCCCGTATCCTCCCTCCATCCCTTCGTTTCCATCCACCCCTCTTCTTCAATGCTCCATTTCTCCTCTGATATCAACTTCTTCGATCTCGGGCTTCTTTCTCTTTGAGGATAAGCAACCACTCGATCCCTGTGTGTATGACATATAAACCGGTGCATGGATGCGTGTGAGAAAAATGCGCGCGAGTTTTCTTTATAAATTGTGCGCGTGTGCACATGGGAACACGTGAGATGACTCGTTTGAAAACTCGTTCGAATGCGGCGAACTAATGAAAATTAGACCGGCGCGACGAGTTCGTTAATTCCACATTTCCGTTATGTTCAGATGTTTGAAATAATCATTTAATAATAGCGTGGCATTCGTTTCATGTGTTCGTTTCCAATGAATTTGCACTTTGATCGATAATTACGAGATTGTTCCGTAATCTTTTTTTTACATTTTTCCTTCTCTTTTTTCATTTCTTCAACAGGATTTTTTCAAAATAGTGGTAAATTGTCGTATATAGTTTATAATATAATACATATATAACAATATTATTAACTGAGAATAATGTGTGTCGTTTTTGTAATTCATAATATAAATACGAATAATTATTATTTTGTTAAGCGATCATCATTGAATAATTAATCGTAATTTTTTTCCATTAATTTATCGCTCAAAACAAACAAATTACAAACTTGTTTCAGATTTTAATTAGATATATTTGTATAATCGTTGTAATATACTAGTGATTTTTTAACACTATGCAAAGAGTCTATTTTCTAAACGTTATTTTTATTATATATCCCATTATAAGAATGGCGTTAAAAGTGACGCGTAATAGTTCCATTGACGATATATTTATCTCATAAGAAAAATATATGTTAAAGAGGGAAAATGTTATTTTATATTTTAAATTCTTCGTCTAATTTTATTCGAAAAAGTTTTCATCTTACGATATAATATCTAAAATTGATTTATACTTTCGACAAAAAAATAATAAATATTCTCATCTCATATATCAAGTTGATGCTGATAACAATCTTTAAGATAAAATAAATTGGAAGTAATTTTGAATCGGACATTAAAATATATTTCGATGTCAAAATGTCAACTATTTAAATCTTTTCGATATCTCCGTTTTTAATATCTATCTCTTCCATTACTTTTTCTTCCATCCCCTCTTTTTCTCCTTTCACTTTTATTCATCGTTCATCGATTAACGGGAAATGATAGGTCTATCTAACTTTTCGTTCGTCATTTATAGAGTGAGATATGTTAAATTATTTTTTTTTAAATGTATGATTGTGTGATATATGTAAAATTGTTTAATGTTTCATTTTTCTATTTCTTTTTTTTTAAATGATATTATTTAAACGTATTAAATATCGGGAAGTACAAGACTGATATTTATATATATATATAACAAATGCTGATTAAATACATATATCACTCGACATATTACGATTTTCAATTTTCAAACAAATATATATTTTTTTATTCATCATTCTTATAGATTTGTTAATTCAAAAATCAAACAGGCATATAATAAATTAATTTTTCTTTAAATAATATGAAAAATTTAAGATAAAATCACAATTAATAATCTAATTAAACTTTTTATAATTCACCATACAATTTTTTATAATATTCGTTGATACGTGATGTATCTTGGATAATCCATCACGATCAAATGCAACGTGCCTTGTTATAATTCGAAATAGAGAAAGATCAATAGAACGATCGAATTTTTATTATTTTCTTAATGAGTTTTGTTTTAAAGTTAGAATGTTAGAATGTTATCGAAAAACAAATTTTTCGATATATTCGGAAAAAATAAAAATACTTATTTCTATCTATTTATATTTATTTGATAAGTTTAATTTTTTTCAAAATGTTTATGTTTTGTTTGTAAAACGTAAAATGATTTTACGTATAAATAATATGGAAAATAAATAAGGAGAGCAACATATTGAATTAAATTAAATTAAAGAAAAGAAAAGAAGAGAAAAGAAAAAAAAGAAAAGAAAAAAGAAAGAGAGCAAGAAAGGAGCATAGATTTAAATGAAATACAGAATATAGCGTTTGTTAGTTGTGAGAAGAACGAAGAAGGCCCGACATGTATGTTCCACATTCTAGGTGAAGCATCGCATGGAAGATGGTGGTTCGGTGAAATCTTCGGTAACAGTTCGTTGTACATCGGTTACGTTCTTGGGAAAATTCTCAGAGATTCTGAGCTGAGACAAAGGAGGCATCATACTTGCGTACCGTTTACCGGAAGTTGAGAAGGGGGTTGCGATAGCCGTTTAGATACATCACTTTTCCTCGTGGTTCGGCCCTCCCGGAGGCGAGAACAAATCGGAACAATTGTCGACGACGACATACTTTTGTCCTATATATATATATATATTTGTATTTTCCCGACTTGACAAATTTATCCTCCCACACCTTTTGTTCCACCAACCGACAATCATATTACGTATCTTGTGTTTAAATGCTTGCGAATTATTCATAAAATCTTTCGTGAAATCTTGAGTATTCTCATCATCGAGTTTCTTTTCGTGTTTCGTTTACTTATGAAATCGCGATGCTAAAAATGATTAAATGCAATTGTTGTCTAGTATGCGGCAATATTTTAAGAACTTAAATAAGTGAATAATACTGTTAGGTAGTTAATACTGTTAAAATAATATTAAGCGATTAAGCGGAGATAGCGGATGTGATATATTAATACGATACAAACTCTGTTATTTGAAAATTTATTATCCGAATTACTTAAAGAATCAAGTATACAAATATTACGTTGATAGAAATATAATGAATGACGTCATTCTATATGCGTAATTACGATAAGATTTCCAATACGTTGAATCTTCATCACTGAACAATAGGGAACATAGGGAAGGATAATAACGTCGCAATATAATTTGCGGTTGAAATTTGTGTTAAACGAAGCGAGACGAAGATAGAGCGAAACCGGTCTATTTCCGTCTCGTTTCCGTATCTAGAGCGTATAAAGGACAACGTAATTAATTTTTAAATAACAGAAAAAAAAGTTTATTATCCCGCGATAAACCGATTAATTTCTCAAAGTACGTGTATTTCTAACGAGATGAAAAAAAAACATTTGGCACGCGTAACGATGAATCCGTTTCACAAATTATCGTATTTATAATACGCGTATAGAAGCATATTAATTGGTAAAAAGATCGAATGCCACCGATATCGGTCTTTCTACTAAGAGATCGGATCGCGATCTCAAGGCGAGCTTAGTTCAGTGACACCTCTTTTTAGACGCGTCATTATGTATATGCACGCAAAGGGTATACGAGAGGTTCGTTCGCGAGTCGTGCTCGTGAACTTCCAGATCCTGTTCTCGATCTTGTTTGGAAAAATTGAACGAACGTCGTGGAAGTGAGATCGACATTTACGATGGGAAAAAATCTTTGTCGACGTTGCCATCGTGGAAGAATCGTATTTTTAACGCGCGTCTATCACCTATGTATCGATACATAATAATAATTTTGCGTCAACAATATTATTTTACAGAGTTGGAAAAATTTAAAATACAACGAAACACATATTAGGAAACATGTTAAAATACATGTTAGGAAACTAAAAGATTTAACATAAGCAAAATGATTACGTGTGAAGTTATATTTATAAAAAATAAAACTATCATTTAAACTATTTATATATAATTATTATTATATTTAAAATATATATTATTATATTTAAAAATAATATTAACAGTTAAAATTTGTCAGATGTTGTTCTCGAGAATTTTTTTGAAATATATATTTATTTAAAAATCTCTATTTGATTCTATAATTTTTTTTATAAGATTTTGTTTTATTTAGATTTTGTATCTTTTATAAAAATTTGATTGTAATTTATTTATTTAAAACGAGGATTATAATTAAAATATAAATAATGTTTAAAAGAACAATAGAAATAAAAAATGAGCGAAATAATAATACGATCTTTTTTTATTTATAGATTGAACGCGAAGTTGTTCTACCATCGGGAGATAAAAATTCAAAGATTCCTATTCTGCACGAATACAAACAAAGAACTGCCGGAAGAGTGGCTATTGCACCGGATGCACCGATCAAGCAACAAGCTTGGGTTCAAGAGGTGAGTTAATTCTATCTAATTCTCTATAATAATTGTTAGACTAACAATAACATAATATTTTATAATATTTAGTCAGTTGCAGTGAAAAATGTTGATACACGCAATAATATACATATAATATATATAAATATCTTTATATAGATATCTTTATCTTATTTAGATATCTTTATTATATTAATTTATATTATATATTAATTTTCAATTGATTTCTAATATAACGTAACGTGTTATTATTCAACAATTAGTATCAATCAATCACAATATGATATATGATATGATATGATATACGTGACTTAAATAATTTAATTATGTTTTATATTCTCTTAATTTATGCATTTATAATAATCGATCAATATCAACGTTTATTGTTTATTTTGGAAAAAAATCTAAAAGTTTTGAATGACTTTCGAGTTTTACGTATCTTTGATAAAGCATATTTAAATATTAAATATTAAATATTAAATACTTAAATATTATTTTTATTTCACGCGAAATGTCTCGTGATCTTCCATCAAATCGATAAAGTTCAGCAAAATGTTAAAGGTCGAATTTATACGCATGAAAACACCATATTATTTCTTTTTACGGTTTACTATAAAATCCGACCACTTGTTGAAAATGGAGCCCTTATTGATCTCTCTCTCTGTATATATATATATATATATATATACATCATACGTATAAATCGTGGGTTGACCGTGTGAAAACGCAATTAAGCAGTTAATCGTCGTAAAATCGCGATCATTGCAAAATCATTGATTGGCTCACGCGAGTGTGACTCGTGTACTGGTCAGACACCTACGTAAATTGTTCGAGGTGTGAGTAGGTGGCGATAATACACGTGCCACGGGATATTGTTTCATGATCGTAGGTTAGAGACGGATGTGAGCGTCAAAGGGCGTGCAAAGAATGTAGAAAATTATCTTTTGGTTTGATCCGTGTTCGAATCTGTTTTTTCTTTCTCTATCTACTCCCACTCCTGCAACCGGTGTTTCAATTATCATTCATGTTTGCCGATGAAACGCTGTTTTTGAAACTGGGCACTAATTAGAATCACGTTAATTACGTTTTAATAGGCGATGATGATCATGTTTCACGAGTGAATCAACGCTCTGTATAAAATAGCTTTAAACGTCTGATTTTAATTATGCTAATATATACGTGTATACATATAAATATTTAAGAAAATATATTTTTCTATCAAAATTGTGTTATAATATCTACTAATAAATTGTTAATCCTCTGCTAAAGATCAGATTCATTCCGTATTCATTCCGTATCAGATCGATTCCGTATTATAAATAGATGATATTGTTAGATATCGTATGCTTATTATATATATATATATATATTATATATATATTATGTATTTTATATTATATATTATATATTATTATATGTTATATATTATTATTATATGTTTGTATATTATTATTATTATATATTGTGAAATAAAAAAAATATAACGGAAAAAAATTATCCAATCGAATATAAATTAGGATTATAGAATTTGAACATATGTGATAAAATAATATGATAATGTGCAAAATATATTTTATGATATATTTTATATATAATAACAATTCAAACGTTATCATTATATGAATAACAAGATTTGATAAAATGTAATATTATAAAACATTGTTTTTCACAATCGCTAATGAAAATATCAGTGCGTGCGTGGATTTTTTTCGTGGATAAAATCAACCTATTGTTTTTGACGATGTAGGCGGTCTGCAAATCTGTTACTTGCTTCTCTTTTCTTGTTCTTACTTTGTAATTACTTTCATCATATCATATCGCGTCTATCTTTTCTTTAACTACCATAGAGATTGAGGGAAAAAATAATTTTGCATAGACATATAATTTATACGTTAAATTTAGATAAAGATAAAATGATGCGATTTCTTTTATTTTTAATAGGAAAATGTGTATTTAATCATATATTTTTGTATTCGAAATGATTCAATCACATCGAATAAATTCGAAAATTTCGATACTTTTTAACGTCTTTTTCCATTTGAAGCGATTTGTCCAATTTGAAAAGAATCTTTACGAACGTGTTGACAATTGTATCAATTTATTTTAATTTTGTTCTTGAAATTTTTCCATTCAATTCAGATTAATGGTTGGAACGCGAAGAAATGGTAAAAAATTGATCAAAGTTAAGGACATTTCGTGTGCACGGAAATCATGAAATATTCATAGCTCGATGTGCGTCAAACGAACGAGGAGAATGTTGCGGAGTTAAACATAGTCATGTTCATTTTAAGGTATGCTTTAAAGTATACGTGGAATCAACCTCGCTCGTTTACGATACTATGTATCAAAAACTATAGTTACTAACTTTGTAGATATTTATATTGATTATTTTATCGTGTGAAAATACTTTTTTTAATTATTTTTAATTATTTAATTATTATATTGTTTAATTATCAGATTGTTTGATGAGAATGGTAAGAAATGTTCTCTAAATTTCTCTTGTTAATCTATATTTAAATTAATAGTTCTTTAAAGTAATAACGGATATGATGTTACGTACTTTGATTTTTAGATCGATATATCGGCATGCGTCTCGCGATGTAATTGCCTCTTGAATCGAAATTTATTAATCGTCGCCGAAAATTCTTCGATATTTCAATTCAAAAAATAAAGACTAGAAAAGTATATGATATTTTATAATACTTTATAAGTTACGATCGAAATAATAATATTTTTCTTTTATATTTTTATTATATAAAATAGAGAGAGAGAAAAAAAAGAAAGAAAAGAAAAAAAAATCAACGCCACATGTATGTAACGACTAAAATGAAATATAAAATGATACAACACGAGGAATAAATGTAACTAAAGTGAATAAATAAAGTACATACTTGTACTTTCATTTACGAAGAATTTTTGAAGAAATTAAAATTAACCAATGATGAACAAGTGTGGAAATTAATTACGAAAGAAAAAGAGGAAAGAAAAATACGAAAGATGTTCGAATCAGGACGAACGGAAGATATAACGTAAGAACGTTAGTTGAAAACGATCGATTAACATTTTAAATTCGATTTTTCGTCGGCTGTGAAATTCATACGTTAGATTTAGCGCGGTGTAATCTTCAACACGGTAGCTGTGTGCAGGGATCATAAGTCAGAAAATCTTTTTTCGTATGCGCAAAGCGTGTCACGGAGCCCTACGGGCACACAACTTGGCTGGCCCCTCTTTCCCTACCATCCTCTCTCTTTCTATCTATCAGGATGACAGTGTCAGTTGTTATTCCAACCGCATCCCTTCCTAAGAACCGGGAGGATTCAGTCCGACAACTTTGAAATTCCCTCTGCGGTTTAAACGGACACGTTGCCATTAGCCGCCCGCTGTCCTCTTCCACGGAGAATTGTTTTCGGTGGATTCCGGTAAATTGCGTCGAGAAATTTCCCTCTACTCAGCTCAGCTCTGCGCTGAGAAATGTGCGTTTTATTTCGCGCGAGAGAATATTCGTAAGACAAAGATGATTCGAGTAAGTTATTCGGAGAAAAACTCCGACAGGAAATAAATTGATAATTTATTCATCGATTGGTAAAAATTTCGCAACTTTTTTCACCACTTTGCATATCACGTAACATTATAATATACTGGAAAATATATTTTTGGAAAGGATGGCAATTTTCTCAAGTTAATAGGATTACGAAAATTTAATTGATAATTATATTTCAACTTGTAATTTTATATATAATCTCCGTTATTCATCGAGAAAATTTTCCATTGCCATAAATGGCAATAAATGAGAATAATTGATACAATTATCACGACAATCTTGTTGAAACGAGTAATTTTTTCACAAGCGTGTTCTCAAAATTCTCAAAAAAGAAAAAGAAAAAAAAATTAAAAGTAGAACAATTTAATAACGAATCCCATATTTTCCTTTGCTGCGTATTATACGTAAAAATATCTTCATTAATTAAGAGCAGATTAATTGCTCGTACGTGTTCCAAAAGTTTCAGAAATTTCTTTTCCAATTATTTTATATCGCATTCACAGAAATAAACTTTTCGGATCCGAAATCTGATCAAATAGAACTGAAAGAGGAATAAAAGTAACTCCATCCATTTAGATTTCGGTTTATCGGTGTCGGAAACATTTCAATTAGAGAATTATGTAAAATAACGCGAATGGAAATACAAAATACGAACGGACGAGAGAAGGTAGATTGGATCGAGTGAAGGGTGGAACGACACGTTGAAAGGACGATGTAAACGATTTTTCAGGGAACTCAGATGCAAGAAGTGAGACAAGAGGGCCAAGCGAGGAGTTATCAAGCAGCGGAATCTTACGCGTAAATATCCTCCTTGTATCGCACCGCATGGTGAATCCGAGAATTGATTTTCCCCGATAAAATGGCAATTTCTCCGAAGGTCGACGTCGGTTGGATTGGCGCCAAGGACGGCCAAGATCGATGAGGAGAAAAGCAAATCAATCTCGAGGACTTATCACACGATTAAGGACATGATATCGAGCCGTTTCGGGCAGAGTCGCAAGGATGTTGAGCCGGAACCGGAGGCGAGTTTGAACAACGTTACGGAAGAATTGAGAAAATCGAGTAGGAGCATCGATGAGGAGGAGGCCAAAAAGAAGGATGGGATTTATGGAAAACCGCGGGCTCAAGATCCTCCCCTTAATATGCAACAATATCCGAAGAATGCTTGTGGTAAGTATTACTTTGTCAATCAATTAAGATTTAGAGGATTTAACAAAAGAGAAAAGTTAAGTTTTTCTTCGACTTAATTAATTTCTTAAATTTATATTACTTGGCAAGATTATGTAGAAGGAAGGAAAAATTTAACTCGTAAAATTGCAAAGAAACAACGAAAAATTAACAAATACGATAACGTTGATATTTTATATACGAAAAATGGTTTTTAAAGCTAGTTAAACTAGGTCACTTGGATAGTTGGTTGGAAACCAATCGACCATTCGCTTGGAAATTCGGGATCCTTTACTTTACAGCTAATAGGGTTGAAGGTTTCTTTATCGGTAACGAAATCGGTTCGCGACGTCACACTTTCACGATTCACTTTTTAATGGACTCTACATTTAGCTATATTCTAATTCCGTTCCATCCAATCTATCTTTCGTCCAAAAATCGACATCTGTCTATCCTGTATTATTAATTTTAAAAATTAATTAGAAAGAGAAGGGAGAGAGAGAAGAATGAAATAAAACGTATGAAAGAAAGAGAAAAAAATTTTTTCCGATAAGCAAAATGGAGTAAAAAATTTACAGAATTATAACATCGTGAATTTATAGTGGTTTTTAGAAATTCAACTTTCGATTCAAATATATTATAATGCTTTCCGTCTATTCGTGGAACAGGTAATGCAAGCACTGAATAAAATTCAACGTGAAACGTGTTTTCGTGCGAAGAATTTTCGATAATAGAATTTGATAAAATATTTATATCGTAATAATACATGTAAACCGAATATATTTTCACAAGAATTATTTTCGTTTAAAATCATTTTTTTAATATATATTTGATTATCGAATTCATTTTAAAAATTATTGTTGTTTAAAATTTTTTTCTAATCATTTTCTAAAAAAAAAAATAACTATTACATAATGATATATAAAAATTTTGGAAAATTTACTCATAAATGCAAATATTGTAAAAGAAAAAAAAAGAAAATTTATAAACAAATATAAGCAGCATTATGTTGGAACAAAAATAATATTCTATTTAATTAACGTAAATTGGTAACAGTATATTAAAATACTCTTGTCAAGTGGAAGTAAAAAGAAACAATGCAATGATTCAAGTTCGATCAGGATCATTGATTAAATTTTTATTTATTTTAATTAGTCGAATGAGAGACAACATGAAACGTAACAAGAATAAATAAGTTGTATACAGAATGTTACGAAATGAAACTCTCTGTACATTATTCTACTGTAAATTCTACTGTAAATATTAGATAATTTAATCGTTAATAAAACGAAAGAAATAAGTTAAAAATTAGAAACATATTTATATCAATTAGATATTTTATCGTTTATTTTGCTATAAATGCTCAAATTATTTTTTCATAAAATTTTTTATTATGCGGATATATCGTTTCAACTTTATTATTTTATAGATAATTATTTTCTAAATAATTAAACTTTTTAAACTTTGTGCATAAAGATTACAGTTTATCATTCACGGAAAACAATTTTATTTTTGTTCATCTCGCGAATTATCATATCGTATGATGAACTTTCGTAAATGAATATTTAGAAAAAACATTTTATATATAACGTGTCGATATTGCTTATTTAAACCACCTGTCACCATCCATCATCTATGATGTAAGGACGACAACGTTTACGTAACATTATTTGAAAATGGTTTAGGTCAGTACGGACACTCGTATAGTTATCTGAACAATCAGCAGAACGTACCGCTTCCTGGACAACTTCAACCAACGTCGCAAATTCAACCCAATTTACCGGGTCAAAGTGCTCAGCTTCACGTGACGCATCACACTCCACCAGGAGGAGTTCAAACGGTTCATCAAACTCAAGTTGCTGGTTTCGGGCAATCGGCGACAGGTGGACAGCAGGTGCAAAACGTTGCTAGGGAATACGTCGTACAGGGACCATCTGGATTGCCGAGTCAGCAATTGCATCAAGCACTTCATCAGAATCCTCAGAACCAGGTAATCTTTGATTTCCTTACAATTCAGTCTTTCAACTGGTTGTTTTATTTCACTTACGAATTGAAATTCTTTCTCTATTGATGAATAAGTAGGGCAAATAAGCGTGAAAGTTATTACGATGAAAATTACTTTGACAGCCAGCAATTTTCTTTTGATAGACAAAGAAGATGTTTACTTCTTTTAAATATGAATCGACGTTGTTATGTGAATATACATTTGAAGTTTTATTAAAAAATTATTATAAAAAAATACGAAATATAAAGTAATTTATGACATTACATTAGAATAGTATACGTTAGAATAGATACATTTCTGGATAATCGATCTAGACTTCGAGAAAAAGTGAAATGTCTCTATTTTAATATTATAACGTGTACTCGTTTAGAATAAATTAAAAAATATTCTATTTTCCGATGGTCTATAATTTTATTTCAATGATAATATTTTTTGTCGGACAATAGAAATGGCAAATGAGAATTTATCACTTTGAAATAAAATAAAATAATGCTATAAAAAATATAAAGATATGAAAAAATTGCGTATTTTTAATTAAAAAATTGGAATATGGGAGGAATTTATTGGAAAAATTTTCAATTTTCCTATAATGAATTTAAAAAATTTAAAAAGTTTTATCATTCGTTAGTTCCTGCATCTGTTCTAAACAATAAATAAAACGTTTAACAATTGAAAGAAAAACATTAATTTTCTAATCAAGATTATCGATAATTATTACAATCTTAATGATTAAATTTATGATATCAATAATTTTTAATATACTATAGATTAAACTCGTGAAATAAAAAATATATATTACGAATAAATTTGATTTAATAAAACTTCGCTTTAATTGGAATATACTTGGAAAAATTTACCAATGATTAAAAACATTTAGAAATACATATCGTTAATTTTTACATTAAAAAATCTAACTTGTTTTTTCATCCGATAAATAATTATACTTTTAAATTTTGAATTTCATTGCAATCCATGAACGACGATAAATTGAACAAAACAACTTATTTTCTCGCTATCATTATCGATCGTTTTTAAATATTCAACGAGACAATAGTTCCTCGTAATAGATTTCGATTGGAATTATTCGCAGAAGTATTTTTAGACACCATTTTTTCCCACCATTCTCGTTTCAAACAAAAATTTCATGTGAAAATTCTACATCTTTCAACAACAAGAAAAATATTTCCGATGGACACATCGGATGAATTGGCTGATGACTATTTCCGGCTTGAGCAGCGGAAAAGTTATTTTTTATGTAAAAAAAAAAAAAAAAAAAGAAATCTTTTCCTCATATAAATTCCTTGTAAAAAGAGGTATATAATGCGACACATCCTATTCAAATAGCCAGTGTACGCGATACGTATTCCATATTTATGCCATCTAAAGCCGACCACACGCAACACGATGCACAGTGCGTACCTTCGAAATTTATTCGCATCTCGAAACAACGCGTCACATTTGGTTAAATTTTGCTTTAAGATATCGACAAATTTTTGATCGGTCTCTTTATTCCCTGACAGTATTTGATACGTACTGTAATTTAACGGTACTTATTACCGAGGAAAAAGTTTAAGTTTCTAACTAAATTCTTGATTTTTGCGATAGACTCGTTGTTGATTGTTGATTCTTACTTTATTCAAATCTAATTGAAGAAAATTTTCATCATTTTTTTTTCTTGCAACTCGTCCATGAGTTATCATAACGGTACGTTATTAAAGACAATTAATTAACGTAATTGCAGAAAATCGGCGAATCGCTGCGAATGGCGTTTCTAATTAATATGTAATATAATTAATGGGAATGCAAATTGCTGTTAGAAGCAGCGAGTGGTAAAAAAATAAGAATGCGAATATATTGGCATCTTACTTCCGCGCTCGAGACGCGAGTAAACTGACAACTAAATTACTAATGCACGGATAATAGGTAAAGTTGTTACGGTACGGCGTCATTACATTCTGAAAGATGTTGTTAGCTTATTACAAGAATTCCTCCGATACAATTATTTATTTGAAAGGTACTGTAATTAGATATCTCGTGGATATCTTTCGATTTGAGATATCTATATTTTAGATTAAGATAGATATATTTAAATGCGATAATACATTATATATGTATTATGACAAATAATAATAATATAATAATATAATAATAATATAAAATTGGTAAAAAATATATATTCGAAAACGTGTTAATTTTGTAAAAAAATCGAAAAAAAACGAAATTTCTTCTAAATTCGAAAAAGTTTAATCGATTAATCGACAAATCGTTTCCCGTGTCAGAGCCAGAGCACGCAGATGCAAAAATCTCATGGTCTACCGATTCAACCTCATCAAGTGGGGAATTCGATGCAACCATCGAATCAAAACTTTCAAAGCGCTCAACAATTGATGCATCAGAATCAGAGTCATCATCAGAGCCCTAGATTCGCCCAACAACACGCGCAGAACATGCACCAACGTCAACTTATTCAACAGATGCATCAACAACAATTGGCCGGGCAGCAGAATGCCAACCAGCCAGGAGTTAGGAACGTGCAACAGAGTTATTTCTCGAACAACGTGTCTTATCAGCAGTACCAGCAAGCTCGACAAGCTATGTCAAGATCTCAGATCGATCTACCCAGCACTTCGAGACAAGCTCAAGAACTGAGGTTGCCCGGCCAAGAAGTATATTATCATTACGCTCAAGGTCGACCTAGGTACGGTGTACCGCAAGTGTACATGAAGACCGAAAGTAACCAAGAGGCCGAGTTCCAAAGAAGAAACTCGACTAAAGGTATCGAGAAAGCTGCTTCCCAACCGCAACTCTGCTACGAGGATGAGAGGGTTAACGATCCCCAATCGAGGAATCCAGTAATAGATCCTATTAAGGGTCTAACGGTTGATCCATTGGACAAGGAACGGTACGAGATCACAGTGGAGGATCATGGTAGTGGAGTAACAGCCGAGTTTGGAAGAAGCGATTCTCAAAGAAAGGACGACTATCGACCGGAGACAAGCTTCGGTATACGCAGAGATGACGCTGTCAGGTGTTCGAAAAGAGAACAAGAGCAAATAGGGATGGGTGGGCAAGATGGACAGGAATCGGAAGGAAGTTCGGTGCAGAAGAGGATCGAGGAGTTGCAGAAACGAGCCGAGGAGAATCATTATAACGGGAAAATGTCGAAGGAAGGTATGGAAGGGGTGGAGGTGGGCAAAAGTTCGTCAACGACGAAAATTGGAAATGGCGATGGACCAAAGAGAATGGAGAATCAATACGCAAAGGATCTTGTTCCGGCGAAACCCGAGGTAAGAAAAGACGAGCTGGAACATGGGATCGGTCGATTGAAAATCCAAAATCAGGGATCAGGATCAGATTATGACAAAGCCGGCCAGAGTTCCTCAAATGTTGATTCGGGGAGAGGATCGGCCGTTTATTCCAGCGGAAGGCGGCCACCACCGGAAGATCAAACTCATCAACCAGGTTTGTTGTTTGCCAATTTCTTTACTCGCCGCGATAAATGCTTCCACAATTTCTCTAAACATTCGTTGTCCAAATATTCTTTGAACTTGAAATGATAATAATATATTTATGAGCCGTTTTTGGAGAATCGAATTTAAAGTCGAATTAAAACAAGTACGAATTTTTATTAAAATAAAAATTTTTCTAGTAAAGAAACAACTTGACATTTTTTTATATAAAAATTTTTTTTTATTTTTTTATTTTTTATTTTTATTTTTATTTTTTTATTTTTTTGCGTTTGTTTCGGTCTCTAGATTCGATCCTTCAAAGATATCTCATGAATATATTAATATTCTATACGATTATTCGAAAAATATTTTAACTAATATATTACAATTTTTTGTAATATGATAGGTAAAAAATTGGTAATAGAAGATAAATGATCGATTTTTATCCGTATTTCCAGTACAAGATTCAGAATGGGTGGACATTGTGGAATCCGAATTGAGAAATATTTTAGAGCCAAGAGATGTGCCCGCTATGGCGCATTCCACTCTATCTGAAAGCGTATCATCGGTAACTCCACCCCTGCCGCCGCTTTCACCCCATGAAAGTCCCAGAACACCGAGAAATCGATACTCGGCGAGGTAACGTTACTTCGAACAGATCTCTTCTCGTCTCGTAACCGATGTCACTTCCGGTCACTGCTCTCTCAGCTTGCTTCCGATTAATTCCCCTCTCCGCGTAGATCGAAACACCGATATCGATCAAAATGTTGAGCATATACTGTAGACCGTAGATCGAGCATGCTTTTTTAAAAAACATAACAGAGGTTATCGAAACTAGAGCCAATTTTCTTTTTCCTTCATTTTCTTCAATTAAAAAAAATTTTAGCGATATCGTTAATTGTTTAACGCTTAGTAATAAATATATCTATCGTTTATTTATTCTCATTATTGAATTGTCTACAAGTTATTCTTTTTCAATTTAATGTTTTCAAAAATTATGACGATACGAAAATAAAATTATTCGTCTTTATCATCTTTTTTATTTACAACAAATATTGGCAAATATCAAGAAATAATAACGTAAACGTTTTAAAATAACAATTTTTGAAAAATATTTTTCAAAGTAAAAAAAAAACCTTACATAAGAAGCGAGGAATTATTTTTAATGAAAACCACAATTACATTTAACACATCTCTTCATATTTATTTCTTTCGAACATTTCCATTCTAAACGTATTAAACGTATCCATTAAATACATACATGAAGAAATATTATATGTAAAAATTGTATATTTAAAAATGAACAAAACATATATATATATATATGAGGAAAAAAGTTTAAAATATCAATGTATAGCATGTATTTGTTTTCCATTGAATCTTTTATTTAATATACATTATTTATATATTTAGTATACATCATAGAACTTGTTTCGGATGAAATTTAACCATCTTTTTGCGGCTTTCTTCGCGATGCTAACAGTTGCATGTTTGTGGGTCTTTTAGCTTACCATACGGATCGAAACCTAATTACAGCGATTACAGCAAGGCCATGGAGAAGAGAGGATTCTCGAGTAGTTCGAAGCATCGTGGTGCCTCGACTTCCAAGAAAGAAGCTGCTAAGAAATTCTCTCATCGTGAGTGATCTTTTTTTTTTGTTCACGTATTGATGATTATTCGTTCCTTGAGATTATAACTTATGTTTATTCAGTTTTCGGTGTCGAAGCTGGCGATTTAACTTCGACCACAACTGGACTCGATTTAGATTCGATGTTGGATAGAAGTGATTCTGATTTAAGCACGAATGACGCGAGAACGATTAGGAAACAATTGGAGGGTTTGGAAAATATGTATAGCGAGGTAAGACGTATTTTTATAGAAAATTTTGAAATATTGATTTTTTCAATATTTTTCTTTTCATATTCGAATAATATTCTATATCATGTGTGATGCGATATGCAAAAAGAACAAATGTTAATAAGAAGGAAAATTTTTTTGCATCCAAAGGAAAAAGATTTCATTTTTCATTTATAGTAACGATAAGTCGATAACTTCTATTTCTTTTTTATATACATTTTACATGTATATCGATTATATTGGATCGATATGTTTATTTTAGATTTTTGAATAACGAATTTATTACTAAATTCGTATCAATATTTTAGCGATTTCGACCGATATAATTTTAAATTTAGCTCGTCAATCTTCGTATAAGGTTAAATATAAGGGAAATAATAATTTCTTGTACATAGAAATGATCTTATTTTCAAGAGAACATATCGTTGCAAAATTTTTTCTTAATTTTTAGTTTATTAATTCGATAGCGATAAATCTTTTTAAATTTTCGATAATATTAAATGGTCATTACGTTAAATATTCTTTTGATTTTTTGAAATTATTATATCTTTTCGTATTGAATTATTTACTATTTTCTTTTTTAATTGCATTTTTTTCCGTATAATGAATTTTCTAATTTGTTTTCTATTTTTTTAAGTTGTGCTTATCATAGATTTCGTTATTTTTATCACACGAAATACACATTATTTGTACCTGATTATCCTATCCTCGCGATTAACGTAATATTCTTTTGCATTGGTATTTTTAACATCTGGAGATTCGAACATTGACTTTTATCTCCAAGTCGCATTTTTAAATTTGATAGAAACGATGGATAACAAAATAAATTGAAATATATCCATCTATATCGTGACATAAAGAGTTATAATACATTGGATTATGAATATATTACAGGTATTGAAATTACTCGGTGGAAGTGTGAAAAAGAGACGTAAAGCCAGAGGCTTAGCCAGTTATGGTTCCGTCTCATCATTGCCGACATCATCCGTCTCGTCCAGACCACCTGTAACGAGGCACCATGATAAACGTAGATCCCACGCGATTGACGACAGAATGAAGAAAGCCAAAGATATCAAGGTCAGTTAGAGAAATTATTTTATTTCACGAAATTTCTTGTCGGTAAAGATAAAATAAAACTGTCCATTTTATAAATTTATTAAATAAAAAAATTATGAGCTGAATTTTTAACTTTTTAAACTCCTATGAATATATTGACGTCTTGTATTATTTCAATGTTTTTAAAATTTATTCCACATATTATGTTATATAACGTGGAATTGATTAAAGATTATCGTTGCATCGTTACAGAGCATTAACAAACGCTTTCAACGACTAGAATCTCATGTGGTTACACTTGCCAGATCGGTAGCACACCTGAGTTCAGAGATGAGAACGCAACATTTAATGATACAGGTGAGAGAGAGTCTCGTTAATATTTATCGAACGAATAGTTAGAATAGTTTGGAAATGATGTTAAAAGATCTTTTATGGCAGTTATTTTTATAGAGAAGAAGTTTTCTATCGTATTTTATTCAATTTTTTATCAACATATTAAATCTGTATTTCGATATAAATTCATCCAATTTTTTCAATTTATGAATCGATATCGAATTATCTTCGAATCAGATCCAACAACAAAAGAGTGTAACAAATTGGAAAGAGAGTAAAAATAAGCGGAAAAACGAGTCGAAACTCACTACTATCAGGTATTCGCAGGAAATGGAGAACATAAGGGGAGAGATTGCTGCACTGAGGACCCAAACGAGTATGGCAATGGTGAGATCGCAGTCTCAACCATTGATCAAGGATTCGGAACTACCAGCTCTCTCCAATCCTTCCAGAGTGAAAAAACTCACCAAGTTTTTCGGCACGGAACCACCGCTCATCAGACTATTCCTCAGGGAACTTGGGTATGAGGTAAGTAATTCGAATCATCGCTTTCTTTCTTCTTTTAATAATCTTTCAAAAGATTATCGTCAATATGCATTCTCTCTCTCTCTCTCTCTCTCTCTCTCTCTCTCTCTCTCTCTTTCTCTTTCTCTCTCTCTCTCTCCTTCTCTCTCTCTATTAACTTTTATATTAAAATAAATATTATACAGATATCAATTGTTAGAATCTGTAATTTTTATTTTTATACATATTGAAACATTTATTTATTTATTTAACATTTTTAACATTTAATTTTAATATTAATTTTAATATTTTAATATTTTAACATTTATTAAAATATTTATTTTATTTATATAATAACAAAATTAAATTTTATTTTTATTAAAAATTAAATATATTTCATATTTATATAATTTTAAAATACTATAAAATATTTTGAAATATGTTTTCTATAATAATTACGATAAAAGTAAATAGAAGAAAATTTCATATTTCATGATATAAAACGATATTTAAAATTTTTTAAACTGTGAACATTGTTTGATCTTCATTATTATCATTTATTTGATTTATATTTGATTAATTTTTTAATTGTGATCATTTAGCAAAATTAAAATTATATCCGATCAATTAGATTATTATAAACATAATGAAAATATTCGATTTTTATATTTATTTTATAGAACGAAAGAAATAATATTTAAATATGTTACGTTTATTTATTTATATACTAAATAAATAATTTTTACTTGAAACTAGAAATATGCAAATGCTTTCGAGAAAGAAAAAGTCGGAATGGTGGAGCTTCCTTATCTAAGCGAGGAAAGATTGCAAAAAATGGGAGTTCCTCTGGGACCGAGACTGAGGATTTTACAAGAAGCGAGGATATCGGTATGCAAAGATCCAATTTATGTTGTGTAAATCTTATGGAATCCTTTGTTCATGTGAAAAACTATAGAGCGAAAAGATATTAAGAAAAAAAAAAAAGTTTTCATTTCATGCTTTTAACGAATTTTAAATAGTCAAAAGTGTATCGTTTTTTCAATTCACCTCAATAAAAGATGATTCTCTCGAATTCCTAAATAGTGAACAGATATTGAAAAAATTAGTATTTTTTACAAAATAAAAAGATAATTGATAAGAAAGATCGAAGAACTAATTACGCTCTATTTCATGTGTATTAATGCGATTAATTATTACTTTGAGATAGAGATTATGGTTTTGCACATTAAAATGCGTATAAGTGTGTCAGGGAATCTGTAAAACTATCTGTATTTTTATCATAGAATTGAAAATTAAGAATTTTTAGTTGCATCATTGATCTCGAAAATATTTAATTCTGATGATACACAATTTACTTGTTACTTAATTTTTTTTTAATAATTTTTTTTAACAATAATTTTATTTGTATTTTAATTATATATTATAATAATAACAATTTATTATATCGATAAAAATTTAGGAAGTAAAATAAAAGAATAAAAATTTCTTCGTTACATTTATTTTACATTTATTAATTATATCAAGAATAATTAATTTTTTAAGAATACAAATTTTTTTATTTCTCTATACATGTTCAAAACCATAACCTCTAATATATCACAAAAGATAATAAGAACTAATCTTGCGTTTAATGCATTTAATTCGTTTAATTCGTTGAAAGAAACGTGAGAAATGCGTTAATCCTCAAATAGTATTGTTAAATCTATAAATATCTTATGGTCTAAGTATAATATTTATATTATATATTTAAAGTTTAAAGGATAAAATTTATTTTTGTCGTTTCAAATATAAAATACAAGATATAATTTAATATTTTATAATTAAATTATGAATATTGTACCTATATGAACATTTATGATTTATTTAACAGTGCAAAATTATTTAAAATACAAATAATATACAAAAATATAAAAAGATACTTGTTACAATATTTAAATTTCTATTTAAGTATCATTTAGACAGTTGTGCGTTCATCGAAATATAATTTGCATCGATACTACAATACTAATTGAAGATTAGCGTTTTAAATAATATGTAGATAAAATAAGGAATAGGATACAACAGTTAAATAATACAAATTATTTAAGATTCTTATAGATTCATTTAACTTCGCCTCTATAATTTATTATAAATTATTAGTAAACCGAATACTCATCATCGGTATACATATAAAACGTATTTTACATATATACATACAAATGATAACTGCCTCATTTAATTAATTTTAAATCTTATATATATATATATTTTAAGAACTATTATGAATATTATAACAAAATAAAAAAAATGATACATCGAATAACGTTAATCAAAATATAAATACCTTTCACGGTATTATCGTTGATTTTAAGAAATCATTTATATATTTATACAGAGGAAGTAATCATTGAATTTGATTGTTTATTCGTCAATTAAACGAACGACCAATTATAGCGTATAATTTTTTATCTTGTACAATTACAATTAATCAATCACTTTGAAATATTATAAATAATACATATTTTGTAGATACATTTCAATCAAAAGAGAAACATCTTATGAATGTTTTAAAAATATCTTATCAAAAAAGTTATTGTATAAAAAATTTTCTGCCAAGTGTGCTATTGTTTTCATTTAAAACAATTTAACGAATGTTATTTTCGTTTTAATTGTATATGTATTTTTATTATGTACTTACAATGGTTTATAGAAATATTTGAACACTTGGTATAGAAAAATTATATAAATATAATATGTATATGTGTTATGTAAAAATATTTAAAATACAATAAGTATACACATGTATATTGGGACTATTTAAAATCAATATGTATACTGAAAAAATCCAAAAGTATACGTAAATGTTATAAAATATTTATTATAAGCGATTATTTTTCAATTGATTTCAATGCAATTCAATATCAAATTTATGTAAAAATTGTAAATTTAAATAATTTGTAAACTTGTGTAACTTGTATTGTAAACAATGTACGTTTATTGTTTTAAAAAAGAAGAATTTTATCATTTTTAATTATTGGTGGGACAGAAGTTACAGGAAATTTTACATCTGATTTAAAAATAATAGGGATAAATTATCAAAAAATTGATCAAAATCTTCATCAAAATTTTTTAGAGAATTTTCAATTAGAAAAATTGTATTTTCTTTCATGCAACTTGTCTATAAATTTGTTATTTCAAATTTTTATTTTTAAATTTTTAATTTTTAAATATATATTTTAAATATTTATTTCTTATCTTTTTTCGTTCTTATATTTCGTTATTATATTCTTTATATAGAAGAGAATACGTACACATAGTATTCAATCTCACCTATTATTATGTTATTATAATTGTATATGTTATTATTATATATTTTTATTATAAAGTATGAATGCATTCATACATGGAAATGATCAATTGAATGAATATGATTGAAATTTATGGAAAAATCAACGAAAATTGATACGAAACAAGAAAAATGTAGAGTATTTTCCATCTCGTTAAATACCAAATGCAAAAATATTTCAATAGGTGGTAGAAAGATCATTTTTCCTTCCTTTTCATTCTCTTTCTCTTTCTATTTTTTATTAAATTTTATTTCGTCAAAATCATATAAATTCATATAAAATCATATAAATTCATATAAATTCAATCGTTAATATATTCTATCGTATCGAACTTGATTCCTTGATATCTAATCGTCGAGTAAATTATTAACGAATTTGCGTATGAAGAAACGAAATAAAAATGAAAAAAGATCAGAAAAAATATTTTTGATGACGGGAACGCGATTTTTATGTATTCCTTTTTGAAATATTTTATTAAATTTTATTTTTTCCTAAGTGATTTAAGTTTAAACGCATTAACGTTATAATTAAAATGATTCGTTAGTTTACGATTTATATAGTATTCGAAATAAAATTGTTAATTTTATTGTTAATTTGTTAATTGCCGCGAATTTAATCAAACAAATACAAACTTAATAAATGAAATCATTTTGAATACATGTACATATGAATTATGATGTGTTATTTAACAATTTTTAATACACATATTGTATTTATAAAAACTTTCCGAGTGTTCTAAGTGTTCGAATCTTTCGATGCAATCATAGATTCTTTTCGATATAATTAGAAACAAATGATATACAATAATAATGTATAAGGAATATTTTGTTAATGAGAATCTAAATCTATCAATTAAAAATTAAATGTTCATCCAGTATTATATTATATTATACTTTCTGTTCTGTTTTTAGACAAAGGCAACGATGAATTCTCAAATTTCATTATAATAATATAATTAATGAAAATAATATTAGAAAAGTAATTATATGCATAAGACGTATTTTTATGTTAAAATTTATGGTAATATTTTTTTGAATATCTCGTACGAAACAGATTTAAATCGTCCATATAAAAACTCGATATATAAAATGGACAAATATGTTTCAAATGTGTCGAGACATTATATTCTATCTGAATAGATTGTACGTTAGGTTTTTCCGATCGATCGGTTCCAATCGATGGAACAGATCGATTCTATCGTCTCGATCGAGAATAAGCTCAAGCAGTTAACGCGAATGCGCAGATTGAGAATTGGAAGCAAAAATGAATTTTTGCCAAAGAGACGTGGAAACGTCGTCGACCGAGTGGCGTGTCGAACATTGTCATTTCGAGGAAGCGGAAGAAATTTTCTGCCAAGTGTGCTATTGTTTTCGTTTAAAACAATTCAACGAATGTTATTTTCGTTCTAACAATTTAAGAAATATGACGCGAGAGAATATATTAAATAACGAATTACAAGCAAATTTTGATAAATTAATACGAAATTATTTAAATTGACTTTTTTATTTCACAAAAAAAATTTAAAAAACGGAAAGAAAAATGAAATAAAATTGCAATGAATTGGCGTTTGACTTTGAATAGAAAATCACCGACACGAATGCCCGTGTCCCACTTCGATAATATCGATTCGTTGAATAGAAAACAGAGTTTGCCCAAAAAGCGAGTCTTTCGTTCGCGAGTCTTTGCCAATTTTATAAAAGACACGACTCCTTGTCCCCACTTATGAGCAATCTTTCTTCTTTGTGCTTTGAAAATTTAAAAGAAAAAAGAAAGAAATAATTCGTTCATTCAAAATAATTACAATTTCGAACATTATTAGAACGAAATTAAAATTAAAATTCTATAATAATCTATCGAAAGGAAAGAAAAGAGGTAAATTTTTGGAATTTTCGTTTTCATTATTTATTTATCAGTTTATTAAACGGGATTTATCGCGTGAAATAATTGGGAAAACAAACAGTTTCGATTACAGTCGAACAAGCACACGTAACGTTGATACCAAAGAATCGATATCCGCTCCTTTGCAATGACGATTGCTACAATGATTTCAATTATTACCAATGATGTGTTGATTACGTAAAAGAGCGACACACCGCTTCGGTTCTCAATTAATATCGATTCTTGTTATCGAATTCACGTGAGACATGATCCAATGTTAACTGTAAATTCGACGTTAATTTAATTAATATGCCAATATTCGATGATTCTCGAAATATTTGTTATTAAGCATCATTATATATCGTACCTCTTTTATAAATTTTTTTCATGTCCTAATAATATCTTCCAGACATGATTCCAGTTATATCTTGTAGCTGGTACTGTTTTTAACATTATCTATATTTTTGGTTTCATTATTATCTATATTAAATTTTGTACAGTTAATTATTTGTAGGAATGTTTCGATAATAATATCATTGATATCATTATTTTAATATTCGTATTATTATAAGTATATTATTATCTTGTTAAATCTTGTATTTAATAAATAAGTGAAGAGAAATAAGGAGATTTGATGTCAATTTTTCATTTAACGAATACTTTAAATGTTGAATAAAATGGTTTGGTGAAAGATTTGTGATGATTATGAAAATGACAATTTAAAATTCATTATCATTAAAAATCAAAAGAATTATAAAAATTGTAGGAATTACAAATATTTTGAATTTTATTAATATTACAATTTTATTACAATTATATATTTCATGTTATTTTTTTTTATTTCAATTTAAGATTTAAATCTAATTGTTACATTATTTTGTATTGCTAATCATTTTCTAAACATATTTTATTACGTTATATCGATTTGATCGTACGAATAGATAAAATTTTTTTAACCTATTTTGTTCGTAATATTTGTAATTTGTTTCACAATATTTTTATTTCTTTTAATTATTATTATTTCTTTATTTTTGGAAAAGTTGTAATAGTATAATTATTTGCACAAAGATAAATAAAGAGAAAATAAGTAATAAAATATTATTAAAACTTTAAAAAACAATAAATATAAGGTAATTTTTAAGATCAAGAAATTATTTTATCGTTTTGTCAGAAATCAATGATATATATAAAAATTTTGCAATTGTGTCATTATTTTTCCAAATCGGTGACATTCGATTAAAACTTGGAACGAATTCACTTCTCGCGTTAGTATATAATAATAATAATAGTGTATAATAAATAATAATATAATAATAATAATATAAATAAATATAATAATAATAATATAGAAAAAATAAAAATAATGAAAAATAATTAAATTTATTAAAAGTAAATAAAAATTAAATTCTTGATTGTTTGATTTAAGACTTTATCTCGATTCGATCGAAGAAATAACACGAAAAGCGGTTGCGATTTACGAAAAGATTTTCTAAACTACACGCCGTCTAGTTCCTCGTGAATCAACCATTTCTTTCAATTGAATAATCGCGTGTTAACTGTTATAACTCACAGTGTACAGACCATCACTAAGTGATCTGCTATTATGGACCCAGACTATGGACTGGTCTCTAATCGACGCTGTGAATAATAATTATTTCGCTTCCGATCATCCATCACCTAATTTAATTATGATCTTAACTATTCTATCTCTTTTTTAATTACGGTTGATTACTCGTTAAAATTAAATGACGATCTTGCGATTATAATAATAATAATAATTCGTTTCGTTCATTCTATGATAATTTTCAAATATTTTTTCATATTATTTTATTAACTAATAATATTAGTTAAATGAGAAGAAATTTGTATTTAATTTGCATGAAATATGAAAAGTAAGATAGTCAGTTAGTGATGCGTTTTAAAATTAGTAGACAGTAAGATTTTATGGGAAAAAAAAAAACAAAATGGAAAAAAGCGATAATGTTAGAAAAAAGAAAATTTATTACAAATTTGTACGATAAATGGAAGAAACGTTAGAACGAAAATTTTAAAAAAATAATTCATAAAATTGATATCTCTGAAAGATAAATGAAAATGTTAATAACAAATTGATAATTTATATAATTGATATTTTATATATATATAAAATAGTAGAATCCGAAGATAAGCGACGATCGATTTGAAAAATGACGATATTTGTTTGTTTTTAAGTTTGCTCAAGATTAGACATATCCTACGTACATTTGGATGAAAATATTCGTCTTGTAAACTACAATCTCAAGATTTTTTTAATTTGGTGAAAGTAATTATTTAAATTTTTTTTTATTTTAATGATGTTAAAGTTGAACGCTTAAAAGCTTAAATTATTAATTATATCGATTTCGTTCTACGCACAAGCATAATATAAATAATATCGATGAATTATTATGCAACATTATACAAAATTGAGAAACGATTATAATAGAGCATAGATCGCAGTTTAAGAAACACTGGCCTGATTCTGTATAAATCGTTACAAAGTTGCGTCATATTTTTGGCACGAGAAAATTAAAATGATGAAATTAGGTGAAACTTTGTTCAAAGTAAGTAACCAAAGCGAAACTCGAGAAGAACTTTTAATGGATAGAGAGTTAAATAGCTTTATGATCTTCGCGTTATTCATTGTATCGATAGAAAGATATTTTTAAACAAATTTTTTACATTTCTATGTAATAAAACTTTAAGTTTGTATTTATCATATTACGTATAAAATATTCGATTTGAGGATATAAAGACAAAATACAATTTCTTTGTTAAATAATATTTTATAAATTAAAATATATTGTAAAAAAAAAAAAAGAAAATGAAAACATTCGTCCATTTTATTTTAGCGATCGATATTGTTCCATTCTTTCTATCTCTTGATCAAATTCAATAAGAATCACAAGTACACGTGGTCTCTAACGAGCGAAATTAAATCGAAAGGAGGATCGACTGGGCGAGACATATTTGAAATTTCGGCAGAATCGACGATGTCCAGACTGTGTTCCGGTATGACCAGCCCACTTTTATCAGGAAATGCACAATTTAACAATTGTGTCCAATTATTTTTCCCGAGGCCTCGGTCTTTGATTGGCCATCTTGGAGATCGCATAGCGGCAGCCCTTTGCCCATCCACCTAGTAATCCGTTCATTTTTTGTTTCTATCTGATGATTCAAACGTGTCTCATCTCGTTATCGTACTATATTCTGCCCTCCTTACTGCTTAAAATAATCTTTTTTTTATCCTTTATCGTATATAACGTGTATGATAAGGGTAATTATGCAGAATATAATCTTCGAAACTAATTCCTTGCAACGTTCTGACGCAATTGACTCGATGATCCAACTTAGAAAGAGGTCAAGTATCAAGAAAATGAAAAATTTTAAGTTTTATAATCAAACTCGATGATTTTGTATAATTTTAATCTTTGTAAAATTATAATGAATATTGATCGCGTTTTTAAGAACTTTTTTTTTCGTAATTCTGTAACTAAATTGTTTTTCACATATCTCTACTTCGAGAGTTAAACATGTTTTCTTCGTGAATGATAACTATTTAAAAAAATAAAATAAAATAAAATAATTTCGTTGGTTTCTAATCAATTTCGTTAGTTTTAACTATATAATGAGATACAAAAATGATCATTAACTTCTAAGTAAGATAAACATATCTGTGTATCTTTTTATTATGTATTATATATATAATATAATAAAAAAAATTAAAAAAATTAAGTATAAAACAATAGATTAAACAACACCACGATAAAAGTAATAGTTTCATTATTTTTACTTATCAGTACATATATGTATGTATTTCTTATTGATAAGAGTATTCGATATGACTTGTGAAAAATAAACAAGAAGAAGAAACAAACGATTTGGCATCCAATGAAAACAAGAAATCAATTTTCGATCGATCGAGATACGATTTTCTCCGTTCGAACAATCGTATCATCTCGAATATTTTCAAAATTGTGAATAAAAGTGATCTTAAAAAGAGCTTAATATTTATAAGTGTCTTCCATTGTAAGTATTGAAATATTTTGGTGCGTTTTACCGATTGCGGAAATAGCGATAGCCAGTGTGAATCAACGGAAGAAGAGTGTAGCGTGATAACGTGGAGCTGCCCTCCGCACAGTTTACTCGTGGCTCAAGACACAATTTCAATTGACCTATGGCCCCACTCTCAGTCCTCTCCCCTCGTCCATCGTACGCGTTCTGTTCATAGGCCAACATAAGCGTCTTTTCCTTCACTTCGCAACGACAGTCCATCGAAGATGAATCGAAACGGTATGTTCTTCTTCGCCTTCTTTCTCTTCGCTCTGTCCATCGTCTACGCTGAATTAGTACCTTGGAGGCAATGTCCTTATCCTGATCGTGAGTATTGGATTCTTCCATTTATTTGATCGACGTTTAAAGTGACAATGATCGATGAGTTTGATGAATGAAAAATCAATCGATAATGAAAAGAAAAATTTTTTACTTGTGTGGTAGTGTAAGATGTTAGGTATGTCTATTTACCTCAGATTTTTGATCGTTATGTGCAATGAACTGTTCATTATTGTTTCGAATTTGGCTATTTCTTGCATTTAATGAAAAACGATAAATAAAAAAATATCAAACAAATCAATAAATCATGTTTTGTTTTATTATGTATCGTTAACGAAAAATAACTATTTTTGCTTTTGATATTTTCGTGGAAATCGAAGGTTCAAAACTCCAAGAAAATGATCAAAAATTGAAATAAGAATTTATTAATTCGATAACTACTAATTATTAGGTGATAAAATATATTTTCTTGATTTGTTTTTTTAATGATAATTTTATGAATAATTTTTTTCATTTTTCTATAGTTGTTACAAGTGAATCTCTTCTTCTCTTATTGCTACAAGTTCTATCATGGCAGCAGTTCTATCATACTGAAAAAAAAATGTGATAATTCAAATGTTTTTAAGATACAATTTGTTTTTAATCTTGAAACATATATCATCGAAATAATTTCAATCTAATTTTGATTCTCTTTTTTTTTTTAATTTAAAATTAATGTCACATGTTAGAGACTTGGTTATTTTTTCTCGATTAATCCAATTAATTTCTTCGATAAATTTAAACGAATCATAAATTGTTTCTCATTCATGGATAATCTTTAAAAAAAATGTAAAAATGTCGGCTGATGCTTATCATTTAAATAATAAGTAATTTAATTCAAATAAGTAAGGCAAGATGGAAAGATAATGAAATGAATCAGCTGATCGGCCAGCAGTACCGTTGTCGCGATTGATATTTATCTAGTCTTTCAATGAAAAATTCAAAGAGATATTCATATCATTTTATGCATATGATACTTTATTAAATATGAATGCAATATAATATGTGGTATGCGAAGAAAAAATAAATTTTAGCTGTAATTTTATATTAACTATAGTATTGATATAAATTATCCGTAACATATACTTCTATTCAACGTTGTAACAGTTGTCTAAAAATGATCTTTTTTGAATAATTATTAAATGAAAATTTAACAAAAAAAAATTTATAATAAATATATAATATAATAAATATAATTTAATAATAAAAAATTTAATATTAAAAGAAAATTGAAGAAAAATTCTAAAGAAATTTTTTAAATTATTGTTCGTATTTTTTTAAAAAATAATTTCTTATTTTAAATAAATAAAAAAGCATATGTTTTGCGAAAAATTTATATACATATAAATTTAAAGTAGCGAAAAAATTTAATAGGGCGCAAATCAATTTAATATCTATATAAATTGTATATATCAGGTAAAAATATCATTTTATTTCGAAACAAGAAGAAAAACAAAGAAAATTTTTTTTTTATTCCGAAACAATATGAATAATGCATTGTAATTTTCTATCCTGTTTATTAAAAATAGTCTTAATAAGATATTATTAATTAAAAAAATTAGTTAAAAATATTACATATTGACGAACTCATTTTCAATCTTAATAAATTAAGATGAAAAAAAAGGAGATTGAGAATCATAATTGTACAAATTCAATAAATAGAAAATGAAATTATGCTATAATTTTATTTCATTTTAAATAATTTGTACATATATAACATATTAAATGTATACAATTTAAAATCAATGCCTTATCGAAATCAAAAAATATAAAAACATACGAAAAAAAAACTGTTCTTCTTTTTAAAATATTAACTTATTATTCATTTCTTTGAAATGGTTTGAAATTTTTTAAAAATTTTAATTTGTGCTATTATGATTTTCAACTTAAATATATAAAAAAATATAATAATATATGCATAATATTATTTATACATTATTTTTAATCGAATATAAGTTTTTTTTATCTTTTTCTGTGTGATAAATAACTTAAAGTATAATCATAATCAAAATAAAAATAGTCATTAAAAAATTTTAAATTTTGCCTAATAAAATTTATTTTTGCATTTTGATTCAATATTTTGATACAAGATTTTATTCTTTTTTTACAGCCAATACCCAGACAAATTGTACAATTCATGAAGTATATATAGAGCCTTGCAAAGAAATCGCAGAGGGAAAGCCATGTAAAATAAAAAGAGGAGTTATTGGAAATATGACATTCCATTATACGCCTGGTAAATATGATATTATTTATTATAATATAGAAAGAAAAATAAAATTTATAAAATTGATTCATAGTTAAGTTTATATTATATAAAGTTTTAAAAATTTTATATCGGAATGAAGAATAATAATAATAATATGAACTAATGAAATATTCTATTTTTTTATTTTAATTTTTCAGCCTTCTCCTCGGACAAAGTACAAGGACGAATATTTTGGGCGAGTCAGGTAATGGATATTCCATTTTTGGGAATGAATCCCGATGCTTGCTTGTCAACTTCCTGTCCAATTGAAGCAGGATCAAGAAATACATATCACGTAGAAATACCAATTTTAAAGAAATATCCTGTTGTAAGTATTAGAAATAATTGAACTTTATACGATGACATGATATTTTTTTAATCATTTCTTAAACTAATTTATTTATTCTATGAATTTAGATATAGAAAAAATTCACAAGTTTTCATTATAGATTATATAAATATAAATTTAATTAAAAGATTTTAATTAATATTATTGATAAATCATAACGAATATTATTTATAACATTTTCCTTTTTCAAATTTTTCTTTCTTTCTTTTCTTTCAGGGACAATTCAAAATTCAATATATTGTTATTTAATCTTGAATTCGTATCAATGATTTATTTATTTCTGACAGTTCTCAAACATTTAAAAAATATTGATTGCCGTTAAAGGCTTCGAAAATAATAGATTTTATTTTTAATTATGTTGTATTAAAATTTTAATTACATCTGTCTTATTCAATTAATACTAAATTATTAAAATATCAAAATTATAAATTTAATTTATATGCTTTTCTTTTATAGTTTTCAATTATAATAATTTTTTTATTTTACAACGAAACAAAAATCTAAATATAATTAATATAATTAAAAATATTGCATTAGATCATCATTTTTGAGTTAAAAATATAACTAATGAAATAAATTGAAGTATAATATAAATAAAGGAACAATTAACAATATATTAATTATAATTAATTTCTATATTAAAATAATATATACATAAATATTTTCATACATTAGATTAAAATGAATATCAATTGAAATATATTTTTGTTTCAGCGGACTTATGATCTTAAATGGAAAATCTGGAACGATGAAGAACAAGAATGTTGTTTTATGTTTCAAATTAAAATAACAAAATGATATTAATTATATGTGATTCATCGTACCATCACGCTCAATCAATTAATATTTCCAATTCGTTAATTTAATAAAATAAATGGATAATTATTCACAAAATGAATTTCTTTATTACATTCCTCTTTTTTATTCAATTTTAAAAATTTTTTTTTATATTGAAAAATTACATTAAAATATATTATTATTAATAAATAATTTTTCGTATTCATATGTTAGTTTTTGCATTTTTGATAAATAAAATTTTGAAACTTTTTCATCAGATTTTATATAATATTCTAGAAAAATAATTATATTGGTCTAAATAATCTTTATTACATGTTATGTATCATTATGAAGATTTTATCAAAAAATGATATTATTTTTTTTAAATAATACTTATATATATATAAGAGAACTTTATATATAGAATATATATAGAAGAACTTCAAAAAAAAATCGCTACGGATAGGATTCGAACCTATGCGGGAAAAACCCATTGGATTTCGAGTCCAACTCCTTAACCACTCGGACACCGCAGCTTATGCAACTTACTGTGAATTTTCTTTTATTAATTCACTTTAATATTAAAATGACAATAATATTAAATAAAATAAAATATGTTTCGATTTCTTATTCATAATATACAATACTATACAAAAATATACGACATAAATAAATGTAAGGATTAGATTCAAATGTTACTCTATACATACGATATATTTTTTATAAAATTATTAAATTTAATATGTAATAATATTATAAAATATTATTTAAATCGGAAAATTATAAAATTAATAATATAGTAGAATTATTGAAAATTGTAACAAATTAAACATTTCGTATTTTAAAATATTATTAAAAATCTACAGATTTCTACCTAAACCATTATCGATATGATAGTTGGCAACCTGATTTTACTTATTATATACAATATTGAATAGAGAAAGCTATGCGTGATATAAAAGAAATAAATTGCCATTAATGTAAAAGATTCACTTTTAAAGATTTTATTTATAAATAAATTTTAATATATATATATTTTATTCTATAAACGAAATGAATAAGTGCGTATCATAGTGTGCACTACGCATAGCATCAGTCTATAGTTGAAAACTATAGTGACGGGATGTGTTTTGTCGTAAAAGTGCATAATTACGTATAATTTTTATTGATAGGATATTGTATTATTATTAATTATTAAGTTCAATTTTTAAGATAATTAAGCCTTGTTTATGTAATCATTATTATAGCAAAATTGAATATTTTTGATAGATAATCGTTTGATTGTTTCGAAAGTGGGATGACTTTGAGCGTATAAAATATGATAATTAAGAGTTAATTCGACAATTTTTATAATAAGGTATGTTTTATTTTATAAAAAATATTATAAATCTCTTTTTGATGTTTTATTTGCATAAAGATAGAAGTAATTAATCAATATAATCAATTCATATAGTATTCTTATGCTTTTTATATACATCCTATTTTTTAAACATTATTTATCTATACATTTAATTCGTATAATATTATTTTTGTATTTGTTTACATTTGAAATCTCAAACTTTTTCAGGAACGTTTACATTCGTAGCACATTCGACATATTTATACTTGTTGTTGAACATATACCCTTCCCAATTTGTAATGTAATATATCGAATCGTGGCGCGAGATGTCATTTCGTTGTCGAAACTCGTGACGGTTAGACGCTTTCAGGTATCTATCCTATAATACATATTTGACAATTATTCTTTGTATTTTTTACACTATTATTTTATTAATTTTATTAATTTTATTAACATTTCTTCAATTATTAATATATTAAATATTAATATCATTGATAATTGTTTAAAGAATAATTTATTTTATTTTTCTATTCGTTAATTAGACTATTAGAATTATCATTAATTTGTATGAAGAACTTTTAAAATAGGATTTGAACTTTTTATTTTATTTAATTTAATTTTATATCTTTTATATATTTATTATGTTTTAAAGATTTGACTTCTTTTATGCGCAGATAAAGAGCTGATTTTAAAGATTTTCGATAAATGATCTTTTATGAAGAAGAAATAAAATTTAAATTTCTATATCGAAGAAAACATATGTAAGTATTTTTGTTCTTTTTTTATTAAATTACTCAGTTATATATATATATACACACACATATTATAAGTATATATTTCACAAATAATTTGTCCAAAAGTAAAAGTAACAATATTTTTCTTAACAAATGTCCTATAAAAAAAGAAAGAAAATATAAAAGCATATTTTGTTTTTTTTTTTTTGCATATTCCTTTATGTTTTTCCTTCTTATTTTCTGGATCCAAAGAATGGGAAGTTATTGTTACTATTCTGTCATTCTGCTCGTTTTATATAAATATGATGTGATATTTGTTGTATTATCATCTGAAGAGTAGCATGCTGGCTCATCGAATCCAATTATCATGGGTATCGCGATTTTTTATTAGTGTTGCGATTAATTAATAATGGGTTGAATTAGTGTTGCGTTAAATGAAAGTCACGTTTGCTTTAATATTGCGTTATACAAAATATCGCGATTGCTTTTAATTTTGATTGTAAATTAACTTATTTTTTATTTTTTTATTTTTTAAATTTGAATTTATAGTATATACTATAGTTTATACATTATCGCGATTTATGATATCAGAATATTTGAAATAATTCTTCGTTTATTTAGAATAATAGCCAATTTTGCATTAAATTCATTGTATTTGAAAAATGATATTTATATAATTACTCATAATACTTTCATATGGACTTTAAAAGTATGTTTCTGCTCTTCGACTATTTAGAGCAATTAAAAAAGCTAAAATGGTTGTACGATCTCTGATCTATAATTGCAATTTTTCCGCTATTAATATTATGTATAATAAAATATATTTGCATAAATTATATTTTCGTAAATGATTGAAGTATCATCTTATTGTGAATGTATGTCTTCTATCTTTCTTTTTTTTATTTTTTTTTTTTTTTCGATCAATTAAGAATTGATTTGCAAATATAATAAAATACTCTTTGTGTTTTCTTGGAAAATTTAATGTTAATGTTAATGCGAAAAGATGTTCCACTTATGGTTTGTTCGGGTTTATATTGAGTGGATTATTTTGATAATTCTTCTGGCTATTTTTTTGTCTGTTTTTTTTCTTTTCAGTACTCTTTATTAAGAGCATTTGTTATTTAAGATATTAAAAAATATATTTTTCTTATTGATGAATGTCTTTCAAATTATTTTCAAATTATTTAACAATATTTTAATAATTTAATTTTTTTGCAGTTATTAATGTTTCTTCTTTTTGATATAAATTATTTTTTTAATTATTAATTCAAGAATTGAGTTTGTTAAAGATACAATTTTGATGAAAATAAATAGAAGTATACAATCAAATATTACAAAATATTAGAAATTAATTATTCATTATTGGCAAACTATATTGTATAATTTGTTTCGCGTATTCTTCATCTTTCAATGAAATAGAACAGAAAGAATTCCGAATTCTTGAGATAAATCTTTCGATTCTTATATGTGTAAGTAAAATCGAAAGAAATATTTAATTTTCCAATAGATAGGATTTATTTTTTTCTTTTTATTAAAATTCCTCTTCCTTTATGTTGCATTCTAATATTTTTTAAAATAATATTTCTATTTTTTAACGTGATAATAAATTGTTTGCCATTCTTCAACTTCCTCATTTTAAAACAATAAAATCTTTCGTAGTTAGGTGAATGATTATCATTGGTATATTCTTATTTGCATTTTCTTTGACTACATATAATTCATGTATTATATTCTAAACAATTGAAAATTGTCGTTATTATGAATGTAGAATGTAGAAAATTCTGTAAAAATAATATTTTTCGGTAGGCAATATTAAACGAAATATTAAATTTTTATATAAATTAAAATGTAAAAAAAACATTTAGAATAAATTTTAAGAATGTTTAAAATGTTTTCTATATAAGTTTGATTCAGACAGCAAAAAATTACATCATAAAAATATCAATCAAATAAAATGTATTTAGAATTAAGTTTAATGCATGATTAAATAAATATATAATAATGGATGAAAGAATGTATTGTAAATAAATAGATAATTAAATGGCAAAGTAATATATTTTATTGGAAGTTTATATTCTTTTCTTTTTTTTTTTCTTATGTTTTTAACTATTAATTATTTTTCATTTTCAATGATGGAAATATAAAATATTGATAAACAATCTCTTAACTTAGATTTTATTTTCAGATTTAGTCTTCTGCGCCGTTTCTTTTGTTGCTTGTGCTGCACAATTAAAAATTTGAATCTTTTGCAAACACGTACAACAAAAGGAGAATTTCTGTGAAAAATAAATAAATTTTCTTAGAAAAGAACAATATATAATATATATCACTATAATATAAATGGTACAATGGTACAAAATATTTTGTAAAAAAAATAATATAAGCTAATAAGCTACGAACACGATTATATTTTTCGTGATAAATATTTTATTAAGATGATGGATAACATTCTTTAATTTAATTCTCTATTTTTAAAATTTAATAGTATAAATAAACACATAACTTTTTTGCACTTTTTGAGTATATACTTATATTGTTCCACGCTAGATGGCGTATGAAACACTCTAATCTTTTTCAGATTGGTATTTCAGAATATATGATGAAGATAGATGTCACGTTCGCTTGTAGAGCCATTATATTACCTACGAACGGTAACGGTAACGGTATTTTTAATATGGAATATGAAATATAAATTATTTGATTTTCATTATTATTACAATTTTAATTTTTGAGGAAATTTATTGTGCTTTTTATGTAATTTAAGAACAATGTCTGGTTTTATGTTATATTTCTGTTTTTGTAATTCAATTTTATTGAACTTATAACTTGTCTTCTATAAACATTTTTTTGATTTGTAGTAAAGTTTTTTAGTTTTTTAATTAAGTTTTTTAATTTTTTTTGGAAAAAGAATTAAATGAAATAAATTTTTATATCTTATTTAAAGATTGAATCGATTATGAATATCGGAATCGAATTGGAGGCAACGTGTGGTTCGATTGATTCGTACGAAAGATACAAGATGCTTTCGCTACATCTACTTTCTTATGAACTTGTTTAATCAAATAAAATCTAATAAAAAATAGAAACATGATTAGAATATTAATATACGATAACAACGTATGAATTTACATGCGATAATGATTATACGTGTAAAAGATATCTTGCTTAAACTATATGAGAAAATGTTGCGTGAAATGAAAAATTTGAAGTAGATTGATACGAATTATTTATAAATTAATGACTCGGTTACTATTATATATTTTATTATTATAAAATAATAAATGAGAAAACAAAAATACGGTTATATTAACAGGAAATAAGAAGAAAAAATGAAATAAGTAAATTCTTTTTTTTTTTATTAACAACAAGTAATTATTTTTGAAAAAAATATATTTTTATATATTCTCATCAATTAATATTCTTTTTATTATTTTTTTTCAATCAACAAATAATTTTATAAGCAATTTTTTCTTTAATTTTCGAAATATTGTTATAAATGAATTTGCTTCCCTTTTGATACAATATTGCTTCAATTATCAGTATTATTACTTGTAGCTTTTTACAGAAATCAAATAATTAATTGAAAAATCTGCCAGGTGTTTATATTGGTTAAGAACGCAGTGTTCTCGAAAAATTGCAAGATCTTCGCAAACAATTTACCGATCATTTGACTTTCTATTAATTTTAACAAAAGTCTCGCGGCAAAATTTCCATTCTTGCTGAAGAAGTCATTTTTCAATCAGTTCGTCATATTAAATATATATTTTTGACGATACATACAAAAAACATTTATTCAAAGTTTATAAACTTATTTCGATTCCATTCTATAAATCTATTTATTTCAATTTTTTTATTATCGATCGATTTGCGATTCAGTAGAAGGAATTAAAAGTATTATAAGTGAAACAACGTAAATTCTTATCATTGTCAAAATTCTTGAAAAATGTAATTAAATTTTTCGTTCTATCAATTTTCTTATAATATTATATTATAATTTGCATTGATTAATTCTTAATTAATCAATCAAATATTGATTCATCTATGATCTGTATCATATATATTATATGTATATATTTCAGAAATGTATTAGTCTGAATAGTTATTAATAAATAATAATTATATTTCAATATTTATTTTTTTAATGAAATAATATGAATAATATAGCGAAATAATCAAATTTTGTACAATTCATGTAACGATATAGATTAATATCAATTTTAACTTTCACATGAAATAACACGAGTCCAAATTGACCCAACTTTGCCAGCTGACGGTGAATACAGATGTCGTATAATATTCAAGTAACATACTTTTACTCCTCGATCATTTAGTTTCATAAAAAATTTCATTTTTAATTTGCAAATACGAAATTCACATTGTTTATAATTTGTATAATATGTAATAATTATCACGTATAAATATTTTTCCAATTTTTTTTCGTAAAAAGTTATAAAGAATAATTTAAAACACAAGAATAAATCAATAAAGATGTTTTATAAATATAGAAATGGGGAAAATTCAGACAGTCATGGAAAATTTAAAACGATAGAAAAATGTGGGAAATAAAAATATTTGATATTTTTAACATTGGAAAGAATGACGCATGCGATCGGTTCCCGAATCGGCAAGCTACGTCACTGGGTTGTATAGTTCACACCTGTTGCCCTGAATAGAACACGCGAGTGATACGTCACTGGCCGTAAACTGGTGGCACGGCTCACCTGTTGGCCTGAACAGTGCTTGGCTGGGTTGTTGAGCGTGCGGTTCCTTTCGCCCGCCACTGCTTCGCGATCACTTGGTTATCGTGTCTCCGCGCTCTTTGGATGCGTGTTTCCACGATACCTTTCCGTAAATCGGTATCGACTCGACTTCACGGTGTCGTTCGAGGTCGATTAAATTTCGCTTTGCGCTTGAAAAAATTCGCCAACCACCCGCTTTTCTCGATGAATAAAACAAGGGTGAGAACATGAATCGTGAGTGAGAATCGACGACGCCCACAAAACGGAAACCGCGTCACCTGTAGAAGGGAGGAAAGCGAAAAGGGAAGAAGGACAACACCACTTTCTACGGATTCTTGAACGCCGTGAATTCGCGTCCAGCCGGATTGTATGCAAATATCCGAGGAAATATCCGTATCTTGCCTCTGTCTCTCTGACCCCACTAGCCTCCGCTCCCGGCTATCGTGTCGTTATTTACGCTGCTGACTAACCTACCCGTGGAAGAAGTCCACTCCGACCGATCGTGCATACCGCACGATCGTTTCGCAGACAGGTAATGCATTTTCTATCTCTCTCTCTCTCTCTCTCTCTCTCTCTCTCTCTCTCTCTCTCTCTCGCTCTCTCTCTCTTCTACTGAAATGTTCATCATGAGTCGGTGTTTTTTTTATTGGTTTTGAATTGGAATTAATATTGGTCAAGATTAGGAAAATTTCTAATGAATTTAGAATAAGAGAAATTCAAATATATTTTTATAAAATTATGTTTATTTGATATTATATGGCATTTATTTCGTTTTCTATTTCGTTTTTCATTTTCTTTATTTATTAATAAAATATATCGTAATGTCTATATAAATATTGTGTATATTCGTGTTTTTATAAAAAAAATTAAAAATTTGTATGAATTTATGAACATGAATGGAGAATATAAAGTAAATCTAACAAAGGAATTATCGTAGTTATAATGACGATAACGCGATGAAGATACGTGATTGAATGTATGCGAAAATTTACACGATACATTTTAACCTTGGGATAAACTTGGATCAAATTTAAATTGGATTTCGAGGAAGATAAGATGTCTCGTTAAATGTCAAAATATCATGTTATATATCTTAATAACAATGAAAATTTTATTGAAATTTCTCTTCAGAATCTAAATAAAATTAATAGAAAATTGGATTTTATTTATTTCGAATAATAAATATCTTTATTATTTTTATCGGTATGATAAAACGTGATAAATTAAATTCCACAGGATAAACATTATGACTCGTGATATTTTTATTTAGAATACAATTTTTCTTTTTTTGATTTTTTTTTTAATTAATATATTTTTATCGTTAATATAATAGCAATTCAAGTATTAATTTATCAAAGAAATAAATTGAAACATGATATATGTGATACGTTAATTTTTAAAATAAGATTAAAATAAGCGAAGAATTTTCAATATAATTTTTCTAATATTTCTAATACTTTATTTGTAGCATTCGTGGTGAAACATTCTGTATGCGTAGTAACGAATTTTGCATTACAAAATAGGTCGATTGTGTATGTTTATTATGGTATTTAACATAATGTTGTTTTGAAACAATGTCTTGAAATGAATAATTAATGCCATTAATAATTAATAATTATAAGTTATAACGCTTTTGAAATTCTCTTTTCAAAATATCATTCTCCTTTTATTTCTATTATTTTTCCAGATTATTAAAAGATAAAATTACTCAAATTGTCCAAATTTGATACTTATTTTATACTTATTATACTTTGTACATCTATCCATCATACTTATTATATATGTATTTATATTTATTCGAAATAGAAATGAAACTTTCATCAACATCTTTAAAATATTAAATAAAAGATTGACATAAAATTGAATGTTGTTAAACAATACAATTATCCAATCGATGAATCTGATATTTAATAATTTCTCAAAAATGCGTAATAACGTTGAAATTGTTTATCGTGTAAAATCATATTTATATTATAGAATGTTATCTATTGTAATCATACGACATCGATGTCTACTTGAAAGAAAGTCGAATTACTTCGTCGCAATACAATGATACGATTAACAGAAAGCACAACGCGTTGCGCGATTTCCCTCTCCATAGTGTGCGAAATTTTGTTTCGTCAGTAAGTGATTGGTGAAAGCACTTCCCACACCTTCGAAACGGATTACCATATTCAACTTTTCTCTAAAAATCGTTTCGAATCGATGTAAAAATAACGTTTGATCGAATGCTATTCATTTAGCATATATCCGATCTCATAAAATCTGCACAATTTGACTGCAAATTGATTAGAAAATGACAATTTATAAATTCGTAAAAATTTATTTTTTCTTTTGAACCAATAGTTACTGTAAAAAAAATGTATTTTGCTTGATATTTATCTACTTGATATCCGAAATGATATCCGTTAACTACATAAAATACAGTGTGTTATTCAATAATTAACGATCATTTGATTATTTATCAAATTAACTGTTTTTTGAGTAATAAAATAATTTAACAATATAGATTATGTTATATGAATAATACATATAAATATATTTGATTAACTGTTCTTAAGCAATAAAATAAGTTAATAACGTGGATTATATGAATAATATATATAAATATATCGGATTAACTGTTTTCAAGCGATAAAATTCAAGTTAATAACATGAATTATGTTATGCGAATAATATGTGTATATATATATATATTGATCTATTTGTTCGTTTTGCGGAATTTTTATACTGTAACGAATGAGTTTTTAAAATGAATCGCTTCGTTACGAGATATTTTATCAGATACATTTATAATTGTTGTTGTCTATTAAACGGAATAAAAATAATTATTTTCACGAATAAAAATTTCTTTTTTTTTTTTTCATCTTTTGTATCTTTTTTTTGTGATATATGAAAAAATAACGAGAATTTTTGGTATTCTTGTTCAATAGGAAGAAAAAAAAAAAAGATTAAAATGTACAATAAGTAAATGTACATACAGAAAGTAAGTAGAAGTTAAGGGCGAGAGTGTGGACGGCGAACCGTAAAGAAGATATCGCCGTGAGATTTTTCAATCAGCACCGTTATTGCGTCCTGCTTTTTTTTCGCGTTATCAACACGCCGCCGATGAAAGATCCAGTCTTTACGTGACACAACTGTGTAGTTAGACAATACCGAGAGAAATTACGATGGTGAATGTCGTGAGAAACCCAGCACGCCGTTGGCCCATTGTCACAATTCAGACCTCGTAATTGGCAAAGCGGTACGCTTCGAATCTTGTTCTCTTTATTTTCCGCTAAATCTTCCTTCGTAGAAATTTCGTATTTCGTTTGTTTTTCACCGAACAGAAAAAAATAATTTTCTAAAAATTTATAAAACTTCCACTTTTTTCAATATGTACGTAATTACATATATATATATATATATATATATATATATATATATATATATATATACATACATATATATATGAAATAAAATTTTGAAAGAAATTAAAAGATAACATGCGAATTATTTTCCAAAGAATTACAATGCTGATATTGTTCTCCTATCTTTAGTAAATGGAATATAATAATAAGGCACGGTGTGTTTTCGTGACAGAGAACACGTTGTTTGCGATTAGTTGCGATAAATGTCAAGGTTGTTGGAATAGTGAATCGCAAGATGGTCGTTTAGGTCGTCGATATAACGTGGAAAATTGTCATAATTTTGGAAGGATAATATCGGCATCAAGTTTATTATTGAGAACCTTCACAATTTAATCGTGGCGATACGTAAAAGAATTGCAAATTAAGTTTTTAAAGATATATTCTGCTTGGATGTTGGACTCATTGATGACACATATGCTCGCTTAATAAAGTATTCAAACATTTTTATTTTATGTACTACGATTGAAACACGCTATGAAATGTATTTTTAACTTCAATTCTATTAAAGTCTTAATTTTAATTTTATTAAAAAAGAAAAATTATTCTCATGAGAAATGTAATATAGAAACGTAACATAAGAAACATAATATATTTTTTTTATGTAATTGTAGTATTTTTATGTAACAATAGTATTTATTTTATATAATAAAGTAGATAAATAGTAAACGATAAACTGAAAAATTTATTTTATCATGAAAAACGAAGTAATGATAGAGAAAAAGCAAAATTGATATACGTACATATCCCTCGATTGAAATATTTGTGTGATTATATCGATAAAAGGAAAATGACGCGTTATTTAATTATTAAAAAAAAAAAGAAGAAAAAAAGAAAAAAAGAAAGAAAAGATTTAAAAATGATTTTAAAATATTTCTAAAATATAAATAAATCGAAAATCGTGTATTACGTGGTTAGAAAGTAGATAAGTTTCAACAGAGTTGGCGCATTAATTCTCTCGTCGACACGTGAATGCGCAGCTTGCATAGTATTGCAGTTTACTGACCTTGGTGCACACTATCGCGTGTTCCTCGATAAACGAATCGGTAAATCGATGAACTTTAGGCAAACATTTGAAACGTTTGTCTCGAAAACGGCAAAGAAAACGTCTTAACGATCGATTGAAATAGTTGTAAATCAAAATACATATTGAAGAAGGTTTGTCTGTTAATTGTATGCTTGGAACATGCAAATGCATAGTTTGCATCGCGTTGCAGTTGAGTGACCTCCAAGTCCAGTATATGCATGTAGCAATGGCGGCAAAGTAGAAATCTACTAACGCGAAATTCATTCGATTGGAATTTCAATTATTCCATGAAATTATATCAATGGCGATAATAACATTTTATTTATATACCGTATACGATATATTCTTGTTCCAGATAATTAATTAATATTAATCTTGAAAGAGAAGTTATTAGAGAATGAGAAGAATGGTGAAAAAATTGTAACGTTATAGAGGTTTTTGGACGATTATTCGATTTTATTATATTCGATTCATAAAATAAAAATATAAAATAATTTATTAATAACAAAAAAAGATATATTAAAGGATATTTAAAATTTGAAAAATTACATATCTTTTTATAATAATTTAAAATTATTATTTCCATCGTAGAAAAAGGTACGATTTGTCTCGCTTCGCTATGTTTCTATTCAATACGTTGCGTATACAAAACGCGTTTCTTGTTTATGGAGTTCTTAGTTGAACGCAATGTGGGATGATGCTATTATGCAAATTTCGGTACTATATCCTTCGTGCTAATGACACAGTAGCAAGAGACGGAGAGTTAATGTTGAATAAAATTTATGCAAGTATAGTCGTCATCGATTTTCCAACTTCTAATCACGCGCCAACGTCGCGCGTTTCCCTCTACGCGTGTTGAATCTTAGACACATTGATAACGGTCTATGCGCATACCAAATCAATTTTTTGCATTGACGTCGATCTCATATACTGTTTTTAATTGTATATCTCGAACGAGTAATTTTGATTCTTCAATTATAATAAATAATTTTTAATTTTAATTCGCGAGAAGATTTGGAATAAATACTTTGCACCAACGTTTCTCAACCTTTTCAACTAGCATATATACATTTTAAAACTACGATTATTAGATTTTCGCGATACATTATAATTTTTAAGATGAAAAATTTTATTTTTAACGATATTTTATTTATAACAATAATGTATTTTGATGAAAAAAAGTTTTAAATTATGTTGAGCACTTGTTGAGCACAAAAGCATAGAAATCGGTATCTTTTAAAGATCGATACTATTAGTGTATCCGTGTACAACTACAAAAACCCGTCATGAAAGTACTTGAGAAGAATACTTGAGAAAATGAGCTGCGTATTCCACTGAGAAGATGGGATAAGATCGCTTGAAATTAGACATGAAATGACATCAAGATTTGCACAACTACTGTTTGGTTGTATCTTTCTTGCACTTCCGTGCATTTTTGATCTTACGAAATTAATATTCACGTTGAATCTTTCAACTTGAAACATTGTAATTTTTTTAACACGGTTATGCGTAACACGAACCTGTAACTTATTATTTTGAGGATAAATTTAATTAAAAAAACAAATCTTTTAACAAAAATGAGAAAAAATCGTAAACTTTGTTCTTTGAATTGGTATTAAGTATACAGATATATCGTCATGTATAATTAATTAAAGTTAAAAATTGTATTTAACTTTAAAAATTGTAAGATTAAAGTTGAATTTTTATAAGTTTTTTCCATTCTATTTGAATATTTTATTCTATTCTTTGCTTAAATGCTTGTTTAAAAATTTTCCGAAACTTCTTCAAGTAAATATTCAAATAATCTAAATTTCGTAAAAAAAACTAAAAAAGAATTTAAAAGTTATTGAACATGGAAAATATTCGATTATTTGATTTGGGGGCGGAACCATTTAATATTAAAATTATATCATCTTCAGATAGCATAATACAATCTGCTTAAAGTTCAACAGATCTAGTTCTATGAATATTTGTTTCTATAAAGATTTATTTTTAGTAGTCGCTCTGTGTTTTATTTTAAACTCTCAAGGTCTTTTTTTTTTTTTTGAGAGCATACGATATAATGCATGTTGAAGCGTTACTAGTTATGATAATTTTAAACGATAGTCTAGAGTTAAATAATAAGAAATAGTAAATATACGTTTTTTTTTAGAAACATGATTTTAATTATTATATTATTATATTACATTACTCACCTGTAAGGACCTTTATAATTTATTATAAGAAAAGTAAGAAATATTAAATTTAATTATTATATCATTGCGTAATTTTATTGGCAAATTTATCGTAATAATAATAGGAAATATAATATAAATATTAATATTGAAACATTTTTTTTTAAATTTAGATCCTAAATTCTTATTAAATTTTGTTACTTAATTGTAAAATGAAAAATTTTGAATATTTTGTTAATTATTACTATTTTGCTATAATTAGAATTATGTAGAATCATCTTATAAATACTTAATCATATGATTATAAATATTTTATTGCATTTATATGTGTAACTGTTTATGCGCACGGTATTAATATCTATAAAATATCTAAAAATCTATAAAATAAATAAATTATTTTTTAACTTTAAATGTTATTACAATCTTTGTACGAAATATTGAATTGAATAAGTGCAAATTTTTTTCAATATATTTTTTTATTGAACAACGTATCGAATATAAATATGCCTATTCATTAAAATTATATTTAGAAAAATTAGGTACACGAGCAAATGAAACGCTTAGATTTTAGTTCTTAAATTATCTTGTAATTTTTCTACTTTTAAAATAATCTGGTTTTAAAATAAACGCGAGACTAGGAAGAAGGACGATGCCCATCTCTATAATGCTCTAACGCAACTGTCTAGCGTTACATAAACTGTTCCAAATTAATTAAGATGCTTCATTAAGTCTAATGAATATACAGGCCGTGTGTTGCCGTAGCGAGAAACTTCTCCGAGAAAACTATGATTTTATCACGGGAAACATATTGCATATCCAAGTGAAATTTACCAGAAAACTAACTAATTTTCTGATTAAATAAAGAATAAAATTTAGAAAAAAAAATAACAATTATACCATTCGAGATTATTTCTATCAAGAATTTATTTTAAGATCCTACAAAGTTATTAAATTAAAATTATCAAATTATATCTTTAATGTTATATCTGTAATTAATATTAGAATTACTAATAAAAACGTGCATGATGCTGATCTTCTATTATATTTAATTATATTTACTATGAAATTATGTATTTTTACAAATATTGGTAATTTAAAATAATCAATTATTGTATGTATAATCAAATTTAAACTTATATGTTTATATAATTATTATATTATTACATTTTATTGCACTGTGAAATATCGTACAGATTATATGAAATGTATCTGATCTACACTCATTCGACACGAATCAAATATTTTTATCTTGCACAAATTTGACATAGATATAATTTCTAATATTCATTTTCTTCCGTTCAAGTTTTATTTCTTGCCAAGCTTGCCAAGCTTTCAGCAATTTGCATTTATCGCAATATATGATATGATACAAATTAAAGATTTTTCCCACTCTTATCAACGAACCTGATCTACTTTCAGCGAGTAATCAATTCTGGTAGGCAAGAATTATATTTAACAAGACTGGCGAGTTTCATTCGAGCTCGAGCCACGTTCTATCAATACGCAACGGGAATCATTCATATATCGTGACATCAATTTGCGTGAATGCAAATCCAGTTTAATATTAACATAATCTGATGTCCACCACGAGAGATTGTCATTCCTTCTTGTCTGGCTTACATAAGAAAGAAAGTAACGAGAAATATGCACCATGAGGCAATCGAGGAACGAGAATAAGTGACAAAGGGATGAAAGAATGTGATGGTGAATCATTTCCAACAATGTTATAAAAATATTACTACGATACAAAATGTTGATCTACATTCGTGGAATAAAAGCAGGCGATATTTTACTTTTTCATGAATTTTTTGTCTTTTGTGTTATCTTTATATTTTCCATTATTTTGAAACTATAAATTATTTGCATGATATAAATGCCTCCCTTTGAACGAAACAACTTTCTTGTAAAACATTTTGTCGATAATTTTAATAGTTCGCGAGATATTAAATTAAGACGAAACATTTTGTGTGAGATAGATCATGGTCAGATTCTTTCGGATAAGAAGTAGGTCAGGATGATTCAAACTTTATAAGATAGAAATGAGATTTATAAAGGATGGATAGCAAATGAAATTTTCTTCGTTTTAGATAACTTAATTCATAGTACGTAGTCGATATATTTTCAAGAACGATTTATTCGAAAAAGAAATTTTGTAAAAAAAGATGTAATTTTTTATTTATCTTATCCTATAAATTGATAGAAATTAATCAATTTATAAAATTAATAATCTCAAATTAAAAGAATTTTCGTCATTTCCATCATTTTGAGAAATGAGTTTCTCTACACAAATAAGATTCTCTACACACTATAAATGCAAGAATATCCCTATTTAACTCATAAAATAAACGTTTGCGATTCTAGCGCCACTAATATACCGGCTTCCCGATATTAATTCATTAAACACGATACCAAGAAGCGTGTTTCACAAAGCGGATTTATTTCACAAGCATTACAGAAATTTTTGTCGAGCATGCTTCCCAGGAATACATCAATGATGGAATCATACACCGATGGTGAATCTTAACGCTGACTTGATATCGAGGTTGCTTACGAATGGCGAACCAATTATCCGCGTCGCGTTTAATATATATACGCGTATATGGTAGAGAACGCGAGGAGAAAAAGAGAGAGAGAGAGACAGACAGAGAGAGAGAGAGAAAGAAAGAAAGAAAGAAAGAAATATACTCGTATCTGTTCACAAGGCGGTATCGTAAAATAAGCTTCGTGGGGGCCAGTCTTATGCACCAATAAGGCAACATTCTGACCAGGTCAATGCTTACTGGTTTTGTATTTCAACTCGTTCCCGCGTCTCTCGCTATTTCAGCGATTACCGCTTCGGGTGAAATGATTATGTCTATATATTAATATATATTTATATATTATAGAAGGACTCTCTCAGGTATAGGTCTCTTTTGATATATCCTGATTCACAGTTCCTCTCCGATCATCTTTCCGAGAATATTATCCCTTTTGCCACTTTTCGAAACGATCATTTCAACTACAAATAGCGATGGGATCGAATTCGATATATACGTACACATGTATAAATCTAAATGAAAAGATATAAAAGATTTATTTCGTAATAAGATTCGAATACTATTAAAATAAAATATTTAAAATATTTGTGGGATATTTTTGAAAGATTGATTTCAATAAAAATATTTACTTTTTCGTTACAATTATATAACATTAATGTACGACTATATATCAAATTTCAAAATCATGTATCGAGAATATAATTTTGTTTTAAAATACCCATTTTTTCTTTTGTAATTGCAATAAGAAAAAATATGATTTGGTTGGACGAATTATTTTTTACATGAACATATACGTATTTAGAAAAAATAAATCGTATTGTAGAAAATTTAAAAATTTGCCAATAAATGATATTTATATATTTATATTTTAGAAGACATAATGATATTAATAATTACAGGAATAAATTACTATATAAAAAGATATAATATTTAGAATATTATTATTTTAATGATTTTAAAATTATAGTTTAAAAAGAATATTTAAATTAAAATTCATCATAGTATATAAATTCGTCTCCACAAAATGTAAAGATGATTAACGAAATTGCAAAAATTATTAATTTTAAAATTTGAGAATAAATTGATTTGGAATCCTGTGTCTAATGTTTAATATTCTGATATATCTATTTAATCCAAGTCTAGATTATCCGATAGATTATTTAAACGACATGTCCCGGTCTCCATTAAACCGGTTAATCAAGGTTGTATCGAATCGAGAAGTGAAGAAAACTTAGGATGTTTGAACACGATTAATAATTGATTTTATTCATACTTAGAAAGGAATATATAAATTGAACATATTTAATTACTTTTTTTTCATTTTAAAAAAAAGTATAATATTATTCAAATAACTTTGATCAATTTATTATTTCTAAATCTTTTAATTAAAAGAAATATAAACAAATAATTTTTAAGAAAAAACGATTTATAATTATACAATATAATATATTAAATTTTACTTTCAAAATCTGATAATTTTTTAAATTCATAGCAAAAATTGTATAATTTTAACTTTTATATGAATTCAATTAAATAAAATATTATAATAAATAATAATATTATTTATTACAATAAATATAAAATGAAAAGTAAAAATAATTTTCTAATTTTGATGAATCGAATTGATGAAATATGTTTATTGCATCTGAATTCATAGTAAAATTTAATAAAATTTTCTTCTTCTTTTTTTTCTTCTTTTTTTTTTTTATATAGAATATAAACGAAGATGCAACACGTTCTAGTTTCTAAAACAACATTAGCTATATTCGCGATCATGTAGCGCCATTCGTTTTCATTGGTCAAAGTCGCGGCGCAAGTTTTTATTCTTTTTTTCTGATTAAATGATAAAATTAAAGAATTAAACAACGAAGAAAAGGGGGAAAAAATATTTAACTTTTTTTCTTATACATCGTATCGTATACAACTATATAATAAAGAAAGATAAAAAAATATAATAAATAAAATAGTAAAATAATATAATAAATAAAATGCAATATTATGTAATCATATCATATAATGATTAATATATTAAGCACAAAAGAAATTGAATTGAACACAGGAGCAAACGAAGTCGAAGATTCTTATTGAAAACCGCAATTATCAAATAAAAATAAACAATTTGTGGCAATTTGGCGGCCGATTTTCAAATTAAAGACATCATGACGAGCGAAATCATGCGAATCATGATGCGGTTAACATTTTTGCAACTTCGTAATATTATTCTTCTTTTTTTTTTTATTTTTTTTTTTACTTTTATTATTCCGCGGTTTTCCGATATTTCGATATCCTATACGTCATATTAATTCAAAATTATATTATATTATTATATATTACAATATATTACAGAATATATTGTATATTTTTATCAAATTGAAAATTATTATCAGAAATTCATTTACACGTGCACATAATTCATATATTTGAAGAATTCATATATTGGAAGAATAATTAATTTCGGTAATTAATAAAAATAATAATTCTTTTTCAAGATATTTATTTATAATATCTATAGATATTATCTATAATATCTTTTTCTTCTAGTAGTTTAATTACTAATACTAATAACTATTCTTATTATGTATAAAAATTGCGATTCATAATAATAATTATATTTATTTCTTTTTCCAGACACGGAGTCCTCAACGAAGGAGCAATATCAGTATGAAAAGAAAAATTCGGACACAACGATGCACGTAAACGGGCATACGACACACAACGCGAAACAAGAAATGAGTAAGTTTTTTTTTTTATTATATATTTGTAAATACCTGCATTTCTTATTCATAAATATTAGAACATTTGTTCGTGTGGTATAAAGCATAATAATTGAGCGGAAATTATAAAAAAAAAAAGAAAAAATAATAAAAAATAAGTTTAAATGTAATATTATTTCACCTAGTTGTGTAGTCATTGTGTAGTAACTCGGTACGGTTCTATGAACAGAAATTACAGTTATGGCAATTTATCATAGGCTAATTTCCTAGCTTGATTTTATCAAAAAATAAAGAGTCAAAGAAAAAAATATTATTTTTTCTTTTTGATTTACAAAAATGATGATTTACGATAAACATATAATCTGAATATTCATTGAACAGTGATAATTGTTTAAAGCTAAAATTATTGATTTCTAATATATATTTTCATAATGCATATCTATCCATATATCAGATAAATAATGTATAATTAAATATGCGTAATTATATTTTTATTTGGATAAAAACCAATACATATTAAGTGTTTTAAAAAAATATACTTTACTACACTTTTTAATTTTTTAACATGCAAAAACAAGACAATTTAAAATCAATCAATTTGAATGTTAATAAAAAAATACAACGCGCAATGGTATTAATTGCAAATCAACGTCGAAAATTAGAAAAATAAAGACAAAAATAAAAGATATTCTGTATTGAAACTCGTAATTTCAATGATAGAGTAGATGTGGGGTAATAGAGAAAATGTGGGATCATAATTTGACAATTGGAACAGTACTGAAGAGACGCTTCGTCGCAGAATCAATCGAATGTGCGTCGTAAATGAGGAAAATAGACATTGTATGGTGGCCGATGTCACTTGTTATGTAAGTCATTCAAGGCTCGATGACGTTATGCGAAGGTGTGCCATCCTCATCCTGTTCTTTCGTTATTATCGATCCATCATTTCGCTTATTTGGTCGAATAACAAATTTTTGGATAGAATTTCACGAAATTTTGTCAATATTTATCCATTTGAATATTCGAATGTTTCAAGACCTGGTTGCATGAACATTTATTATCTAATGATTTTATAAACTTTTAATTATTTAATGATTTTATTAATTTATTATATTATTATCGATACAATATATATCCTTAGATGTTATAAAACTTCCTAGTATTTAATTAACAAAAATCTAATGATGAAGAGAAGTACATAACTAAAAATATACATAAATAATTTTTGTTAAATCTAATAAAAATATATAATCCTCAAATTTAATCCTCAATGTTATAATATTTTGCAAAAATATGTAATTTTTTGTATGTAGAACGTTCGCTTGGCAAAGATTTAAACGAGGATTTCTCTTGATTCGATTTTTATTTTCTAGACTGCATTCGCTGGAATAGTGCCGAAGGATGATATAATACAAGTAATTTTAATGGGACAACTCCCTCGATATAGGACAAGATAATTTCAAAGAATAGTGTTAGGGTGTGTTCGATATCCAGGATACGATTCGTTCATTAGAGACGAATAGTATAAATCTAAAGGATAAATCGAACACATCTAATCTCATCTCCGGAAATGTGTTCGATTGTGTAGGGAATCTTGATTTATGGGATAATTATCGAAGGAAACGGAAACTTAAAAGCAATTACTAAAATAAATATGTAAAAATATCTATAATGGAAAAAAAATATTTTTTATCAAATTTATAATTGATTATGCTATGATATAAAAATTATAATCATATAAGTATTATTTATGGAATAATTATAAAAATCATTGCGTATGGTAATATATTACGTATGATACATAAATTATTGTGTTTTTGTTATATGTTCTCTTTAAGAAAAGTGGAATGGAAATAAATAATTGCAATTGTGAAATAATAGATAAAGAAATATAATAAAAACAACAAAATTAAAAAAAATTGATACGTTGATATTAATGGAAGAAAATTGATCCTATTTATCTATTGGGCTATTAATAAAAAAGAAATAAAAAAATATTAGATTTATGAACACAATAGCATCTTTAATCTAAATTCTTTGATAAAGTTTTTTAAAGGAAAAAGTCATATTGAATGGATTTCATCATAAGCTTGAAAAATTTTTTCGAAAATAAAAAAGGAGAAAAATATTTTGAATTTTTAATTGTACTATAATATAAATTAATGGTTTATCTATTTAAAAAAAAGATTTATTTAAAAAAAAATGGAGTATCGTACATTTATCGTGCGAAAAAATAAAAGCAAATCGGTGAAGGCAGAAAGAATAATCGGTATATGTATATGTATAGGATATATCGTGTGCTTATCGTGACCCCAGTCAATGGTTCGCGTAGCGTAGTCGAGTCATCTGGATCATCTGGAGTATCTAGAACGTATTGATCGCGGCTAAGCAGCTGTACTCTCGGGCTGGCAGTAACGTTGGGGCGGCCGTACGGAAAACACACGTGTTACACGGTCCCGCGATGAAAACGTCGGTGTCGTGAAAACTACTTTCGAGGGAAAGTGCAAAGCCCTTTCGCTTTGACCCGATCCAACCCGATTCTTTCCACGTTCTATGTGCGCGTGTCTTCGTTGAAACGAAGCGATTTTTATTTTTTCCCCGAATATCGAACAAGCAGGGATATGCCACGTTATAAGTTTAGTTATAGTTATAGGCGATTAATCACGATTAATCGTAAATAATCGAATATAAAGTGAATCGTTTATGCTCCGGTCGCATATTTTTTTTTTCACATCGTGTACGGTGCAGATTTCTTCTCCAAGTTTTGTTATTTGTCAAAGTGCATGATGATGTTACACGTGAGGGGAGAATTTTGGCGAAGATGAGAATCAGAATGAGGTGGAGAATATTTTTTTGAATTTTTAATCATCCCTTAAGTGCTTATGTTGCATATGTGTACATATTTATATTATGATTAAAATTATTGCATAATAGAAATAACAATATGAAAGTTTTATATATATATAAAATAATAATATAATAATAAAATGATAGTTAATCATAGTAATAATAGTAATAATAATAATAATAATAATAATAATAATAATAATAATATTAATAATGATATAATATGAATTCATATCGTAAAATGATCCAATAAATATAAAAAATTTATGTCACTTGTGCGATACACGTTCAAAGATTAAACTTTAACGTTTAAAGGATTGTTTAAATATTTCTCGTTCTTCTTTCTTTCTTTCTTAGTGCGATATTAGGATAACTCGTGTAAAAACGTGTCAACTTTATAAATAAGAATAGGTTTGAAACAATATTTGATCACGAATTATCTCGTAAATAACAAGAATTAGTTTATATTATTATATGGTTTCAAAATGTCGATCTTAAATATCCATTTCGATGTTTGTGCAAATTTTGAAAACGTTTGACAACAAATAATTTCTTGTTTTGGAAACAATGAGTGATTCTATTTGCGTTTAATTATTTATCGTTTGTTCTATCGATCAATGATATTTCGAATGAAAATTTCGAATGATATGATGAATTAGAAATTAAAATGTGTAAAATTTGTAAGAATTTTAACACGTGAAATATACTATAAAATATTTTATCGTTGATGAAATTAATATAATAATTAATTCTTAATAATTTTTTATTTATTTCAATGTAATAAATATTGTTTCTTTCCTTTCTTCTATAATAATAATTCTATATAATAATCCTATAATAATAATCCTTTCTTCTATAATAATAATCTTTGAATATAAAATAAATTATACATTATCGAATAATACGTTTCGTTAAGAAAATTTAATATTAATAAATTTTACAATTGATTTAATCATTTCTTCAATTATGACTTCTTCATCTCTATATTTTTACACAATAACAAAAGTTGTTAATTAAATTACATTTTTTTCCACTAGTGATTAATTTATTATTATTTCTTACCGATTATTGATTACAACGATTCAAAACAATATTTCAAATCATATAGTTGTCTTTAAAAAAAACAAAAAAAAGAAAAAAAATTGTAATCTGTTCTATATTTATTTTTGCAATAAAATCATATCGTGTATAAATATTTTTTTGAACGAAAAGTATCGAATATAACTAAACTTTTAAATATTTAATGCAACTTACTATAGTTATTTGATATTTTATTGTAACTCATTCGGTGCTTATCTCGTTAAAAAGAAGGAACGTTAAATGTTTTTTCGTATCTCTCAAAGATACGTAGATTTATATAATGCCGATATTCTATTTATATGTCTGGTGACGAAAATATACATTTTGTTAAAAAATTATTAATCTATCACAACGAGAATAATACTTATACTTGACGCTTTTCTTATATTAATTAAAATTAATCTAAATTATATCAAGGGCAAAATTTTCTGCGATAAGTATTGTATATAAATATTGCACGAGTAATTAATATATATTAATAATTCTGTACATTGTACATATATTTGTATAAATAATTAATATATTTTGAAAGATATGACTAATAATTGTTAGCATTATTAGTAATTGTTGTTTTAATAGTATTTAAAACTATTAATAATATTTTTGAAAAGTGAAGTGAAATTATTGAAAAAAATTGGCGTGTTACAATATTTGCAATATTTTACATTTCTTTTAATGACAGAATAAAAAAAGATGAAAACCATATATAATAAATATCATAAATATCAAATAATTATTAATAGTATTTTTTTCAATTTAATTAAACTACATTATTTATACAATATCTTTGAAATATTTAATATACATAAAATAGTATTAAAATAGTATTAAAATATTTTATATTGTTCTACATTATTAATTATTACGAGAAATCAAATTTTTTTCTCATTATTTTATATATCATTTATGTAATAAATTATATAAAATTCGTATAGAAACAATCCTATCGATTTGAAATTTTTAATTTTTTTTTTTTCTATTATTTTTTAATTTTTCATTTTCTGGGTAGATTACGTAAATCCTACTATAAAGAACTAATCAATTCGAATGTATTTTTCCGTTTCTCTTCATATTTAGTTATCCATTATCGAAGATCGTTTTTGAAATCGCAGAGTCATGCATTCTGAACGATGTTTTAACGATTCACGTTTCGTAATTAAAAATAATCGATTATTTTTATATTTTTGCATTATAATATCTATTATCGTATTATAATATTACAACATGATAATATAAATATTTTATTTTATTACGTTATTGATAATTTAATGGAAAGATGCTATATTCATAACATAAAATAAAGATTTTGTTATGAATCGTTATGAATTATTGTAGAGAAAAGAAGAGAAGAGAGAGAGAGAGAGAGAAAGAGAGAAAGTTTTATCGAAAATTTATATTTAATAAAGATTATAACTTGAAAATCCAATTATTCAAATATTAAAATATAGTATAAAAAAAGCATTCATATAAAAGATGGAATAATATATAAATGAAATTATTAAAGTTAGATACATGTATATAATAAAAAGAAAAAATATCGAGAAGTTAGCGTTTCGAACACGAAATAGTTGATGAGAATTGTGTGTACGAATTGTTCGCGATTCGTAACGGGTTTGCGCACGTTTCACTTTCAATGAATATTCACGTTTTAGAGACGATGTCAACTCTTCCCCAACTTGGATTGCTCGATTCGCGTCGCGTTCGTTCTCTGAACTCACTTTCCGTCGCGTTAATTGCGCCCCGTTTATTGGCAATAATTGATCCAAACCGTTGATCGCGATTTTCGACATTCGATTCGTGATCATTATTATTCAATTATTATTCGATTCATGGCGTATCACGTCACGCAAATAATTTCAAGATCGTGTTTCATGGTTCGTTCGTCAATTAGTATCGGTTTATGAAATTCTCGTAATAAGTAATAATCGAAATAAGAGAGTGTAACGTTGACCTCTGAATTCGAACGTAGCGATAACATCAAAAATCTATTTTATCTAATCTATTTTAAAAGATTACGAAAACTTTTTTTCTATGGCATATATAAATGAATGGATAAATGTAAAAACTATAATTATTAACACATTATCTCAATAATCTTAATAATATCTTTTTTATCAAGGTAAATGGAACACTTTGCTGTTACCAATTTATGTTCAAATTATGGGAAGTGGGTTATTAAATAATTGTACGTTACAAAATGATTTGCATATAATCGGACTAAATGTGTAGGTACGTACGTTGTAAACTCCGTGAGACGATTCCCTTGTATATTCTTTCTTAATAATATTGTCACGAAAAAAACAAACATCTTTTCTTAATGTATCCGTAACTATTTTCTCTTTTTCATTTCTTTCGAAATGTCAAATTTAGAAAATTAAAAATAATAAAAAATAATAGAAATTTGTAATTATAGTGTACTATAATAAGTAAGAGATCGAAAATAATATCGAAATATAATCGGATTTTATATATAATACGTATAATAAATTAAGTTTATTATACAAATTTTATCTTATTAATTTTATATAAAAATTATTAACTAAATAATTTTTTTTTAAATGCTGAAATCTCGTTTCAGCATTAATTAATTTTAAACGCGATCCTTTAAGATTTTAAATTAATAAGTTGATTTTAAGCCTCATTTGTTAACTTATTCGATTCAAGATTCTTTTTTCTCATATTTCAAAGTTGCATTTATTCGAAATAATTATTAATAATCATATTTGCAATTCATAAGAATAAATTATATTAATATAATTTCGACTAAATAATAAGATTTTCCTTTTATTTCTATGATGAGAAAATATCTACATATATATCTAAAATTTGTATGAGCATAAACATCGTTATCTAATATTAACAACATATCCCATGATTCCAATGAATATATATTAGTTGCGAATGTATTATTTGATACGATCGTTACAATTATTTTCACGAATTAAATCTTTTTTGACGTGATTAATATGGATTTTCAGCTACTCGAGTTCGCTTCGACGCACGACAATATTGAAAATAATCGTTTAAATAGAAATTTATTTTTTTTTTTTTTAAATTTAAAAAATTCAAATATTATTATCTCGAAGATTTATTTATGAAAGAAAAAAAATTATAACCTGAAATGAAAATAATTGAAGTGGTCATGATAGATGTGGTCCATCTTATATATTGAATTGTTCAATCAGGAGATAAACGATGATAAATCGATCAATCGAAATATATGAAACAGTGGGACGAGATAAAGGTTGTAAAAAGATCAATTGGTTCAATGCATAATGAATTCATAAAAGACTGTTGGAAATATGAAAAAAAAAAAACTAGTATCCATCATTGGGAAAATGATTAAAATCGTCAATTAATTTTTTGTCTATGATAATCAACAATGTGTTTATTAATTGATTATCCGTCCGATGAAGCATTGGCGTGGTTGTTTCGCGTTTCGAAAGAAAAGTGACTCAGTGGAGAGGACGTATAGTCGAGACAGCATATTGGCTCTGTTTGCGCTTGTTAATCAGTTCAATTGAATAACGTATTAATACGTCGGGGTCACCGTAAGGGGTTAATCGCAATGTCCACGCCGGACACGATGGACACCATCGATGAAGCGGAGCAGGCGTGGCGTGAGTATTATATAAAAGGACAAAATTTACAATGTTTTATTATTTATTATTTGTTTATTATTTTTCGTGTATCAAATTGTACACGTTTCATTGAAAAAATATATTACATACTCGATGTTTAATTACAAATTATAAACCAATGTTATATGCATAGATAGAAGTAAAAGATGAAAAAGCAGAGAGTTTCAATAGATCATTTTTTAATAATCATTTAATAATATCTGTCTCAATTTTCTGTGATTATAATATTTTTTTATAAATGAAAATAACAGGAAAAAATAAGTTATTTATTTTCCTATGGACATATTCGAGCAGATATAATGGTTAAATTGCAAAGTATTGAAACGAAAAGTTTAAAACAATCATTAGTTGTTATCGCGCAGAATTGCACAAAACTGATAAAAGAGAAAATACAACGATGTTTATAGATTGACAAAATATATTTATGGAAAGAGGAAAAATTGTATAAAATTGGCGAAGCGATAACGATTGTCCTCCGATGTTCGATCCGATGAACGAGAATTCCCTTTTACAGACGAGATGTTGGAGTGCGAGACCGGATCCCTGTTGGGCCGAGTCGCGGATCTCGAGAGGCAATCCTTGGCGCAAAGGGACGAGATAGTTTGTCTTCGCGCTACTCTCGCGGACGCGTTAAGGCGGATCGCACTGTTGGAAGGACGCGAAAAAAGGGAGGATGAGAGGAACGAGAGGAGAAACGAGAGAATGGTGTCCTCGCCCTTAAGAAACGGGCACGTATCGCTTAGGAGTAAGTACAAGCCAGAATCACGATCCTTACCGATTATTTTGTATGCTTAAAATCGCGAGTTACTAATATATTCAACTTGCCTTTCATTGGCAAGCAAATTCTTATCGAAGGTGTGATAAGGTATTTTTATTACAATGTTTTCGGAAATTAGAGAAATTAGAGGAAAAAATCTTGACAGAAAGGATGAACGATAAGTTTCAGAAAGTTTTAGAATATAAATAATATCATAATTGTCGTGCAAAAGTTTCGAGAATAAAAACTGAACACTCGATAGATTATAGTGGAATAAATAAAATTTCCTTTGATCGATATCTTCTGCTTTGCTTTATAAATGATATCTGTTCGTGACCCGTATTTGAAATAACGAAAACTCGAGGCGTGGCAAATCGTGCAAAGTTGAATACGTCAATCAGATGGAATAATTAGTATTTGATCTTTTATTACTTTCGCGTGGAACAGGGCTGAGCCATTATTGATTCTCGATACGACGCGACGGAACAAAAGTAGAAAAACCAATAAAGATGAACGTATTATGGTCTAGAACGTGTATAGAATTATCAAATATATAAAATATTTGAATTGTATAAATATTAAATATCGGATAAACTTTAGAAATAATAGAAGGAAAAATTAAATTATTTCTTTAGAGTAAGAAAATAATGGAAATTGTTTGAGATTGATCCTTGCCAATTTGATTGGGGCAATTACGAAGCTTGAAACGTGGAAGCGTGGAGCAGAAGAAAATGATATTATAAATTTTCAAAACGCAAGTTTGGACGGAAATCGTTACAAAAGCTATGGTGGCATATAGCAAAAGCTATGTCGCGAATCACAAATAGGTAGAGAAGCCTGACGAGGCTGAGCCCATTTGAAACAAAGTTCATCGGGTTTACCTGTTAACACGCCACACTGCTTAGGGTCACGTTCCGTTTCGTTTCGTTCGCCATTCGCGAGGCAATTTCATCGGGCAATTGCAGTTCTATCTATTCCGAGATACTATTCCAGTTCCTGCCAACCAGAACGTACACTTTTGAAACGAACGTTTATAACATCGGTATCTGAAAAGGTTTAAAACGGTATCGCGCATAATTCACGGATAGTTCAGTTTATTTCGATGATAATGTATCGGTGAAAAATACATGAACCGGCCTTAATCGATAACCATAAAGATCTTACTCGATCTTTCTTCTTTCCCATTATTTAAATGTTTTAAGAGATAAAACTTAGAATTATATATAAATAATTAGAACAAGATCTATTGAAATGATATTAAAAATACGGTTATGCAACCGTATGCAATATTAATCTTATTAAAATTGTATGTTATTAGGTAATCAAAATTCAACACCAGCGAAAGATGTACGTTTACGTCAAACTGGTTGCTTGAGGAATTCATCATCCTCGGGATCTTCTCAAGATGTTCGAGATTCGATTTCCAGTCCACGGAGGCCAGTCAGTTACACTCATTCCTCTCAACTTCCTCAAAGGTATATCGTTTTTTTCTCTGTTGATCGCGCTTTTTCGAATTAATTTATTTTTATACTTATAATATATATTACTATTGTCGAAATTGGTTAATATTATAACTGTCGATCGTTTTTCTCTATCTTTTTTTTCTTTATTTTTTCCATCCAAAAAAAAATTAACGATTAATTAACTTTCAGAAGGTCAGTTCATTATCAATCGACGGGTTCTTTACATTCGGACAGTCCCAGTAGTAGTAGTGTTTCCCCGGTGCCATCGCCAAGTCCTAGAGCCACACCACTGCCAGTAGCCAGGTACTCGAAAATTAAATTAATTCACTTACTATATTTTTCCTCCTTTTTTAACAAAAAATCGAGTAAAATAAATAGTTTTTCTTTTATATAGAGAGTAGATAAATGCGATGGAAAATGATACTTTTTCTACGTTATAAGAAATAAATACTCTTCCATGAGATTGAAACTTAAATGTATCATTTTTCTTTTTTAGATATGCATGCTAACGAATATAATATAATTAACACGTCTGTATTTAGAACTCGTAATTTTCGCTTGTGCTCGTGCTCATGTGTTTGTAATTGAATTATGATTTAGATTTAATATTATATCGGAGATCAATTTTGTACTTTAGATATAATACGAATTGAGAAATCTTATTCTCTTTTAGTATTATATATTTGGTTATAGTAAAATCTCCATAGTTAAATATATTTATATAAATGATATATTTTTATTATTATTCGTTATACTTGCATCGTTATTTCTTAATAATTTATTTTAAGTATAAAGAAATTATTTCTTAATAATTTCTTTATACTTACAGCATGAAAATTAAAAAAAGGAATTATGCACAAGATAGGAATAAAATTTTATATATTGACGTTAATTAATAAAATTTCTATTTAAATTATTAACTAGCGTAAAACATTGTTGACAATCATCATTGTTAAAAAGTAATAAAAAATTTTAACCTAACTTTGATTTAATCGTTCGAATTAAATTTTAAAAATCTGTTAGGAATTTTCAATTAATTTGTACGAATAAATTTTATTCCGTTAAAAGAAATAAATTCAAAGTATAGTATATTTAAATAGAGTAACAGAGAATGTGAGTAATAGAAAATCATGGAATCATATGACATCTTTATCGTATCGTGAAAATGTGAATTTCGCGTGAAAATTGTAAAATGTCACGTGTGATGGCAGTGGGAGGGTGGAAAAATGTCGTTTAATGCGACAAATCGAATCGGAATCCCGTGGACGATGGGACAAATTCGCAACCGAAGGTAATTGTGATTTCCTGTCACGCATTAATCCTGTTATTCGATAGATCACCGACAGCAAGATCAAACGGGCCACCCCAAAGCAGCTTAAGAAGGGCGAAACGGTGGTCGTCCACAGGGGATTTTACGCATTCCCCGCAAAATCAGGGAAGCAATTCGCAACTCGTGGGTGGCAGGTAAGCGATATTAACGAGTGAATGCACATTTGCTTGCTTTCCTCTTATTTACTCGAGGACTCGACTCGATTTTAACCCTTGTCCAAGCGCACCTTTCTTTTTTCGCTTCCTTGAACGTTTTACTACTACGTTGCGTGACGGTCGTATGCGTTTTTTTTTAATCCTTCGATGAATGAAAGCGAATACCAGAGCACGAATAAAAATAGGAAACACCTTCTCGTCAAGTTTGTGGAATTATTAGAGTGCAATGTTCTCTGAAAGCGAGTTGAAGTCGGTCACGGTGACCGATTATTAGAGTCTTGGAGAGACTTTGTTTCTTTTTTGCTTTTAAAACTAACGATTTGTTCTCAATCTTACAGCTATGAAAGTTTAGTTTTTTTTAATTTCGATGGTAAAAATATATCGATCGAAAAGAAATCCTTACAAACTTACAAACGAATAAAGACACATAGTATTTATACACGGGTTCCCATTCTCGAAAGTTTTACTTCTGGATGGATGGAAATTCATTATTATTTAAATTAATAATTTTGACGGTAAGGTTGGAATGAAAGAGGCGTCTAGCGAGCAACATTGACGGAGCAACGGACTATCGATTATGTCTCGCGACGTGAATTCGCTTCACAGCTCATTAATCGTGGAAAGCATATAACCATCTCCCGTTTGTTTTCCATTCGTCCGAGCTTCCCTTTGGTGGTAACTGAATCGAGAGAATCGGTTACCGGAAGTGGATAATTCTTCTCATCGCATCGCAGGCGAGAAAGCGCAAATGGTCCATGGAAAAAAAAGGAAAAAAAAAAGCACGTACGGCTCGTCACTTTGTTTACTTCATCCTTTTTTACGTGTTCTTTATTCGTTTATTTATTTATTTTTCACTTTTTCTCTAACTTCTCTCACTCCGTTCAGCACCGCATGGTTTTCGTTTGCATTTTCGTTCATTATAGATTGTCAGCCTCCACCAAGTCTCTGTTCAACCTCTTCAAGCCCCCGGCGCTGAACAACGTGAAACATGGGTAAATAAAGATACATTTTCGTATTTTACATCGAAAACCTTTAACCTTTTCGCGAATGCAATGTGTGCATATTATTTTTTTTATCAATTTTTTAACAAGTTGTTAAATATAGATTATTAAATATAAAAATTAATCATTAACAAATATTGTCTAATGTTACGAGAATTCACGAGACAACAGAGATAGCATTAATACCAATAGAATCTGAATTTTATGTATAGAGAAATCTAAATCTTTTTTTATTTGTAACGGAAATGCAATTCGAAAAACAAGATTAAAAAAAAATATACATATCCAGTCAATCGTGAAAAGGTTAAGAGAAACGAATACGACACGTGCATCGGCTGTAATCGTGTCGGCCACGTGCACGTTACACGTGTACAATTGCCTTATAAAATGCATCTTTTTAAACTTCTTTCAGGTGAGTAATAACAAGTACGAATAGTTTTTCGTTCATTCGTTTGTTTATTCGTTGTAATCTTTTATAGATTAAAAAAAAACCAATTTGTCGATCGCGTGTAAATTAATGATTACGTAAAATAAAAAGGATCTTGTAACTGTTATGGCGGTATCGTAAATTTGAATCATTTTTACACTATTAGACTTTTCTTTTGATCAAACGATAATACTTTGAAACTCGTTTTGTTAAACATTAAAAAAATATATATATATTTGATTGCAACGTATCGATGTCATATTGCATAAAGTTTAACGATTGATACTCCCGATCTACGAACGCGCATCCAATCGATCCAAATAACGAACGAGATACTAACGTACTTCATAGCAAGTTATAAAGCTTACGTTACTACGATAGAACTCGTATAGCATGCCATTAATTACTATGATAAAACGTTCGACCTCGAACGTGGATAGAGGAACGAGATTTCCTAGCGATGAGCCTACCTTCGTCAAATGGAATCGGGGTAAAAAGCGTGAATTATACATTATGTATTCGCTCGAGAACCGTGAATAGATGTATCCTAATTAAAAAAATTCTAATTTTAAATGGTATACGCCTAGTTGGAACGTATTAACCCGAGCATGGCTTTCTTTTTCGCTCGTGAAAGGAAAACCTTGTTTGGAACGCGGCTCACCTTCCTATCTCTCCTCGATCAGCCTTCCGTAACCTACTTACGATCTTTCGAGTAACGTTTTCGAGCTTTTATTATCCTTATTTTTTTCCTCCTTCTTTTTTTTTTAATTATTATTAACACATTGATTAATTCATTAGATTGCGGATTTTTTTTACGCTCAAAACAAATATTCTATATTTCAATGAATATATGTAGACAAATATAGTACACGTATGCACGAGAATTCGCAGTCTAACAGGTACTTTTTGCTCGAAACTATCTCTTTTCTGTTTTTCGAATGAGCAAATGTTTAGTAACAATCTTGTATATGTATTGCACATTATAGCATGTTTTCTGTGTTGTTATCTTTTTTATACAATAATGATATATCGTGGACATATCTCGTACAAAATTTCGAGAATTTTTCGAAATTTCGTATTTAATTCGCGATTAAAACTACTCGATAATTTATTTTTAATAATGGAAAAGAAAAGGTAGAGTTAAAAGTTTGAGAGGATAAATCTGAAGGGAAAATTATATAGCAAAAATGATGTATATATATTTTTAACTAAACGAGATTATTATTACGAGATATAACGACAATGAATTTTATTCGAAATGACAGTACTTTGGAAATAACATGGAAATTTAATTATATAACGGTGCTACGTTCTTTTAATCGTAAGTGCAAACAAACTTTAGAATATGTTTGTTTAAAAATATTTGCAAGAAGATTTCGCAGTCGAATCAATCGTAATTTCTACAGGGGTTAAAGATCGACGACATAATCATAAATTCCGTTAAATGGCAGGGGAACGAAGAGACAAGCGCAAACCGGTATTCGGTATGTACCGCGAATCCACGCGTTAAAGTCACCGTGTACCAAATGAACGAAGGATAACAAAAAGTAGCGTACAAAAAAGGGGGTGTAGAAGAAACAGGATACATTTTCATTCTGAATAAATTCGATACGATAATTGAGAAAATGTTATAAAACGAGTAAAAATTACTCATTGTACTAAAAATAATCCAAATAGCGAATAATTGTGAATCTGTATTCATCCTATATTATGTCTTAATCGTTAAATCAATCTCGATATGTAATCTCGATCTTTTCCCATAAACTTGAATCATTCGCAAAATAACTATGCGATAAATATTCGAGGATAATTCTGTTCGAGCACTTTCTAAGAAAGGTTCCAAGGCGACAGGTATGAAAGTCACGTGAATACAACGGTCGTTCATCGCACAAAAGAGCCATTGCATTCCCGAAGAAAGTGAATCGCAATTTCTGTCGTTATACAACCGTGAATTCCCAGTTTCCTGGTACAAGCTGTTTACCAGCGGATCTTATAGACAGTTGGTAAAAAATTGGCGAACAAACAAAGTTCCTCTTCACGCTTTACCGATTCATTTTCATCGTATCCGTTTTCGCTTGGTATTTAAATACGCTTCGATACTCCTTAACTTTTTAGTTATAAAGTTTATTTGCACGCAAAGAGTTGGATTATGTAATTTTTGATGGCATGGTATGGTATTAATTTGATATAAAGTAGATAAAAATTTGATGGAATAAAAATTGGTAGATAAATTTTATTCGGTTGAAAAAATTTATTATCGAGAGTGAATAATATTTCAATTTGTACAAATATTCGCGTTACGTATTTTATGTAAATTATTTTATTTATTTTACGTAAATTTTTATTAAAACAAAAATTTTCAGATCGATCAAATTTCTTTGTAAGATACTTTCGCGATTGACTGTACACATATCGCTTGGATGAAATGTTCGCTCCAGCCGGCATTCATTCAACATCCGAGTAATTCACGGTCGCCATTAACGCAAAAACGTATCCTAAATCGAGAGAAGAAATAAAACGGTCTACTGTTTTTCTTTTCACGGAATGGGCAATTTCGGGTTTTTTCAAGCGAGTCGTAAATCGCGTCTCGAACGGCAGACAGTCCTTGATCGTAATCGCGGATGAGGAGAGTTGGGACGGGGAAACGGAAAGGAAGGCAAGAATGACGTAACGTGGTAACGCGCAAAACTATGCCTGGTCGGGTAATAAAAGCGAACGCGCGCAACGAGTGACTCATTCTTTCGCGGTTTCGAGAGTAGATCGTCACGGAAAGTTCTGCAATTTATCAATCGGTTTACCATTTAAACACGGTAGGTGTAACATCATTCAAAGTAAAATAAATCGATAAGACGATAGTTCGGCCTTGATCTGATAATTAAAAATATAGATAAAGTGATCGTTGCGTGGTAAATGACGCACAAATTGCAAGTGACGGGTAAAAGATGAAAGTAGTAGTTGATCAATAGTAGTGTTTTTATAGAGAAAACGTGATTCCCAATCTGTTATTTGCAACTCGTAAGAAAATCGTTACTGTCTTTTGACTTAATATTCCACGAAGAAATCATTCGACGGAGATTAAAGTTTCAAGATTTTCCGTGAATGTGTTAAGAATTGATGAAAAAACGCATAAATTTCGCTCGCAGAGATAAAAAGATCGGTCTTTGAAGAAGGAAACAGGATATTTATAAATTCGCAGCACGAGAGACATGCAGTACAACGAGGAGGAGAATACCGTCCGTATGTACCTGCGGGGACGACCTGTTGTCCTCTACGTTCCGACGCTTTTGACGGAGTCGTACGACCTTCACAAAGTCAGCACACCGCCCCAGAGCAAATTGAAACTCGACTGGGTGTATGGTTACCGAGGCAGGGATTGTCGAAGCAATTTGCATCTACTACCCACCGGTGAAATCGTTTATTTCGTCGCAGCTGTGGTGGTATTGTACAACATGGAGGAGCACAGCCAGAGGCATTACCTGGGTCATACGGACGATATCAAATGGTGAGATAATCGTGATTTAACAACGATATAGTAAGGAAAGATCGCTATTGAAAATTTTATTTTTTTTCTTTTAATACAACGTTTAAAAAGTTGAAGTGTATTTTTCTCTAGATCGATACTATAAAATTTTTATTATTATAAAAAAAGTATTAAGCTTTTTTTTTTCTTTTTCACTATTGAATATAATTGATTGAATATATTTCAGCATAGCCATTCATCCGAACAAAATGGTAGTCGCCACTGGTCAAGTATGTGGGACCGATAGGCGAGATGCCATGGTAAGAACGCGATTAAATTAGAATTAATCGGAAGATGGATGAAAATGAAAATCGTTTTCGATTTTATAATTTTATTATTGATACTAAAATAATAATTTGTTATTGATATTAAAATAATGGAGCATTTATAATTACAATTAGACGAATCTAAGATTTATTATGTCATACGATATACTTCGTTTCATTAGATTCAAAGCGTAGAAATGAACAAGATAGATAAATATATTTCGAAAATATAACAAATTTTACCATTGATATTTTTTTTATCTATTTTCTAATTTTTGTCGATCTAATATTATTTTTCATTCCACTCTCTGATAAATATTTGTAACATATCTACGTGTATATCTTAGGACTTAATCGTAAAAATTTTTTCAGCCACACATAAGGATATGGAATTCGGTCAGTTTGGCAACTCTTTGCGTGATTGGTAACGGCGAATTCGATGGTTCGATTTGTTGCCTCTCGTTCTCGAAGGCAGACGGTGGAAATTACTTGTGTGCGATCGACGAGACCTCTGATCACAATATCTCGATCTGGGATTGGCAGAAAGGAGAACGAGGTACCAAGATAACTGAAACAAAGGTATGTTCCAATTCGCTGATACAATTGTCGCAATTAATTAGTTTTAGTTTAAACCTATAGATTATAGGAAACGTATAGTTACTATTTCTCATTCTTTCATTCTTATCATTCGCTATAAATTCCGATAACTCAAATATTATTCTGCATAAAGCAATTGTTAAAATTTATTATGATCGTAAAAATCTGAAAATAGTAGATATATATTTTTTCGTATCAGCAATTTCAAAAATTTTTAATATATAATATATATATATAATAAATAGATAAAAAAATATTTATTTTTTACACTTGTTTTAAATTTCTTGCAATTTTATTATATTCAAATTAATTATTTTCCATATTTCGAAGAGTTGTATTTATATAAAATTGAAATTTTGTATTATATTATTGTATATCGATATATTAAATAATATCGTCGTTTCTATATAGAAGATAAATACACGTATCAAGGTCGACGTATTGTACGGTATCGATTCATTTCCAAGAATATTATATATTAGCGGAATCATAAATGTGCAAGAAAGAATAGAAAATATATAGTTTGGGTCACAAAGAAACACATACGGATTCGTGAATGTGCGAAACCGGAACCGGTCCATTCAATGAACGACGATGGTCAATTGCAGTGCTCAGTGGACACGGTGGTATGCGCGGAGTGGCATCCGCTGGAACGGAACCAGATCGTGTCCTGTGGGAAAGGACACCTGTCTTTTTGGTCCCTCGATAATGGTGGTATGCTGTACAAGCGGATGGGGATTTTCGAGAGCAGAGAAAAACCAAGATACGTCACCTGTGTAGCGTTTAATCAAAACGGTGATGTTCTTACCGGTGATAGCAACGGTAACATCATTGTTTGGGGCAGAGGTAAAATAAAAAGAAAAATCGTATTAGTGAAATTAAGATTTCGATTTTTTCCTTCCAATTCTCACGTGTTGAGTATCTGTATTTAATTTTTTTTTTTTTTTTTTACTTGACAATTGAAAACTAAACTTTAATACATTACAATTTCTAAATTTATCCGGATCGTTGTTATTTGTTTTGTTTTGACGTCATTTCAACATTTGAATTAATATCGTATTCGAGATTATTAAGGTAAAAGAATAATATTTGTAATTAAAATATTTTATTTACAGGAACAAACACAATTTCTAAAATAGTGAGGAACGTTCACGAAGGATCGATATTTTCAATTTGTGTTCTGAAAGATGGTTTTATCGTCACCGGTGGTGGCAAAGATGGCAAAATTTTGTATTTCGACGAATCTTTAAACTTAACAGGAGAAGAAGCACAAGTAAGCAGAATCAATCAGAATATATAATATAAAATAATGATAAATAATTTTTTTTTAATAACGATCGATCATAATAGATCGATCATAGTGTTCGCCATGTATATACGTATATATAGTTTATAAAGGCCTAAATAATCACCTAAATATTTTTCTTGGAAATGTTCGTTCCAAGAATAAAAGAAAAATGATTATTAGTGTCTATTTAGAAATTGGAATTGATCATTGATGAGATGCAAAGATGAGACGTTGAAATGTGTGAAGGATAAACATAATAATTGATTAAAAATTATCTTTTTTTTTTTACTTAGAACTTAGAAAACGAAAGATATATATATAGAAATAAATGAAAAAACATTTTTCTAATAATAATACGTTTTATATTTAACAGATTGAAGATCATTTCGGTGGAATTCGAACACTCGCGGAAGGCAGAGGTTCGCAATTGCTGATAGGAACAACGAGGAATTGCATTTTAGTCGGTGATGTAGGAATGGGATTCAATCCAGCCATGTTAGGTCACGCTGAAGAGGTTTGGGGGCTCGCTGCTCATCCAACTCTACCTCAATTTGCAACAGCAGGTCACGATAGATTATTACAAATGTGGGATAGTCTCAGTCACACTGTTGTTTGGAGTAAAGATATTGGGGTTAGTATAAATTATTATAATATAAATATTTATTTTTTAATATAGCATGTAGTAAATGAATAGTGCGAGTATTTAATATACTCAGATTATACTTTAATTGAGAAATATTTTACATTTATCGAAAACATTATACAAAATTTGAAACAAATAATGATTCGAAATAACATAAAATCAATTAAATCGTAATCATATACTTTAATGACTATTTAATACTTTATAAAGTAGTACATTCTATTTCATAATTCAAATTGTGGAAAATAACATAAAATTACAATTTCGTGTAGTAATTAAACAAAATCTTCATTTATTTAGGAACAAGCACAGAGCATCGGATTCTCACCAGATGGTAATGTTATGGTGGTCGGATGCACTTCTGGAAAATGGTTAGCAATCGATAGTGAAACGCGAGAATTATATACTCATCATAGTGATGGTTCAGAACCTATTCAGGTAAATTGTTAATTCAGATAAAAATAATTTTTTATGCAATTATATATGATATTATATATCAATAAATATTTTTCTTTTTCTCCCTCTATATACATATATATATATATACATATATATATATATACATATATATTGTAAAAATTGTATACATTGATTAAAAAAAATACTTATAAAATAAATTTTAAGAAAGTTTTATCAAATATATTAAATATTTTATTTTCTTTTCATATTTTTATTCAAATATTTAAAACTAAATTTAAAAAGTTATAAGAATCTTTATTCCATTGATGAAATTAACTTTATAATTTAATTTCAGGTCGTTCGATTTTCACCAGATGGTACTCTATTAGCATTGGGTTCCAGAGATAACTATATTTATATTTATCAAGTTAATGAAGATGCTATTAAATATAGTCGAGTTGGACGATGTATGGTAAGATTATTTTTATTATAAATTTTTAAAATTAATAATAATTGAACCAAAAGAAATATTATCATGTAAAAATTAAAAATTAATACGTATGTATAGACATAATTATATATATATATATATATTATATATATATATATGATAAATTCTTTTTTAAATATATAATCTTAATTTAATATGTAATATAAATATATCTTTTATTTTATTATTTAAATTATTTAAAATGCTTTATGTAATATTTTTTAATAGTTATTTATTATTAAATGTATGTATAATCATATATAAGTAATTTCTTTGAGAAATTATTTATGTTGTTGTTTATATCCTTGTATATATTTATGATTATTGATATTTGAAAAAGAAATATAAAATTACACATAGATACTAATCAATATTGAATGTCTATTGATAATTAAAGATTTAAAATTGGACGCTGTACAAATTGCTTTTATGCATCATAAAATTTGATCTATAGTCATTTGTATATTTTCATTTCGTGATAGTCTTCCATGTTTTATATGTTCAGATAATATTATTATTACATACATATATTTATTTTTATTGATGAGCATGCAATAATATGAATATACATACGTATATCGATGTTAAGTAATTAAAAAATAATTTATTTTATTCTTTTAAAAGAATATATATTTATGGAAGGATCATTTTTTATTTTTTTAAATGAGTATATATAGTAAATTAATTTATAATCATATCCAATCATTGTAAATGTTTCATTATTCGTCATTCGTTTGTTTAAGAGAAAGATATTTCATTTATGAACAAATATATATGTGTATAAATATATTTTCATTGATTACAATATTACATTATTAAAACAAAATGTATTTAAAATTTTCAGAATTCAGACTAGTAAAATTCACAAACGATTAGAACCACAAATTATTACATATATTATTTCTTGATTTCTAGCCAAAGCGGATACGCAGACGTGGTGTAAGACATGTTTTTAGTTGATCAAAAATGAAATAGAGACATTACATTATAAATTATTGAAAATTTTATAAAAAATAATTTAATTTTATATCTATATAATCGATAAAAATACGAATTTAAAATATATAAAATATTTCTTATAATAATAATTATAACGATTTTTTGCGTCTAATAGATTTCTCAATGAATTTTTATGACAGATTTTCACATTTATTATTACATTTGTAAATGCAATTCTTTAGAATAAATTATATATTAATATTGTAACAAATTTTTTAAATTTTCGATGAAAAACAGTAAATATCAATTTTTATTATTTTATTTTTATTTATTTTTTAATATATTCTTTTTTCAATAATTTGTGAAAAAGAAAATTATTAGAGCAAGGCAAAATAATTACAATAATAAAAATTATTAATTTAACTTTAGAAGAATTACAAAGAATTATATACATTTTTTTAACTTTGGTTTTTTTTATTATTGTATTAGATGTGCAATCAATGAAATTATTTCATATTATATGTAAAATTGATAATTTTTTTATTATTCTGATATATGTATTTAAAATTATTATGAAAAATCTTTAAAATTTATCATCAACGCGACGAATGTAATGTCTTTATAAGTGATGCAATATTATCATAGCTATTCATAGTCACATATGAGCAGACATTTCTGTTTAAAAATTGCTTACCGCGAGCACGCACGGTAGTCATTGTTTGCACCAATTGTTGACACTCTTTCCATAGTAATGGCCTGTAAACTGGGCCAACTCTATTTAGTTGCTTTCAAGGGAGCCATTGACATAATTTTTTTTTATTTGCGAGGCATTTAGAAGATAGAAGCGAGGAATATTTTTTTCTATGTTTAAACGATGAAAATTTGTTTCAGGGACATTCCAGTTTTATAACTCATTTGGACTGGTCAGCAGATGGTCAATATTTACGTAGCAATAGCGGCGATTATGAGGTATTATATTGTAAGTAAAGAGTTCCATATTCTTTTAACGTCTTTTGCCACATCATGTGCTGTTCATATTAAATTATTCAAGAAATTTAATAGGAGATTGTAAATAAAACATTAGATAAAAAATAGATGAAATTTTATTTTATTTTTTTGATTTTTTTATTACTGAAAAAAACATCTATTTTATTTTACTTTTGCCTATATTAAATTTCATTATTATATTATGACGAATTAAAATAATTAAAATAAACGAATTTAATTTTTAAATATTTTTTTTAACTATTAAAAAAATTAAAATCACATTAAAACATCGTTTTGCGTGATATTTCGTTAAATGTTAATAACAAAAAATTGATTCAAAAGATACATAAGAAAAGCATATAAATAAAATTTTATATAATATTTTAGGGAATCCCGGAGTCTGTCGTCAGATTCCACAATCATCGATAATGAGGGACATGGAATGGGCAAGTCATACCTGTGTAATATCATTCGAAACGATTGGAATATGGCCCGAAGGTGCCGATGGTACAGACGTAAATAATTGCACGCGAAGCAGTGATTCGAAATTGCTCGCAACCGGAGATGATTTCGGAAAAGTAAAGTTATTCTCTTATCCTGCTTGTCAACCAAAGGTAATGCTTTAAATTAACGTTATTAGAAAGTTAAAATAAAATATCAAGAATAACGAAAACATTTACGTTGAATTGCATTTGAGTTCTCGAGAAAATGAAATTTAAAAATTTGTAAAAAATATAACATGAATAAAATTAATTCTCATTGATTGAATATGGTTAAATGATAAATATAAAAAATATATAATTCTATATTTTTTTTATTTATTTTTTATTCACATTTTTATACCCATATTCTATAAAAAATAAACTATTTATAAATATTTGCAGTTAATAAGATTGGAAAGATAATCATAATTTTACAATTATATTTTTGAGAAAAATGAAAAAAATAAAATACGTATGTGTTATTATAAATATATGATATATGATAACAAATAATTTCTTTATTCCAGTCTTTATGTCACGCATACGGTGGTCATTCAAGTCACGTTACGAACGTTTCGTTCCTTCAAGACGACACTCGACTAATTTCCACAGGTGGAAGTGATACAAGCGTTCTTCAATGGATCGTAAACTATTAATTCTATTATATAATTATATAACTGAAAAACAAAATGAAAGATACAGAAGCGATAAAAATATGAAGCGAATGCTCTTCTGAATTTAGTGGTACATACGATTCGTTAAAAAGAAATATGCGATTCTTATTTAAAAACAAGACAAGAATCGATAACGAATAAACTAATTATTTAGAAGAGAAATCTCGATTGAAAGAGAAAATACTGAATACGGTTAATGAAATATTAGCTAAATTTTACCGTTTAAGTGTCCTTTGCGAATTAAAATGACTGAATGTCATGTAATTTCATAGATGTAGAACGATCTTCGTAATTTTTGCTTCAAGAAAAGAAAATTAAAAAAAAGGAGAAGAAGAGAAAATGAGAAAAATTTAGCGAAATCTTGTATTCACGATAGATGGCGACAGATAAACTTACTTTATACAACTTACTTTAACAGCTATTAATAACATAACGAAGTGTCTTTTACATATTTCGCAACTATTTTTCAAACGTCCAAACGCTGAATCTATATATTTCTGTGTTCTTTATCTAATTAATCACCGACGAAACGCACTATGCTGTTTTTCACGTAAAAAAAAAAAAAAAAAATAAGCTGCACAGCTTTAGAGAAATATTTACTTTCGTATATAATTAATATCGTAATATAAAAAATTAGATTACGATTGCATCAATTGCTCGTATCTATAGAAAGATAAATATCATCTGTGTAGTGTAATATGTAAGTATCTTCTGTTTTTTTTCTTTCTCTTCTAATTTTCAATTCACACTCACAGATTAAATTTTCTTCGTGAATAGATTGCGTTCAATTTTGATTAAAAATATGTATATTTCGTTCCACTATAAATTAATCGAAATTGGATAATATAGTACGAGTCTTTAAACTGTGTTTGAAATCATAAAAACGGAAATAGATCGAATGTAGAGCATGTAATTTGAAATAGTGAAAGAAATTTAAAAAGATAATTAATAAATTATGTGAACGATGTTACATATCAACGGAATATTTTAGGATTAATTGCAAAAACAATTGAAATTATATTTTATTTTACCAGGAAATTATAATGTGTTTATATTTGAATATTTATAAATTACTATATATTAATATTTTCTAGAAATATAATATTTCTATAACGCAAATTTAATACTTCTGATGTAATATTTCTAAAAATGTGCATAAGAATACGTCGATGAAGAACGAAGGTTAAAATATACTTTGCTCCTGATTTCTTATCAAGTTACCTAATAAATTTTCAATTTAATTTGATCTTTTCTCATGTATTACTTACATATAGCTGTAAATTTGTTTTCACTTAGGGCTATATAATAAATATACAAATTTTTGTTTTATATTTTATATTAGAATTTTTATTCCTTTTATTTATTGTTCGCAATGTGGTTCAGATTCGAATTCGTTAATACATCCGTTATTTTTTATTACTCTTTTCTCTTTTATCATTTTTTTCTCTTCTCTGTTTAAACAAATTTTTAAATAGATCTCAGTTTAATAATTGATCTGTGAACAAATAATTTTTTTTTCTCCCCGTGTGAATAGAAATTTTTCCAATTTTTAGAATTTTAAATCATAATTTTTCACTTTTACAGAGTATTATTGTACTCGTGGGATATCTTTGGAAAGTCATTTTTACACCTAGAGGCCAAAACAAATATAAAAGTTTATACATAAAAATATCGATTGTATACTGCATTTATAGAACGTGAACGAATAATGAAAAATTAACTTCTCAATTAAAAAAAAAAATTATGAAATACCTTTTATATTCACCAAACTTGCAATTATGAAAATGTGATTGAATGATATTACGTAAAAACTATAAGAGAAACTAAAGATTATATTTCATGCAGAAGATGTCACTTTTCCCTTACTCTGTGATCTACGAAAAGAAATAATACCGATTAATATTGTATGTTCCCAATAAATTTGAAGATATATGATGGACAAGATAAAATATTATTTTGAATAATAATAATAACAAATAAAAACGAGAGGCTGTATTTTATTTTAGACTATAAATTTAATTTTAAAAATAAATATTTTATTTATTGAAAAAAACTTTTAAAATAATATTTTATATGAAAGACTTTTAAATTGGAGTATATAAAATTTCATTTGAAAATATTTTATTTATTTAAATTCGTTTTCCTTATACTTGTAAAAAGTTATTGCATCAATTCATTCGATAACAGTACTTTTGTTACAACCATTAATATTAATTATAATTTTATTTATTATTTATTATATTTTATAGAAATAGAATAATGACAATACTTTTGCGCGATTCATTTTGTTCGATCATATTTTCCAAGATTAAGGTGAAAAAGTGGATAGACGTCATAAGTTGAGAGCCGTTTCGCCTTGATTTCGCAAGTTTGCCCGATTTAAAATGAAATTTAAACGCAAAACGAGTCTCGAGTCTCGATCTGTATGTATATACATTTATTACTACAACTGCTCATGCATTAATTCATAAAATATTTTTCAGTCAACTCGATACGAGATTACGTGACTCATAGTCATCTATGATTAGAATAATACAATAATCGATGAACTTAGCTCGATTATTGTTAATCTATGCTTTTCTGATAGAATTGATAGAAAGAAAACGAATTATTTAGTGTAAATTGTTTCTTGAAATCTTAAAATTACAAGTCTAAGATTTGGCATTCGATAATTGATTAATTTAGTAATAACGAATGATTTAAACGTGAACTTATATGTATATTTTACGTGAAAATTAAATAAATGTATAAAACATTATTATAAATGTTGAATAATTATATTAACATGACATTTATATCGTCTCGATTAATTTTTTTTAATAAATTTACAAACAAAAAAAGATTTATAACGAATATAAATTTAAAATAATCTCTTGGAATTCATTGAATAGTATGTAAATACAAAATGATTGTTGAACACCGATCTGTTAAATTTGATAAGTATTTAATAAATATTTTTTACATTTTTTTTTTTTGAATATTATTATAGTGAAAATAATTAAATAATTGTTCTTTTTATTTTTTTCAAAATAGTAAAAAAAACGAAATAAAGTGATTTGTTTAATTGCAAAATAAATATTTGACGTTAAACGTCATTTGCATCACATTTGATATTATAAAAGAATAAATTTCTTTATACTGAATAATCAATACGAGTCGCATCTGTAATTTTTTTCAACCAATTATCGTCATAATAAATATATTTCAATAATCGAGTAAGAATTTAATATCTTTACTTAATTTTTTTTTATTTTGTTTTGTTTAATTTGTATCCGATTTAATCATTTTATTTGTTTAAATTTTTTTAGATTTTTTGGTACAATTTTTATTTATTTTATTTCAATATTCAATATTCTTCTTTAATTATATTTTAACTTTGATATTTTATTGAAATTTATCATTTACTAAAAAGCGAAATTATTCATATCGTTTTGCAATTTCGAATCGTTGAAAGAAAAACTGCGAAAAATAGTGAAAATCGAGTTGTTTATGCCTCGCACCGATAAATCTGACGCAAATAATTTTTATAAAAAGGAACCTACATTCAGTTGAAACGTGTTTAGGTACTAAAGTAACTGGACCATGAAGGAACAAGACATTTCCCATATGCGATTTTTTCCTCATTATTATTCCAACTAAAAATTTTTCTTGTCAAAAAATCGTTAATAGTTCGAGCCACACAGGTAAATCAAATTTATTATTTGCGATAAATCATATTTTTTTAAATAAAATTGTAAACAAGAACAATTAAAACGATCAGTATATTGTTATTATTTAGTTAGTCTATTAATAATTCAGTTTATCTTTAAGGAAATCAATGAAATTATCAGGAAAATTAATTTTTTATGATACAAGACTCACGTTCACAGCGTGGACGTGGTATCAAGCGAGTATTCTCGAAGAGAATACAAATTAATGACGAAGCGCAAGAGGTTATGTTATACGCGATACACTACGTTTTCCTCTGCCTCTGTCGAAAACTTGACGCGTAAAAGAATGAATTGAGCGTTATGTAATTTTTTCATGACAGCGTGAAATATGTCGCGATTTATGACAGTAATTCTTATGTCAGCGTTTATCAATATAGCATAAAATCCCGTTTACATCAGGCAACTTTTGATCGATCGATCGATTAAACTCGAATAAATTCTCTGCTGCGAACTTATTTTTTAAAAAAATCAAAAATTTTCATTATATTAAGGTTTATTGAAAAGTAGATTGTTATTTCATTTATTATTAACATTTCCAATTTTATTACAATGAATTCTAGTTAAATTTCATCTTATTTGATTCATTATTTATTATAAACATTATAAATAAATATTTATAGAAAAGGCGTATTTTTAACGTTGACTCGATACAGAATCGTATACTATTTCCTGATAGTTTCAAACATTAATAAAAAGAAAAAAGATCAAATCATATATTTTTACTAAAATATTTCAGTTTTAGCTTACTTCAAATTTTCATCTTGTCCATATAACGTTTCATGGAAAAGTTGAGACAGTGGATTCAATTAAAGATACGCGATCTTATTGCGTGGTCTCAAAATAATAAATCTGGAAAAGACGAGGAAGCAGGCAACGCCCTCGGGAAAAAGGATGGAAAAGGATGGAAGGGTGGAGGGGTGACCTGATCGGAGACGACAACTACGCAGGGATGGAATCGAGCGGAGCGAACCGAGGGAGGATCGAGGGAGATCAAAATCAAAGAAAAAGAAGAGAGACACACTGTTGGCTTCAAATCAAGGACCAGACGAACCGGTCTACCCATCCGTGAGATGCGTCTAATTTTTTTCCTCGTTCTTCTACCTTTCTCTCTTTTTTTTTCTTTTTCCATTTCTTTTCCTCTCTTTCTCTCTCTATCTCTGTCCTTCTCCTCTTTCTACTATACAGGGTGTTTCTAAGACAGGTGGTATAAACAGGAAGAGAGTGATTTTACGTACGATAAAGAATAATAAAGAATGTAAGAATAAACATAAGTTATGTTCAAGATTCCGCTTTTGAATAAATCAAGTATTGAATTCTCGAGAGATTATTCTACATGTAAAAGTAAATAAAAAGCATCGATCAAATTTCACCGTTTATATCTTCGTTTTTTGAGAAAATCGAAATTCAACGTACACATATATAGATATAAGATCAAGAATAATTATTTAGGAATCATCTAATCGATTTCGATGATCTTGAAATATATTATATGTTAGTGGATCTTCAGTTTTCGAGATATTGGAAAAATATTTTTTATTCCGTTTATCATATATAAAATGTTAACATGTTCGCGATGCTTTGAAAGATTGATGTCGAAGTTGATACATAAAAATGTTGGTTAAAGCTTATTTATTAAATTATAAGCAATTGAAGTTTGAGTTATATAATCTCGCTTATATCACCCATTCTCCAACATTCGTAGGTATACGTTAGCCTGAAGGTTTCCTTTTACTTAGGTATCCTTTTCTTCCATAGTATCTTACTTTTTCGTCAACGCTTCTTTTCAGCTTACAAACATGCCCGCAGGTGCCTGGTTGGGGATTGTCCAGAAATCTTGCTCTGAGCCCTGATTTCCTACCGACTACCTTGTCCACTTTCTCTTTCTCTCTCCCTCTCCCTCTCTCTCTTTCTCTCTCCCTCTCCCTCTCTCTCTCTTTCTCTCTCTTTTTCTCTCATCACGCAATCCTTTCGATCCGGCTATGGCAAAGGAGGTGTTAACTGGAAGGAATAATTCCGCATGTAAGTGTCGCTACTGTCAAACAGAGGGAGCCTGTGAATTGGTGTGGAAAGAATAACAAGGATTTTAATGTAGGAAGTATTCAAGTAAGTATCGCCATCTTTTTGTTAACGTTTTGATCATTAAACGAAACGAAATACGGAATAATGAATTATTTTTTATAGAAATTACTTATTATAGCATAGAATTTGGATTGTGCTATTAAAACTAATTATTTACTAATTGACATTTTTAATTTTTCATAGTGCAAAAAAAAAGACATAAGAAATCTCCAAATAAGGATATTTCAAGATTTCTAACAAGATATATTTCTGAATATTTTGAATATTAAATTATTTTTATATTTTTATTCAAATTTTGTCTCTTCTTTTCTTCTCTCTTTTCGAATAAAGTATGAAATTTTATTTAAATTAGTTAAAATTAATTTATTACTATTAGCAAATCTTGGTAAACTTTAATTTTTTTTACGAAATATTCTATGATTGATGCTAAAATATTAATTATATTTTGTAAATTTAAACTATTAAAACATCATCCATTATATATCTTTTTCATATATCTTTAATATTAAATGAGATTTAATTGATTGAAAGATTGAAATAAATATTTAAAAGTATTATTCGAAATGAAGAAGTTCTTTCTTATTTTGCTAAGCAAAAAAGAAAAGAAAAGAAAAGAATTAAATAAATAAATAAATAAAATGTGGCACAATTAATTTATTCGACAAATTTTTCGAGAAGAAAAAGCTAAGAAAGCTCGAATGATTCTTAATTGGCGATTAAGACAGATGATTTGGCACTTCTGACGTGATACGAGAATGTCTAAAATATTTTAATCGTGTTAGCTGCTGTCAAGCATCGATTGACGTTGATATTTAGCCAATCTTTACTAATCTTTACCATCAATAGACAGTTTTAACGTGAATAATTAATTTATTGAAATTTTTTTATACATTGTATTTATAGAAATTTATATTCGAAAAATGACTTCAATCAAACGTTAATGTCAATCGATATAAAACAATATGACGTATAATTAATGGTTTATATCGTCAATACTTTGGAACATAATTGCACGTATACATGTGTTCAAAATATGTTTAACACATTCTGTACTTGTATTCTTAGATATTTTCATAAATATTTTTCTTCTCTGCATCACAGCAATGAAATGTGATCAATAAATGACTAAAAATTGAAACACACGAGACTTCGCGAGAAGAAAGTTAAATTCTAGCTTTGTAACAACGAGTTTCTAAAATTTGTAGATTTTGATAAGCATATTCCGTGGAATCATGCGTCCCTAATCGAGGAATATATAACTGAGGAAATAGCACGCTGTACGCAAGAAGCGAGAAGAAAGTTCAAGGTGATCGAACGTTATTCAGGATCGGCGACCCTTCCAATCGTCGTTGAGGATTCGTTTAGAAAGAAAAACGTTCAGTAGGAGGAAATCACACGGTTGTACCGGGAATACGTAGAGAATATTTAAGAAGGTGCATTGCTGCACGGTTCCACGATTCGAATGCAAAGCCGGATCGTAAAAGGCGCATCGAATGGCTCTTAACGTTTTCTCTACGAAGGATTTCGATTTTGTCACTATTTCTTAAACGCGATTTCGTCTCGTCGAGATTTGACATTTCTTTCGATGATTTCGAAAAATTTTTTTTATCTTAGATATTTTTTTCAATGGTTGGAATATATTAAACGATATTTGAATGATATATAGGATTTTATGGATAAACTTTCTTTAAAATATTTAGCAATCTGAAAATTATGATTTCGATGTATCGTTAAAGTAGAAATTTTATTATTTTTAAATTTTGCTTTATCGTTCTATAAATAATAAATAAATAAGTAATAAATAATAAAATTTGTGGAACGGATTTGAATAAAAATTAGCGATTCAATAACAGTATTATATATCAGAAATTTTGTTCGAGGAAATTTCTATATATTTCTAATATTCTATATATTTCCAATTAATATCGAGTAAATTGATATAACGAATTATCGAACGTGCTGAATCAAAGATACATCATAAAGCAACACCGCTATAAATTCGAAGATCTCGAAGAAACACGACCGTTCCGAACGTAAACGAATTATCGTGCAAAAGCGTAACGAGAGGGACATCACACATACGCGCGCGCGTGCACCTTTCCCTGGAGAGATAATTTGCATGCGACCGACCGATGAATAATTTTGCTGAATGCGAGTGAAAATCGCTTCGAGCGGATCGATTGCCCGAACACACGCGAAACACGAGTATCTCTTCTAATATGGAGAATCTTTACAAGTGAAATTACGAACTCGCGACCCTAAGAAATCCTATTTGAAATCAGTGAAGTTTCATCATCGAGATACACAGTAGAGATAATTTCTCCGATGAGATGGCAAGACGCGATATGTCAAGATTTCTTAATTTTAAAAATCTATGTGAAAAATCACACAAATCTTCCCCGTAATTATTAACATTTAAATATTTACAGATAATAATAGGCATTGCTCCAATCGTCGATTGCCGAAACTGAGATGTACGCGTAATTATATTCCTCTCCAACGTCATTATTATCCTATCACTTTTTTCATTTTGATTATACAACGATGGTTTATCATCCTTAATCGGTTGAACATTTTTTTTTCTACACGTGCAAGAAGAAAAAGTTAGCAACGACGCAGCTTGAACAATTTACACCCTTTACGTACGAAAATGTAGCGGCACGCGAGATGGCCCCATTAATTTATTAACGCGAAACCATATGGCCAAGCGCGGTGGATGCACGAGGGGAGATATATGGCAATTTAAAGACCCGTATTTTCGTAGCGGACACGAGCTCACTGTTCTGACGTAACACCATTGTTTAGGTAGGGAAGCGGGTGGACGAGCAATTTACAAATCAGTTCGAATGGAATTGGAGGATATGCGGGCATCGGGGGAAACGGAGAAACGAAATGAATTCTGAATCGTTCGGAACGATTATTTTGTCGCGTGTCCCACATCCGACAGTTGATCGGCTTTCGATTAAATTTCCTTCTCAATTATTCCCTTCCCACGGTACTCCTCGTTCCTTATGCGTTCGTATTGCGTAACGTTACATCGAACGACTGAACTTTGCAAAGACGATATTCGATTCGAACGAATATTAGTGACGCGTCGTCTTTATGTCCATCGTTATCGAGAAAGAAAGGGAAAAATTTGAGACAAGGCGAGATAAGACAATGCGGATAACGCGATGAATCCGATCTTATTCGCGAAAGGGAATAAAAGAAGCAGAGGAAGAGGAGAGAAGAAAAGAGTAAGAGGTTGATCGGTGAAATTCTGCGGTAGCGAATTCTTGCTTGATTCCCGGTCGAAAATGTCGGACGAAATAAAGCTAAATAAAGAAAGAGAGAGAAAAAAAAAGGAAAGATGATGGCCGACGATGACCACGAGGGAAGAAGAAGTAAGAGTCGTAAAACGGGTTCTCCTGGACCCCCTCGGCTCTCCTTTTCTTCTTCTTTTTTAACCGTAGCTTCGATCTTTCGCGTTAAACGCCTCGATGTTTTAAGGAACGACGACAATAACTTAACCGGTTAAAAATCAGCAATAGATTACAATCGCGGTCTATCTATCTAGGAGGTGATCGAACGATATTGATTCTCGAAACTAACCACCCTGCAACAACGAAGCTGTATTTTATTTCAATTCCGAAAAGGAATATACTATACCGATATGCGATAACGTTGTTTCTCTATTATTTTTCTTACCGTTCTTTATTTTAATATACAATCGCAAATTACAAATTATAGATATTGATAAAATAAAGTCTCGGTATATAGCAATAATATAGTGATACAAATATGCTTCTATTTACGATATTTCTACAGCTATTTAATGATTTATTCAATACCTATAAAATTGATATTGTAATATTCAAAAAATGGATTTAAAAAATAATTAATTCGAAATAAAATCAGCAATTAACTCTGTATCTAACGAAAATTATTTTTTCTAAAACTTGTTTCCTATAAATTTACAATACCTATTATAGTCCGTGCCTGTCTTTCGAAAGACCCCTAATTCCAAGTATTCCATCTTTGAAAGATTTTACGATTTCCAGGAGTACTCGATGTCTCCCTCTTTGAACTCTGCGAATCTCTCTGTCCTAAACGTAGACATAGTCCGCTTCTTCGTCTTAACGCGAGGTTCGTTTATACCCGACGACTTCTCTTTTTCGCCTTAAATGTCACCACGTTTTTTCACTCTGACAGCTTAATTACGCATGCACGGACAATTTCGTCTCGCTTCTTCTCCAAATCTGAAAGCGATTTACCCTCCGGTAAAGCAAACGTTTCAAAAATAACGAACATCGTACGTTATTTCAATTTTACGAATCTCCTTATTTTATGCAAGCTCCTCTTTTATGACAACGTCCTGTCACACGTTGCGTAATGATCTCAACGCTATTCCCTCGTCGTCGCTTTCTTTTTTGCATCCGCGGTCGATTCGCGTTACTTCGATGCTTCGATCCTCCGATGCTGCTTCTCCTTTTTTTTCTTCTTCTTCTTTCTAATGGCCGCGTTAAAATGATCGAGGGAGGCGAAACGTGTATTTACAATAACGGGCACAACTTCCTCGTTTTAGAGGCTCTCCTTCTCAAATTGAAGGTTTCGATGTTGAAGGCTCCGATCCGATCTCTGTCAAGATAATCTCGGCCGTGTCGCCTATCTCTTGCCGTTATTTTCGATGATTAACGTGCGAAATTCGCTACCCCCTTTTTTGTCATCGAGGGGGAAAGAAAAGAATTACGTTCTTTAACGCGATTAATATCCGAAAGAATTGTAAGAAAAATATGAAAGGGGGAAAAATGTTTGCGTTGTGTCGTAATAATAGCGTGTTTTACCAATTTTTTATATATGGCATCGGTAATTGCGAAGGAAGTTGAAGCAGCGAAATACTCGTGTAGTAATTATCCGTGTTTATTATGCGTATCGGGCGCAGGAGTAGCGTGACCTTGGCGCAAGGCCATCTCGACGATGATACTTTAACGCGAAAAATATAAGAGATGATCTCGTTGCATATCGTCCCGCGGTGGAACGAGTTTGCCGCGGTGAAATAATTAAAATCGAGCGCGGTTATTATTCGTACGCAAGGTTGAGTACGCGTACGCTACCGTAAAAAGTATAATGGAAGCCTTGAATTCTCAAAGAGACGCGTAACTAATGAGGCTAGGCTCGAACGAGACGAACGATACGTTATATGTTAATAGTCCATTGACTCATCGACGTGAGTGGGGATCGAAGGCAAAGTAAATTAATAAAAGTCGTCCATTAATGGATCGTGTCATCGATCACAAAGTGGATCGATGCAAAAAAACTTTACAACCAGAGAACTTGAACAACGGATTGATGCGTCGAGTCGTATTATACAGAGAGTAAACAAGCTTTTTCCTACATCTATCTCGTTACGAAAATTCTCGACGTATACGCTTATTAATTATTCGTTGGACAGATAAGAATATTTGACATAAGAAATATTTGATGAATCTCGAACAAAATGTATATAAGATGAAATATATTTGTATATACGTGTATATGTCGTATTTATTCGCTTGTCTTTTACATTCTTCCGAGTATTTTCAATGAACCTGCTTCATTTTTTTAGAGAAAAAAAAAAAGAAAATCTTATCTATTCACTCTCAATTTCATTCGTCAACAGTTCTATCTTCCGACACTTGTTCATTTCACGCTCTAACTCGTCTCGAGCTGTCCTTTTTATCTTCCGTCAAATTACAAAACGTATAAAAAATTGGCCGTAACATCTATTACACCTCGATAAAATTAAAGTGTTTACGTCGCAATTTACTCGCCGGTGGAATGGAAAAATATACGAGCAAACTTGTATTCCCGGGACACTTGGGGCATATCCGTGAGGCTTCCTTCACACGATTTCCTAACTTTCGATCGAATGAAGAAAAAAAGATCCTAATAAACGTGTAAATGGAAAAATTATTATTTTCAAAGTTATAAGCAATTTTTTGTCACTTGGGACAATGTTCCCACCCATGTAACGTATTAAGCATGCGATAAAACCAAGAGGGAATACGTGGAATACTTTCTCTGTAATTGTAAAAAAACGAAGCATATTTACAATTCGAAAAATATTAATTTTTAAACGCATATTTCTTTCGATTTTTCTAAGTTGTTTAAAAAAAAGGAAAAAAGAAAAAGTTTTAATGTCTTTCTTACAGAGAAAAGAATAATCGGACTTTTCTACGTCCAATTAATTTAAGTATCGCTTTTATGCTACCGGTTTGAGAAAGTTTAAATTATTTATAGAGAAAATTAATCAACGAAACTAAATAACGTCCGAAAATGAAACGAAATGTTCGTAAATAAAGAATAAATTAGATATTAATAAGATAAATTGTTACGTTAACATTATTGAATTTGTTAAAAAATAAAGAAGATGTATCGTTAGGAATTTGTGATTGTTTATGATCGATCACCAATACGCGATATTGTTGTATATATCGATATGCGATCAATGGAAGAAAAGAAGTTTGTCTCTGGATGGATGAAACGACACGTTGGCGAACGAGATTCTTACGGCGCGCGGTGATATTTTGATTCGGGCGAAGGTTGAACGATCGATTTAACCGGTGATTTCGTTTGCGATCGAATGCGATCGATCTGCGATACTACTCTAATCGCGTGTCCGTGATCGTTCCGTGTGAACAGAGCCTAACGTAGCTCCAACAATAAATAGCGTAGGGCCTCGGATTTTTCTCTTATTGTAGACCTGCTAACAGCTTGCTTTTCCCTAGCGAGACCGGTTCTTTTAATGGGCCCTCGTTAATTATTGTGTCGTTCGTTGTTCGAACGTTCTAAACAAACTTAATCCTCGAACAGAGCATGGTCTGTTCGCGTTCTAACTCATTTCGCCTCATTGTGCGCGATTTGAAAAATCTTTTGCCCGATAAACCTGTTAAATTTAATTAAATCGATTTATTCTTTATATATTATTTTAAAACATTTCGAAGTCTCGTTATCTTATATCGTTCCATCTCTCGATACCTGAAATATAATTTCGAAGAAAGCATGGAACGTTCTATACGTGTAATATAACTCGAACTAATTTAAATATTAAATTATTTATTACGTTCAGACTTAAAACTTCGTGCACGTGTATTCTATTTTTCGATACATTTTTTTTTTTTGCGGCCGTAAAAGGAGATTAGAAAACGTGTTGATATATAGGTTATTCGATCGAGCGTTATATCGAATCTTTTACGTTATCGTTATCTTTTACGAATTCACGCGTGTAAATATTACACAGATATAATGATTACGCAACGAACGATTTTGCAAAACTATAAAACGCATAAATTGTGGAAATGCGTGGACGACGATTTATTACATGGAACGTAAGAGGACGAAAATAAAGCAGAAATAGCGACGTTGTTGGCCACGTAAGGTATTCATAGAAGTTGGAGAAAGGAGCGATTCTTTGATCTGGCGAGTGCAATGAAACGTCGATATCACGGAAGAGCGAGGGGAATAATGAAAGTCGTTGCATTCGCGATTGCGCCGGTCATGATGCACAGGCGACACGATTGAAATACCACGGCGTATGCTTTCCGCCATCGTGCATTACAAAGAGGTCTTCCATGGAAAAGAAGGGGTCGCCATGACGGATTTTCCATGACGAGCTCGGTGGGGTCAAAGGCCCAGGAACCTTATACCGCATACCTTGTACAAGCGAATACCGATAGAACTAGCTTTACCTATGTCTTATCCTTTTTTTTTTCATGCTGTGAAACTGCGAAACATTGACGCGTGAAATCCGACTTACGGTGAAACTCTTAGAAGAAATTGGAAAAAGATTTTAAAGATTACGAACGCATGTTCCGCGAATGTATTAACACTTTGTATACTTTGGAACATGAATTTCGAGTGGAATTTGGAAAATAATTTTTTCGTTATTAGAAAAAAGAAAAAGTCGCGAGAAGTCGAAAATTTATCTCGGTATTGGAACGGGTTCTTTCGAAAATATACGAGATTTATCGGGATTCCTGCAATTTTTTTAGTTTTTTAGTTTTTTAATTTCTGAAGAAACTGTTATTCGATTCGTCGAGATTCTGGAGAATTTTCACATTTTCAAGAAATCCGAAATTTTCGCGATCGGATCCACGATGAGTATCGTGTTCCTGCAAAAATATTATTCTCGAGGGAAAATATTGACACGGATCGGAAAAAGATCGATATTTTCGGATATGTCGCATACTTCTAGATTTTTTTTACTAAATCTTTGCAAATAGATAAATAAAAAACATATAAAGATCAATTTTGCTTTTATAATAGAATTTTGAATACGATAATCGATGCAATTTTTTGTATCATATGCAAAAATATAATATTTCATTTCATATATTAATTGATAGATGCAATAATATTATTGCAATAAATAAATCATGATAAATCATGATATATTAATCATGATAAAGAAAAAGCATATATGTTAAAATTTCGATCGTAATTGTATTACTTTCTATGCTCTCTATTAAAAAGATTAATTAAATCAAGAAAGAAATTGTAATTCTTTTATAAATAAATATATGCAAAAAGTACCATTTTCATGTAAATTAGCGTAATATATCTTCTCATAACTATTCTTCGCATGTTTTGTAAATATTCTTTCATGTTCAACGAAATGAATTATTTATGATTGGACGTTACACTCGTCGAAGCAGAGAATTATTCTTCTCGTCCAAGTCGAAACTTTTAATTATGCTTCTTAAGAAAAATAAAATAATTTTTCTTTTATAAAATAATTTACTTCTAATTGTAATGATTTTTGAAAAAAGATAATTTTATTTAAAATACATACGGATTTATTATTTCTTTTAATATTTGTTTCTTGAATTTAATTATGCGAATCAAAACGATTTTAATTGGAAAGATCGATAATATTTTTTAATTGAAAGTTAAAAAAGACCATAAAATTGGATCGTAATTTTTAATTGAATGAAGGGAAGAAGCGTTGGAAAAATTATTTTCTCATAAAAATAACTTTTAGATCTTTTTTTTTATTATTTTTTTTATATCGAATTAAGCAATTTGTTGTTGTTTGTCATGAAAATATTTTCCCATTTTTTGAAACATATTTAAAATATCATTTAAATTCGTTTTCTTCGTGAATTTCTTAAATTGTATCTACTTCCAATATATTTCAAATAGAACTTTAATTATAGAATTTTTTGTCAGATATATTATAAAAAAATATCTTGGGAAACAATTTTCTATTGTGTTGAATTGTTTAATATGAAATGAAGCAAAGACATATGAATATTCGCCTATTCAAAAATTTTCTTATCCGAACAATAGTCGTGCCTTCTTGTTAATGTTCACATTAAAAATTCTATTAAATATTCATATATACTATAGTTTTTTTAAAATATCACGCTTTTACGCCATGTAATTTAATAATAAGAAGAAAAAAAGCAAACGTAAACAACTGATGATGGACTAAGTTTCTGATAGAATATTTATTGTTTGGTATAAAGTAATGTAAATTACACTTTGTGGCAAGTTTCCAAGTCACTTCTTGTGTAACCATGTATACCATGAATCGTAAATAACATCGAGGAAACAATATACTTCTCTGTTACAAAATCTCAAGTTTATGAATCTCAATGTTATCGAGATTAATCGTTCTCTTTTTTTTTTGCGTTTTTTAAGGGAAAATTTTACTGTTTATTCGATAAAACATTGATATATCGTGATGTAATATTTAATAGATAAGACCAAATAAATAAGGAAAAATTATATTTATTATAAAATATAATGTACTAAATAATAAAGATAACATTATGGAGAATTATCAATTTTTTTTCAATTAAAATTATTAAACTTTAAATTCAAGTGATATATCGAGGTTTCAGCAATAAATATATATATTTTTTAAATTAATCATTCATCACACAATTAAATCATACGTGAAACTGTTTTCGAAGAAACATTATCGTACATCGTAAGAATATTTTATCGCGAAATATTTTAAATGGCTAATTATAAAAATTAAAGTACGTCTGTAATTTTGAAACTGCATGAAAATAATAAATCTTAACAGAATAACGAGTCGTTACTTGCCCACCGACAGTTTCATAGCTTTGCTTAATGTAATAGTGACCCGTGGTGGACTTTGTAAGTAGCCAGTTGTTACTCGGCAATTTTCAATAGCAGGCGCTTGTCATTAAACATCAGCGTCACTCTTGACCACTTAAGGCCATCATGCTTAAAACGAATCGACCAATAGCGACCCGTAAATATTACCATCCTAGTAAATCAATGTGCAGCATCTATAAAAAATATCTCATCTTTATCTAACTCCGATCTCGGAATTATATTATTAAATCATATCTATGAAAAAAAAAGATGCGATCGATATGTTGTGTTTATTCGTAAATAATTTGACCATTTGCTAATTTTAAACGTTTTAAAATATTTTTATGTTAATGTTAACTCATTAAGAACCTCGTATTAATGCAACATTATTATTTGCAATTCTTTATTCTCGCGTAATTTATTTAATTTAATTCTGGCTTTGAACTTTGTAGTTATACGTTAACATAACATTGTTATTTCCAATTCTCAAATATTTTATTTGATTTAATTCTATCTTTGAACTTCATAGTTGTATGTTAATGCAACATTGTTATTCGTAATTTTTTTATCCTCGAGTAAAATTTACTTAATTAAATACTTTAAAATATGCCTATAAAAAACAAAACTCAAAAATTAGAATATTTTCTTATCTTTTTCTTTTTTCAATTGCAAATTTCAAATCATTCCATCTATTAATATCTTGTATTAATTTTTCAAATTTTACAATTACAATTTATTCAAATTATATTACAATTCAAATAATCTCTACGAATACTTTTGTCCCAAACTGTACTTTATTTCTGTAAACTTTTGACCTATTTTATGAAAAAAAAAAATTCGATTAAAATGTTATTTATGAATGAAATACGTTAGGAAAAAATTGGCACGTAATAACCGTGATTTACCTATATAATAATACCTGCATAAATATAAAGTCGTTAACGATTTCTTCGCTGAAACGAAAGTATGATTATTTGATTATTCGTTATATACGAAGCATCGTGCAACAGGGGGAATAGAAAGTAATTCTATCATTTCGATAAATGAAAATGTAATTTAAGAGTTTACTCATCCCAGTAATTTTTATATAAAATTTATATTCATCCTCTCTAAAAGTAACGTTTAAAAGAGATAACGTGGCAAAAAGATTATGAATTTTTATTACGTGAAATTACCATTTGGATGTATAGTTATATAGAATCCGTTTCTTCACTTTCACTGAATTATCGATGAAAATTCACAGTATCTATTAACGTTCAAATTTAAATCGTGTGCACATGAGCGTGATCGAGCTTCTTCTTCGCTTTCATCCTGTAATATACTTTCATACACGGTAACCACACTGCGCTGGTGAAAACATATGATTACAACTTTTGACCACGATATGAGAATCGAAATTTTCTTCTTCTATTTAACATTCCAAACAATGATATGACGTTATAATTTTCATGTAACAAATTTCAATATTTCGTTCGAAAAGCGATTATATGAAATAACGTCGCTTTTAATTAGAAATTAATTAATTTTTAGACAACAGTTTTAGACAACAAATAATTAAATATGATTGTGTTAAATATTTGTAATATGATTTGTATAAAAGTGAATTAAAATTATTTATAAATAAGGAAAATTGTTATAATATGTATAAATAAGAAAAAGGAAATATCTAAATATAAATTATTATATTTATTATTTATTTATTTTATTTTAACATATTATTTTTACATATTTCAATTTAATAATTATATGAGATCAATAACGAGTTATTTCTGTTTGATTTGTTTCACACGGTATCATCTTACTTTTACATTTTATGTAAAATAATTGTTTAATAGACATATACCCGGTATATCAAAGCGATATAAGCGATTTAAACATCGCGATATATATATATATATATATATATATTCATCCATACGAATAAATGTGTATAACATTGCACTTAACGATAAGACATGTATGCAAGTATGAAAACAATAGTACCTCGTGCAAATAATCATATTTTCTTAAGTGGATTTTTACTGAAAATTTTCGCTTCCAAGCACAATTTATGGAAACAGAATTCTCGTTGGAATTAAACACGCTTTATTCATAGACTTTTGAAATGCAATATTATTAATTTACGAGGAATAGAAATAAATAAGTAATTTGCCTATATTATAAAATAACGACAAATTGTTTACTCATACGAATAACATTTTGTTTCGTTTATTTTTTTTTATTCAATTTTATCAAGCTTTTGAATAAACAGTTATTAAGATAGATATAAATAATAGATATAAATATTAGGTAGGAAATTTAGTTTCCTTTTAGGGATATGAAAGTATTCAAATAAATTAAAATCATTTCTTACACTATGATAATAATAATTAATGAAAATTTTAAAAAAGAAGATATATAGAAGATATATATAATAATCTATAAATTTAGACAAGAGTTAGAATCTATATATAAACGATTTATAAAAAATTGGAGAAATCTCTTTAAACTAAAATAGATTTTTATTTCAACTTTAAAGATTTGGATAATGATAAATGTTACGAAACTCGATATTACGATAATTTTTAGATGTCGACAAAAAAAGAAAAAATATTTGCACAAATAAAATATTGTTGTCTCCGATGAAATTATGGAATTTAAATGAAAATAATTCGTTTTATATGATACTTTAGCTTTCAAATATATTTATCTTACATAGGAAATAAAAAAGATGACGTTTTAACGATAAAGAAATTTGAATTAAAAATTATACCGCTAAAGAAGCATTTTTTATTAGAATTACTACTTACTTATAGTAATACAATCCTTACTGAAAAGATATCTATGGATATCGGATACGTTGCTACTCCATTAATACCAGCAAGTGATGAAATGACACGAATCAAGATACGCTACTGTTTGCGGTATAACGCTTTTCCTCGATAAAGGGTTATCACGAGTGTTTACTGTTCCATCCGATCCCCGTACTATAAACGACCAATTATTTATAAATATATATCAATGACTGATAAGAACCGATCAATCCTCTTATTTATTTTCGTAGAAAAATACCAACGATTGAGAAAATATTATTGGTTCAACGAATGATTATCTTCGTAAACAAGTGAGAGAAATGAATTAAAAATTTTATTGAAATTTTATTATGATAAGAATGATATTGTCGAATACCATTGTAAAAATGTAAAAATAAAAGAAAATTATAATTAGTTAAATGACTTTAACATAAATGTATGAAATGTAAAAATATAAACATATACGATATCGTTTCAAAAATAATAAAAATTCTAGACATCGTAAAATATATCTTAAGTGATTATATATGATATAAATTCAAATTTCAGTTATTATTGCGTCTGTTTCTTTTTTAAAAATTACCGACGTATCAAGGATCGATAATCTTTTTATTTAAAAACAAATGTCACAATACTCGACTTGAGACTTTGACACCATCACGAGAGAAGAAAACATGAAGAGACGATAGAAGAGAAAATAGTATAGAGATATATCGTACTTGCTTTCTTCTCAATGTAAATTTTCAGCGTAGCCTTCACTCGCGAAAAAAAATATCAATTATCATTTATGACGTATCCTCATGCAAATTGAAAAAAAGAAGAAGAAGAAGAAAAAGAAAAAGAAGGGAAAAGAAGCGAAACTTTCGCTATCAGTGTGTAACCATAATTTGTAGTCGGTACAAGTCGCATTCTCAACGTGAACTATACTGAATGGATTCCTCTCTCTCGCCTTTGCACGGTTTCGACGACAACCGTCTGTATCCGCCACTGAACACGCAGGATGTCTCGTTTAAGAATATAAATGTGGGTATCTTACCTTTTACGAGAAAAAAAAAACCAAAAAAAGTGTTCTCGCTATTTTAAGTCGTGTACAAACTGCACCGTATCGTATTTCCTTTTTATTCTTTTTTTTAAACTAATGATATCGACAAAAACATACAACATATATATACTTTTATGATGATTAAAATTTTATTTCAATTTGTTTAAAAAGGTACGGAATAATAATTTTCATTTCTTTATGTCCTTTAAATATTATTAGAGTAAATTTATCTTTGATAAATCGATTCGAAAGAAACAAATATAAGAACAAATATAAAAATTGATGATTATGTAGAAAATGTTGATCGTGACGATTTTATTATTAAATTTTAAATTTAATTTGAATTTTATCTTCGTCACATTGCTTGATCATTGAATGCATCTTGCCATGTTTAACGGAAAATTAAATTGCTTATAACTTAATAGATAATAGGCTTTGATCGAGATTTTTGTATTTATTTTAATCCCTAAGAAATAGAGTTCTCGAAAAAAGTATTCACGAATACTTCATACGTTAATATGTTTACATATAGATACACTTATTATAATATTTATATATATATATATATATATATATATATATATACTTGAATATAAATTATTATCGATATATAATATATAATAGTTTCGATATGATAACTTTTTGTCGATACAATTTAAAATAATAACAATATTAAAATAGTATCGATATTAAGTCTCTGGTTACAATACAGCAATGGCTACCTTGTATCTTCCCCCACCAAGCATTTACGTAGGTCAGGTTCTATCCTCGGTTCACGCATGTAACTAGAAAAGTTTCTTTCCACTGACTTCCATCGACTTCGTAGAAGTAAAGTTTTATCATCGACTGTACTCAAATACTCGTCCCGAAGATTGTACATGTACAATGATGTGTGAGTAACGTACTCACACATGAGATTTAATTTGTGCTCCGAGCCTCTAAGTATACGTATACATATAAGTAACTATACACGATGTATATGCAGACAAAAAGATAAGAGACACAGTACGTGTGAATGAGCGAAGCGTCACCTTGAAAAATAGTAAGTGTCGAAAGAACTACTTATGTATCGTATAATATGTAACGAATATATAGCCACATTCACATGTGCATACAGAATATATACACGGATAGTTGGATAGATGGCGTTCATGACTAAATCCAAGATTGCAGTGATCTGTCTATTTAAGCGAATATTGTGATTGAATATTTTTTAGCAAATTTTTATGAAAAAGTTTGTTATATGATAATAGAATATCGCGAAAAATCGGTACAAATTACAAAATCTATACTACATAACATTTTCCTTCCGATTTATTAGATTAGAATCAAGACAAATAAAAATAGAATAATGATTGATACATCGCGAATATTTATGCACTTTAAATGTATAAAAATATATTAACATTATGTTCAATAGGAAAAAAGATTATCATGTTATATTACGATATATAAAATAAAATTAAAAAAAAATCTAGAGAATTTTGAGTCATTACGTATTAATTAATTTAATAATAAAGAGAATTGAAATGAAAATTTTATAGTGAAAATTTTCGTATTTCTGATATTAAAAATTAAGAAAAAATTAAAATTAAAATAAATTCAAATTCAAAAACTTTAATTTTGATACGTTAAATTTTTAGTACTAATAATACAAAAATATATATATATATATTATATATATATATTTTTTTTATTCTTTTCAAACTTATTTAAAAATTATCATACTATTATTGTTAAATTATTATTGAAATATTACATGAAATATTATATTATTTATGTTTGAGCAAAGTTTAACTAAGTCCTTAACACATTTTATTTAAAATAATGAGTCATACTTCGAGTAATTTTTTATTTTTATCTTAAAAACTTGTTGTTGCGGCCGCGTTAAGGTTACTTTTTATTTTCAAAGTTAAATTTATTTCGAAAAATATAGAAGCATAATTTTTGTTACAAATATTTGAATAATTTAAAAAAAAAATTTTTCAATAAAGATATTCTTTTCTTTAAATTAAACTTCTTTAAATTAAGTAAAAAGAGAATTTCTTTAAAAAAAAAAGAGCATCATTTTTGAATTGTATTAGATCAAAATAAATCTCGCGAAATAAAAAAAATAATAATTTTCACTGTAAATCGCTGTAATCGTTAAAACGAAATGATGCGAAAAAAAAATATTTATGCAAAACAAAATTGGATATAATTATAGAAATATTTTATTCAAATAAATCCCCTTATGTAATCTTAACCAACAACGAAAAGTGACGAGAACATCTTTGACTTATGGTATTCAGGCCGCCGATGTTCTTGATTAAATATTTACACGACGAGAAAAATTTCTCGACTTGCTTACCATTTCGTAATAGAGGACAATCGCGTAACAATCGCAAATAATGAGTACACATTTGTATATGCGCTCGCGAGCGCGAGGTCACGTATCCACCAATACATGTAACTACGAATTTCTAATACTTACTTATAATAATGCTTACTTATCTACTCACTTATCTAGACGAAGCGCAAATATACAATTGGAACTTTCATTCCTATAAAATATACGCTTCCATGAGTTTAATAATTCTTAATGATCGTTAAATATGTGAATATAGAAGAAATACAACAAAAGTGATGCTTTTGGCTAATAAAAATATATATATTATTACACACTTCTATATATATATTATTACATTAGCGAAGATATCATCCATAATTTTTATTTCTGTAAAATAATTTATAAATTAATTAGACAATTAAAAAAATGAAAGAGATCTACTTCCTTCTTAAGCGTCGTAATATATGAATTTCATTATGGATGTATCTTTGCACATTTAAATTTTTCATAAATGCATAAATATCCATAATATAGATCTGTTAATAATATTAATAAATTAATAATTTAATATTTTTTTTTTAGGATAATTTAATTGAAATAAATTTTTATACAAATAATTATCTGTATAAAATTTTTATTTTGTTATGTATTTTTTTTTATTTTAAATAATTTTACTTAAATAACAATGAACTTGAAAAATAAATTATAGAATTATAAAATATTTTTAAAATAAATTACTTGAAAATAAATTGAAAAATAAAAGTATATTCTGATAAATCGTTATATTAATAAATTTTTTATATTTTTCGCATTATTGAATTTCGCATTTTATCATTCAGTCGGATTTTTTCTTACAATTTTGCATCTATTAATAATTTCAACTATAGAAGTCGATAGAATTCAAGGAAGAGACGGTTTGTATGTCTGCTGACGTAAATTTTGTAAAACGAATACTACGTTGATGCTACATCATTTCCGATTTGATAACATAATCTTGTTATTAAAGAATTTATAATATTATTCAAATGAATAACAAAATATATCAATAATTTAATTATTTATTTAAAATTGAGTATGAAAGAATAAAATTTTAAAATGTCTAATGTTTAAAATTATGATATAAGTTTAATCCATTAAACGGACAATTTAATTTTCTATAATAAAATTAATTGTATCTAATACTATATTATATCTAGTATTAGAAAAAAAGCGTATCGTTTTCTTTTTATACATATCTTGTAGAAGTTACTTGATATAGAATGAATATCATTTGTAGAAAAAATAAAAAAGTGTAACAATTTTAATTTTTATATTTCATTTATAAAAAAATCGTATTAAAATTAAAAAAGGAAAAAAAAAGAAATTTTTTTTAAATTAAATTTTCTCAATCTCTACCGGAGAATAAAAATAGGCTTTTTATATTTGACCCGGTTTATCGTAGCACCCGTGTCATTACCGAAAAGATCATTATCGAGATTTGTGATCTGGATAAGAGAAATCCAGATATTCGAGATTACGACGGAGGGATGTACAAAAAGGATGTTATGTATTCAGAAAGGCAGCCAAGCCCGTAGGAAGTCTGGTACGTGACGACGATGTCAACTTGGGCAAAGAAACGAGAAATGATAATAAAAAGCTAGAGTGAAATAGGAGGCGGCAAAGAGAGCGCATAAACGATCGTTTCGGATCTCTGGTTTCTCGAATATGCAATGCCTATTGTTATTACATTTGTTAGCAACATAAGTAATAAAGGTAACATTCTCTTTTATCGATGAATGATTTATCATTTTGAATTATATTATTTTTCTTGTTTTGATATTCAACATTTAATATTTAGAAAAAAAGAAAAAATTTTGAAAAATATGTGATCTATGGTACACAATACCACCAGTCCTAAGATATTCAATATATCGCTGTTCAAATATTTTTCGCTTTAAATACATGAGAAGATACGAAGAAAAATCGTGATAACAACGTAAAACGAACATAATCCATTAATTTTTTAACTTTATTATCATACATAACGGATTTGGTGCAAATGTAACCAGTCGTAAAACCGTGTAGAAAGCAACACGACGTCGTAATAAACGATCTACTTAACGATCCTTAATGTAATTATAAAATATTCCCAAACAGATAAGACAAAATACAGCGTTGTTGTTGATATACGGAGATGCGTGAACAATGTTTCTACACGCGGAATATAAATCAAACACGAAGAATGTAAAAAGTTCGTATAGCTCGAGCGACGAAAAGGAAGAAGCGAAAAAGGGAGAAGAAAATGTAGCCGTGAATGCACCACGCCATACCGTCTCCTGCATATATAATTTCCATTGTCGTTACACGTGTTCGTGGCGTGGTTTACGCCTCAGGATCTCTCTCTTCCTCTCGTCTTCTTTGCTGCACGTTCAATAGAGGTAGGAGGAGAATGACGAACCGTTAAAAAATACCTAGAACTTGGACCTTGTGCTCCAGGATGGGTTTAATCAATGTGGAACGAAGCCCATGCGTCACTGTGATGCATCGTGTCGGAGAAAAGGATGTTTGACATGGATAACGAAGAAAGGTTTGTCGTGGAAAAATTCGAGGAACGATTTGAGGGTGAAAAAAGAATCGATGCGGTAGTTATTTTTAACCGACTTAACACAACTTGGAAATAATTAGTCTGGAAAGAAAAGTAAAGATGAAGAATTTTTTAAACGAAATAAAACAATTAAGACGTATAGAAGAAAGATACATATAGATTAAAATAAAGTTAATAGAATAAGAATTTAAAAATAAGTCAAAGTAAATAGAAATATTGGACTGATACAGATTGTAAAGAAGTAACAGTGTTATAAAATTATAATAAATCTATATCACATAACGAACACGAATAAAAAATTGATTTTATTTTTGTGAATGCAATAGCATCCAAACACGATATGATACGATATGACGTTTCGTTTAGTTTTTAAAATAACAAGATGAAAATTTATTCAATTGACTCGAGAGAAGAAAGAAAATTTTCAAATGGTCGAGATCTCTCGTAAGATCAGCGCCTTATGCGGCTGACTGTACGTAAATTTGTATCAATTGCCGGTACAGCTGCTTCAATTTATTGTGGGATTAGAAACAATGAGTGGGGTCAAATGGTCCCTTCTTGTCATAATGTATCAACCCTCGTTGGCGTCTGTTATGACGTCACTCGCACGACCGAAATTATCAGCCGTCCATTTGCTTTTCGACCGCCTGCCCAATCATGATTTCTCTCGATTGAATCAAGAGAAAATTATTCTGTCCATTCGTACGCGAGCTCTCAACTTTTTATTCGTTCGTTAATAGGGGACTCTAGGATTTTGCTCTTGGACAGCCATTTCGATTAATTGTTTCTATATCAGATTAATATAAAAAAAAATTAATATCTGCGCATAATGGGCATAAATCATAGTTCGATTAATTAAATTGATCTCAAAAATGATATTTTATTTGATCAGTTTTTTCGATAGTGAAGAATATTAAATCTTAAATTTTTTATATAGCAATATTTTTATTTATAATTTATATGAGATCCATATCTTAGATTTTTTTTTATTTTCAAAAATGTTTAAGATAATGTTTTGTATCTTTTATTTGGAAAATTTATTCTTTTCCTTTTTTCTTTTTACAGAAAGATTTCAAAATTTTATTTTTCTACAGAATATTAATATATATTTCTTTGAGAAAATTGATTTTAGAGATAGAAGATAAATAGAAAAGTTGGTAGAAAAAAATATCCATTCAACCTTATTAAATTATAGTCATAATTTAATTTTACGTTAGATGAAGCGAGACAGACATAGAATGACTTGGTGCGCCGCACCGTGGCGCGGAAATATAACAAAGATAAAGCTATCTCGCTCTAACTGTCTCCGTCTTACTTTACCTAATGCAAAATTTAATTGTCATAAGTTATTATTATATAAGTTAATTTTCATAACATAATCACAATTTATTTCATTGCAAAAAAAAAAATATTACTTATAAGTTTTTATTACTTATAATTATTACAACTAATATATGATAAAAATATCAGATTATTTTATTTTAAATTTAAAATATAATCATGATTTGTTTCATTACAGAAAATATTAAAATGTAATTATAAGACGATAAATAAAAGGATAAAAGATTTTAAGTCGCGAATAAATATTATACATTTTTATAAAAATCTAATTATAATATATATATATATATACTTACAGAGTAAAGAAATCAACAATAGTTGATATTAAAATCGCGTTATCACGAGTCGAAAAGTCACGGAACGAATTGCGTTTCAAAATGCGTTTTTATCAGGCTGATGGAAATCAAAAATGAAAATGGAAACATAATAATAATCATTAACGCGATCATTAACGAAGTCATGAAGCTATTCGTGTGAATTAATTGGTTTATAGAAATGAAAACAACTAACCAATCCCGACAATAATATCGTGGCTCTTACTTTTATTCATGGCAATAAATTTCATGTAATCTTGGCAAATAAAAGAATTTTGGTATTGAGGTTTTCATTGCATCAATATTTCCTTTTATCAACGATGAATGGTTGTATTATTAAATGCATAAGAGAATCTTTGTCGTGTTTACGTGCTGTCAATGAATAAAGGAAATTACTTTAATTTGTAAAGAAAATATGTACAGTATCGTTCAAAAGTTTGATAGTTATTAGATTAGAGAAATTGGATCAAATATTGGATTGAATATTTTAATAATAATGATTATGATATGTAAATTAAAATTTTTATACAAATTTTTATATTATATTTTAAATCGTTAATGGAAAAATTAAAATCAAAATTGGATTCTAAATATTATTTTTCTTTCTTTTTTTTTTTTTTTTTTTAATATAATTTTTTCAATTTTAAAACGACTTTTAAGAATCGGTCATAAAACTGATCAATTTCCTATCCAGATTTCAGAATTTGATATAATAACGAACAGTCGAATCGATTTGTTCGCACGAATGTAAAAATTTGATAATAGTATTCATACTAGCGATTCCTAGGTCTGTGTAGACATCATAATGTGTACCGTTCGATAAGAGGAATTGACGCCAGCGAGGGATGATAACAACGATCAATTTTTTTCCACGATTCGGTTAAAAGTTATCGGTCAGGCTAACGCGCCTAACCCCTTTCTTTTATATCATCCCACATTGTGGGATTTATCATAAAAGTCTGTTTTCATTTGATTGTTGTGGAAGTTATGTATGCTAGAATTACACGCGATTCTTTATTATTATTTTTTATAATAATAAAACAATGGCACATAAGTAATAATTCATTATATATTATTTTCTTCGATTTCAATTTTTATCTCTTTTTCCTTTTTCTTTTTTTAAAGATAAAAAAATAACTTTATCTTTATTAAATTATAGCACAAGTAAATAGTTTCGAATTGTGAAACATAGTTGATACGTACATGTTCGAAAGTAGAGATATTTTGAATATATGAAGATCATTTCTTTTTTTTCTTTTATCATTTCTATTTTATTTAAATTTTTTCTTACAACGATATTTTCTGTGAAAAAATATTTCCTTTACATTCATCTTATATATTCGTATTATATGTATATCTAATTTAATTAATTCTATTAATTAATATATTGCGTATAATTTCGTTTCTAATTCTTTATATGTAGAATTAAAATGTACATTTATATAGAAAGATCGGATAATAATTATAATTGTAAATTTTTCGAAATTCAATATTTCTAAAATATCTTAATATAATTTTTTCTAGAGGATAAAAATATACATCGATCGTTATACAATAAAAATAGTTTTATTTAAAAATAAATAGGATGATGTTACGTACATGCTTTCATTTTTAAACCGCACACGTGCATTAGGATAATTCTTCGTTCAAAATTATTCAAATATTTTTTTTCCAAAGAATTCTTTTATAAATAATAAAAATCCGATCACCAATAAACAATTAAAGAAAAAAAGGAAAAAGAAGAAAAAATAAAGTAATTTTGACTTTCATTTTATCAAATCTTATTTTATGCTATCGTTTTTCTTCTCTTTCGTCATTTCGTTCGAAGAGGTATCGAGTAAGATTATCCGTATCTTCCTTTTCTCGAGACACGAACGAGACACAAGCATTTCACTTGGACGAAGGCTGATTGGCTTGATCGATCGATCCGAGAAGATATATACCATTTATTGAGCGCATATAATTATAAACCACGAGGATGGTATCGTAGCCGGCATTATTTATACATATATGTACCACGTTATCAACGTTGGTTACGTTCGTGTTATTTAAATTAATTTCGCGATAACCTCGAAAAAACAAGGATAACCCTTTCGAGGATAAGATGGCCAACTCGGGAAAGGAAGAATTACAATGGCATCTTTTACGAATCGGATGCACGGATTGAACGGTTTTGCGAATATAGCGAGGTATATTACCAATTTTCTCGAGATAATTAATTAAGGAAAAAAATCGAAGAATTTATCCAACGGTGATTTTATTGTCTGACGATTGAACTAGCATATGAAAGAGATATACAACATTGGAAATAGGATTTAGTTTGAAATTGAGGTTGTATAGTAATAGATATTACTGATTGAATAAAAAATAAAAGAGGGCATTTTATAGCGTTCCTCTGGTGTGTTTGAGACAACGCGATACTATCAACCACCAATGGATTCGTCCGAATAGATATACCGACGTACGAAATTCAGTTAAAGCCGGGGAAAATTGCGAGCGAACCGTATGCGGCCCCTTCGAAATGCAAAGTTATTCCGCATACACATTCCCACAATTTCTTTCGTAAGGGGTTCAACGTCCTCTTGCCGCCCCGATTTAATTGGCATCGCCGATCGCCGCCGGAAGTTTGAATTTCAAATGCGTTTCTCGCTCAAGAATAACGCGGCCAACGAAAACGATTTGACGCGGTACCGTTAAACTTTTCCTTTTTTCATCAATTTCGAAAAATAGATCGATCCAACCAGTATCGACCACCCTTTGTCCTCTTACTCGTTTGTAAATACACCTTTTGATCGATTCGCGTGCTATGCTATACTCCGACTTTTATAATCCCCCTCTATAACACCTTTATAATACCTCTTCGTTAATATTAAGTGTATATATATTCGTGGAATATCTTTGGAGAATCGATATTAAACACGAAACGTATTGGTATACAAAAATATCGGTTCATCCTTATTCATCAAGTTATAAACAATTTCAAGTTATAAACAATTTATGTAACGAGACACAAATGGAGTGAGATAGCTCTATCTCCGTCATACCATCGTTTTGGTAGATAGAAATATAAATATATATGATAATCGATAAATTTAATTTTCTTTTCTTTAATTTTAAAATTTTGTTAAAAATTAAAACAGTGACGTGAATGATTACCGTATAAAAAAAAATAATATTTTTAATTTGAAAAATTAATTCGATTAATGTAATCAGGATAATAATCATTCGTTGATTGATAATCGTCGAAACGATGCAGCGTAATTATTGAAATACCAGCCAATTTTTTTAATTGCAAATAGAAACTCGACATAGGTAGAAATGTAAGAATCGTGGGAAGAAGGTCGATCGTAACGTAAACGAAACCACGGGGTCATCTTTTTCCTTGCAAACTTCGCACTTCGATCTCACGATCTCACATAGAAATTAATGAAATACCCGATAAAACGCGTCTTTCATTCTTTCAATATATGTATATAGTATGTATGTAATATGTTAAATATCTTCAATTTTCAAATTTAATATTCAATTTTAATAATAATAACGATTTTTTTATAAAGACAAAATCGTTTATACGTATTCTAGATCGGCATTTTTTAATTTTCGATTAACAACATATTTTGAAATTTAGTTTTTAAAATTCGTTTAGTTTTTCGCGACTTTAATTATTGATGTAACAATTTTTATTTAATTCGAATGAAAATACATTTTGATATTTATATTTATTTTATATTTAATATAACATTTTAAACTTAATAACAATTTTTCATTGTCTCATTTCTCAAAATTATAATTTTATATTAATGAAAATTTTATATATATATTGAATATTTTCGTGTATATACAACATATAGAAAATTGTAATAATTTTCGTGATCTAAGACACTAAACATATTGTACGATACATCAATTGAGAAATTGATACAATTTTCGCATTCTTTAAAAAAATACGCGCGTCTTCAAATAAATTAAAATAACGTAAACTAGGTATAGTTAAATATAATTTTATCGATACGTAAAATAATGCTCATAAATAATATCAGCATAAAATATTCGTGCTTTCTAACAAGCAAATAGCTGAGAAAGGGACAAAGGTATAACATATAACCACGGGTTGGAAATTCAAATGTTGGATCCTTATCATTGACTCCCGGAGACATTGATTCGTGGCGCGCGAGTCTCTCCGTCGAGATGAGATTATATTTCGTCAAACGGGAAATGTCACAATCTTTGCTCTAACTTGTGCTTACGCGCTCCGCGATTAAATTTAACGGAGTTTATAAACTCCTTCGTTATCTTGCCAATTTCGAGTAACAAGACGAGATGTACGATCGAGAAGATCTTGGAACATGTTGACGGAATATGTATATCTTAAAATATTTTCTCAGAACATTTGAGAGGTAAATAAAAATTATAATTTTGGTATGTACATACGATTCTTTTTTTACCAATTCTCAATTATTTTCTAGACACAGCAAGGAAAATACTCAAAAAAATGTAAATAATCGTTATCGATATACTTTATTTGCATTAATATTTCTAACGCTAGTCTAACGACATAACACGAGCGAACAGAACGAATTTAACAAATCGAGAGACCTTATCGCACAATGATAAGATACACGCAACAGAAATAAATGTTGAAAAATTTCCGTTTCGACTTGATGATGGATAAAAAACGAAAGCGATGGGCGCACAGTTGGACGGTGAATCGATCGCGAACAAGGTTGGAGCACGATCAGTGAGTGGGTCGATTTCGTCTAACTAACGTTCCCAAAGCTCCTCGGGACATCCGTTCTTATCGTCGATACCGTAACTAAAGCGGCAGAACGGGGCGCCATATTGGGAGACCGAGAGAACGCCTTCTACCCCTTTCCTCTGATAGCAGAACAAAGGAAATACGCATACATGGTAACGATAGTAAAGTGACTTTCAGTTAGGATCAAATTGAACAACTCCATTAACGGACTAATTATTTTCTTTTAAAAATTATCTACAGATATATCGATCGTATATTTTCACGTCAAAATTTAAAATTTTCAAAAAACGGAATCGATGGCTCGTTCCAATGGCTCGATGTCTGAATCTATTTAACACGAAGAAAATATTTATTGACAAATACCCATCGAAGATGATAAATGGCGCAAAAAGTGATCGAGGCATTCGTTAAGCTAAATAACGAAATAACGGTGAGCGAGTCGACGAACAAAGAAGAAGGCGAGCAAGATGTGAAATTGGGAACCACTGTCGAAGATAACCAATGGTCCAGAGTGGCGCACACGCGTGCTCGTACACGCACGTATACATCCTTGCACGTGTACACGCAGACAGATGGCGCTTGTATGAGATCTGTGTAGTTCCAAGAAACGTACAGTCGTCGGAAAAAGTGACGGGTTCTTCAATGTCGGACTGGGAGCCGCGGGGGTGGAGGGCGAGGAAGAGAAGTTGATGGAAATGTACGCATTACCAGTCGAGCATATTCATGAAAGTTTCTTGACATCGACGCCGTTGCAGGCGAATGACCAAACAGAACCCAGGAGGTCCTCGATTGTGCAAAGAAAAATGTACGTATTGTCCGTCTGATCGAGTATCGCATTTTGAACTAACCTGAGTTGTGAGCTGGATACGTTTTGATTAGAAATGGCAATGTATATATTGATGCTTCGAAAATGAAATGCAGCGATATGAGAATTCCTCGAGCGCTTATATTTTATACAAGTTAAAATATATAATAAACGAAATGAAATGTTTCGAAAATATCGTTGATATATCGGTAGAAAACATCGATATTTCTATTACTGATTATTTCGAAGCATGATATTTTTTTATATAAAGGAATAAATACATATATATGATAAATAATTTTTAAGCGACAGTTTTATTGGAATCAAATATTGCGTGACTTTTAATTTTTAGAATGAATTTTTTTTTCTAATTTTTTTAAACCAGATAATACGATTTCTTTGAAATATTTTATTATTTTATAATTAAATTTTTTTTCAATTTTTTTTTTATAATAGTAATAGATACTATATTATGAGAATCAATTACACAAAACTATCTACGTTTGTCGTAGATAGTGTTATATATGATTCAAATATATTTATTACTTTGCAATATCGTTACAGATCCTAATTAAAAAAAGGAAACGATGATAAAAAAAAAAGAAAATATTAAACAAATTCTCGAAATTCGTATATAACGATTTTAAAAAATATGGTATAATGGAAAATAGAAAAAAGATTGAAAAAATGAAAGATCGCGTTATACGCAATCTTGGGCCTTAATGGATAAGACGTCTCCGTGTTATCTAGGTTGTAACCCCTTATCTACTGCACACGGTTCGCTCTACGGGGCGATCGACTCTCGAAACACGGACAAACCGTGGTCGATGCCGCGACTCGACTGTTCGAATGGTTCTCCCTCTTTTTACTTTATTTCCGTATCCGTTAGCATGAAAGAAGGATATTCATGAATGTTTTTTTACCCAGGCCAGTCCGACATGAACGTAAAGGGATGGTGAGCGAAGAAACAACGGACCGTTTGTGCATTTTCTGGTGACGTTCACCAACCAACCGGTCGACGCGTCTCGAAGGGCGTCACGTCACCTTTTATTCCCGTATATTTACCCTTTGATAAAGTTTAAATCTTTAGAGTTTGATCGTAGAAATAAAAAAAAAGGGAAAGGAAAAGAAAAAACATACGAAAAATAAGCAATAAAAATGTTATAGAAAAATGCGCATTCGTTAGTTCGAATTAAATATAACGAATTAAAAATTCTTTGACGTAAATTATTTTCTTCTTTATTTTTTACCATGTCTAATCATATCTTTATTCAACAAAAATATTGAATCGTGTATCGCGCATCTTTTATATTATCTTGTTTAATTAAAGATTCAAGACACAACATAAATGTAACATGTGAAAAGCAACTGTTGTTTTTAACAACAACATGCATTCCGATAAGTAATCCATTTTTAAATATAAAACTGCGTTGCTGAATCAATTTATCGAATCTTTTTTTATTTAACAAATGAAAAATCGCTATTGCAATTTACAACTTATCCTATTTTTTTTTACTTAATAATTATTTTATCGCGTTTAAGGTTTTCATTGATATCGTACATTCATCTGTTTACGTTTCATAGTATTTCCATAATAGTAATAATGGTAAAAACCTTTCCCCATTCAATAGGGAGACGACCTCTTCGTTCGAAATGTATAATTCGATACTCTTTTGCTGGCGTGTCATCATATTCGTGTAATTTTCGTCGATGAGCAAATAATTAAAATAAACGAATAAAAAAAAACAATATAATTAAAATAATTGTCAATCGATAATAATAATATCATGAATCTATATTTATTTATCTTATCTCATTCGTATTCTTTTGTTATTCTTTTTCATTCATATCTCATTCGATCCTTTTTTCCTTGTCAAAACAATTTTTTTTTTCTGACAGGGAACAAAAGTGTAGGCAAAAATTAAAAACAAACTCTCATTCCGTCAATTACCGAAGTCGAACCATCGCGAAATTATCGCTTCGATGATTAACAATCGCATGCCGTTTCTATAATTGGCAAAGACTATTCCTAAATTGGTGCCGTCCAATATTCTATTCAGATAGAGCTTTCTTTTTGCGCCACGAATTAAATATTAACGCTTGGTATAAATTATATTAACATCCCTATATAAATAATTCGATTAAAATCGTACATCTATTTTTTAAAATTTAATCAAGAAATAAATGCAAAGAAAGAAAGAAAGAAAGAAAAAAGAATGTACGTAGTGAAATCATGCATCGCGTGCAAGTAAAAAATAAATGCGATAAAAGGCGCGAAATTTGATCGAGAAGGGTACAATCCTCGATTAAACAATCGTGATTAATTTCTTTACACAAATATATCGGTTATCGTTACTTTTTTTCGCATAAAATTATCGATGCTCATTCGGCAACAGTGTGAACACGATATCGTTGAATTTCTTCGGCATCGAATTCGCGTGTCGCACGTTGCACTTTCGCGTCATGTAGCCTGACATCTTCGCGTAAACAAGATTCGGTTTATGCAAACGGAAACCAACAGTCAGCAGAAATGAAAGCGACAATCGATAAATCTTTTCCGTTTTGTATCCTTTGAAAATGCAAATGTTTCGCGGAAAGTATATTTTCATATTATTATAGTCTCGAGGCTTTATCATTTTATTTCCACGGTGAAAATTCGCTTCGATCGAACACAGAATCAGATTTAAAATATATCAATTTGTTCATACAAATAATGAAATTTATAAAAATAATTACTTTTCCATTTATTGGTATTTTATATTACAATGTGATAAATATTAACCGATTCAGATCAACGAGCCTCTATATGAATATCGAAAAAGAAAAAGGACGGTAAAACGACACTACAAACTTTTAAGGGAGAAAAAAATTTGCGCGTGAAAATAGAAAAGGTGAAGGAAAATAAATTCTGAATTCTGCGCGAAAGAATTGATCGCGAAAAAATTGGGCAACGTGTGCAAAAGGTATATAGGCAACGATTTCCGTTTCGAAATGATGACCACTGAACGGATTGCTCTCTCCTTCTTTGTTCGTCAATGACGGCCGCTCAGTCCACCACGTGGTGTTGGATCACGTGTGTGTATGCAACGTAATGTACGCGCGTGCACACCACGCACGTGATGCACGTTTCGTACTTATACGTGCACGCAGGTATATATCGGTTGCGAACGCCTCGACCAGCAAAACGGATTCTCCTTTGTTCGCCAATGAACGTGCAACCACGTGACTACAGGGTCAGTCTGCCCTCTGGTCCACTTCATCTTAATTGCGTGGATAGGGAGGTTCTTAACCTTGCCACTGGAAATTGCTTTCTTCTCTCCTCCTTTCCAAGCTTTTCTATGCGTATACATCATATAAATGCTAATTTTGCTAAATGTATTTTCAATAACGAACGATTATTTTTTTCACAGATTTGATTTGCGCAATTTTCCGATCTTACTTAAAAAGAAATGCTCCTTTGCGAGATTTCTATTTCGATTGCCATTACATTTAATGGAATCGTAAAATAATTATTCATATTGAATCATTTAAATTCATTTTTCTCATAGATATTGAAAGTGAACGATATTTACGCAATAAGTGATTCATCGTTGTTTCCCCGTTTCTCGGATGGGTTTTTGCCCGAAGAGAATACCGACAAATCGTTATTCTGCTAAAATTACACGGACCACGGCGGGGTGTAACCACAACGGGAGTTTAAGCTTGTGTGTTGCAGGAACAAGCGCGGCCAACGGATCGATTCTGGATGTAACTCGTTACGATTCGCCCGTAAATAACATCGTAACCAGGGAACGTGGATGTTCTTCTTCTTCGCAACCGATTGAAATGTAATCGGACCAAAATAGCGATCTTTTTGATCGTAATGAAAAACCAGCTGGGAACCGTTTGACAGAATTTTTAAAATAATAACAGAGATTTTCAGGTTGAATGATAAATTTTGTTAATAATGATTTTCTTTGCAGTGGGCGAAAAATATAAAATAAGAGGTTACGAGAAATATGAATCGCATTCACCATACGATGCTACAAACATTTTTTTCACAAAATAAGTTTATTACAAATTATATCTTACATAAATTCGTGAGAAATTTGTGATTAGAGTACAATTTTTTCGCTTGTTCGTATATCTTTTGAATCGAATTTTTTTAACAAGAATGTAATTTTACAATAATTAATTTAATCGTATCGAATCAAAATCGTGTAAAAAAGATGTCCATGTGAAAATGATGCAATGTTAATTAACTGGACAACAAAGAACACGTTATTATATTTCTCATTTTCCACACGAAGCAAACAGCCACTTAGCAAAGCAGAATCAATCGGGAAGAAAATTGGCAGATAGTTGGTAAAACACACGTTACCTTGAAAACAATACGGACGATGAGACCAGCGTTAAACGACGTTATCGAGAGATAGGAGGATACGAAATGATCTTCGTTATAATCCGCTGTCCACGAGACAAACGGCATTAATTAAGCACAGAACGCAATTACAATAAGTGTGCCATTGCGATGTTACAAGGCAGTCCGATGCGAAAGAATTGCAAAACACTCGTTTCCTTTCCCTTATATTACGAATCTATGTTTTATTAAACAAAATTTTTAAGAAATTTTCAAAATAATTTTTCGAAGAAGGAAGAAGATTTGTTTTTTTCTTTTTTATGAAGAATACGGAAACTATTGATTACTATTTTAATATTACTCCAATATGACAACTAAAATACCACTCTCTTTAATTAATATGTTCTTGTATTTAGAAAGCATAAGATTTAATTTGTAAGAAAAATTAATAAACATAAATTTTACTTTTCAAATATTATGTATAATATTATATATGATTATTAATATATTTGACTCATAGATTCATACAAAGTAAGGAACATTTTTGAAAAGTCTAGAGGTTTTAAAACGATCATATCAAATCATACTTTTAATAACACTTACATTTTTTTAACTTATAGCTGTACAATAAATGAAAAATTCAAGATCAATTTAATATGTGAAACAATTTAGAAAATAAAAAATATTATATTTAATACGATTAATTTATATTATATTTTATTATATTTAATATTATATTTATATTATATTATATTATATAATTTATATTATATATATTAATATATAAAAAATTGTATTATAATTATTATTATAATTATCATTATACAATATTTTTAAATTTCTTCGCAATTGTATCTTTGCTTAGCAATTATTATTACAAGGACGGAGAAAAAAGTAGACATTGGAGAAAGTAGAGAGAATCGATATGATTGCATCTGAAAGGAAAAAATGAAACGTTAATGCTCACAACAACGGCCAACCTGTGATTAGCACTACTCATGTGTGGCACATTCTTCAGCTACCGGTTAATTATCTTTCATTGTAACTCGCTCAATTTTTTTAAAACCGGTTCGAGTTGCCTCACTTCTCTGCCCACGATGCAAATTATCAACTCGAATAATATACATTTTCTTAAGTTACTTTATATCCTCGTTGGTATTATGACTTCAATATTAAAATATTTTTTTTTTTTTTCATTAATACGATCTTCATTTTATCGATGGATAATAAGACAGGCTATCATTTCTTATGACATTGGTCATATGCGACGGTTCATTTTGTAATAATATTTTGTATCGAAAATTTACAACCTTTTATAATTCTATATGTGGGATCGGATCGTATATATATCGTAATAAGTATTTAATCATAATAATAAAAAAATAATAATTAAATTTAAATGAACGAAGAACAAAGTGAAGTGTATTTTCGATTCTATTCTATTATGGTCTATTTAAATTTCAAATAAATGACAATTTTGGAACTATATTAATTACATTAAATTCCATTTTTATAGAATTTATTTTATTTAAAAAACTTTTAAACTTTCGTTTACTTTAATTAAATTCGAAAGTTTCAAAAGAATTTAACTGTTCGGTTGTATAGTAGATATAATAATAAAATATTTCTGAATATTCTTGAATTTATCTTGAAAGCATGGAATAACGAATAAAGTTAAATCAAATTTTTGTTAAAATATCAACTCTTATTTCGAATACTATAAAATACGAATGTTCGAAAACTAGTATAGATTGCATATTTATAAGTCTGTACAAGATAGAAGTTATAAGTTATAAGAAATGAAGTGTTATTTTAATATATTTTTTATACCAAATCAAAATTCTTCTTTTAATAAGATATCTTTTTTGAATAAGAAATATCGTTTATCAACAAAAAATAAATAAATAAATAAATAAATTTTCATAAATTTTTGTGAAATAATCCTGATAAATTTAACCTTAAGATTACTTTTATTTATGTTAATCTTCATAATCATTCAAAGGATGACGTTATCTTTTATCTCATTCTATCTAAAGATAAATCATTCAAGAAATATCTAGAATTACCATCGATTGCGAAATTAGTGGAATAATATTTACCGTGAAAAAGGAAAGTCTTGAAATACGCGTAGAAAGCTACTCTTCGATTCGTAAAGAATATATTAATAATAAGAATAAACTAACGATTACGAAAGAACAAAAATTAAATAAAGGAGATTTTTCTTGATTTCTCACGAGAGTACAATGTTAAAATTATCCAATGTAGCCAATGTACATAAAATACAATTGTGAAGCCGCAAAGTTAAGAGAGAACGCGATATTGTAAAAAATAAATTTAAATAGAAAAAAAGGAATGTAAATGAATGGAACAAAGACTGTACGATGTATCATTTATAACAATGGTATTATTTTTTTATATAGTGTAACAAAGAATAAATTATTGCAGTGATAATATGATTGATAATAATAATATAATAATTGTTCGAAAATGTAATCACATGGTTGCAATAAAATCGAACAATTTTACGAGATAGAGATTGAAAATCGATAATTCAAATTCTCGAAAAATATTGAAATATCTATTATCTCTTTTATCGTCATAGAAGATTCGCATCATCTTGATTATAAAAATACGAAGTATATGACGAGTATAAAATAAGATGGTAAATTTAAATCTGTGGTATTTAACATATAAAATCGAATTTTTTACCATTTCGGTAAACTAAAGAACAGCTATGCTATGCTACAATCGAATTATTATGCTCGCATAAATTTAGGGTTAGTCTGGCTTTTTCGAGTTTAAAAAATTAAACGACACGTTTCTCGTCGAGTTTACATGGCCGTCCGCTTTTTTTAAATCTCGAACTATCCAGAACTATAATATCCGATATTTGGATTTCTAGTAACGCTACGAAAGTCAATCTAGCAATCCCCTTCCTCGATCTTGTCTGGTTTTTCTGGAATAATAACAACCAATTTCTAGGTATACCAAACATACGAGTTATCTTTAAAGAGATAATCTTTATCAAAACGCCCAAACGTGGATATGCAAAAATATCGGAATTTTAATACGAGGAATTTTAATTTAATTTTGTATTAAATATACCGAGATAAATATCAAATATCAAATATCAATTCTTGTACAAACTCTTTGGATGTAAAATTTTTAAAATTTCTTTCTATTCGAAAACTTCGATAAAAAAAAAATATTGTAACTCGAATCTTTTATTTGCATAATTTTTGAATTTATCGTAAAACATTACAAGAAAATTAAAATCTTAAATCCAGAAAAGGTATAGATGAAAATTATAGATTGCGATAAAAAGATGAAATTTTCTATTAATTTGCAACATTCTAACAGTGATATAGCATCGATTCGATTAAGTGTCGAAGAAGTGAGAAAACTAGTAGTAATTATATAGGGAAATAATAATAACGCGCAGCAAGGTGATTTGAAGTTAAAGTAATCAGGAGTTGAGGAAACAAGTATGCGTGATCGAGGCCATCAAAATACGTGATGCGATAAGTATAACGTACAGAATACTTTTAATAACTCGTATATTTTTTAAACAATGATTATAATGTATATAGTAATTAATATATAGTTTGGTCGCGATAGAATTTTAAAAATTACTTAATTATTATCTATATTATTGATTTTTTTCATGTTATTTACGTAAAATATTTTTTACCTAGAAATTTCCGTAATTATAAAATTAAAGAGAAGTAAACAACGAGAAGTTAATTACGATATTATTTCAATAATTAGCTTATAAAAGTTTAAATTGAATATATTTTATTCGATAAAAAAATTATTAAATCATTTTCCGATTCAATTTAAAATTAACGCATAATTATTTAAAAATCGTATAGAAGCCTTGAAGTTGAAATTATTTCGAATCGTTCCCTCGACTGAGAAAGATGAACTTGTACCATTCCGATTGTTAATCGGAATAATGTGAAATTTACTTTTGACGTAAAAAAGAAAAAGAGATAAAGAGGGAGAAATTAGAGGGAGAAATCGAGACCATTAAGAAATCATGAAACGGAATCAAAATTCCATGATCCGTACACGAAACCCTTTTAATTCAACGTTTTTACATCGATAAAACTTAACATGATAATAATAACAGCTTTTGCAACGACATAAGCGTTTAAAACAGTTGCAGAAAGAGAGAGAGAAAAAACTGAAATCGCCTGAAATTGCACGAACAAAAAAGATTAAAACGAGATCAAATTAATTTGGCGAATAATGTACTAATTAAAAGGTTCCTGTATATACAATCGAGACCTATCGTCTCCGTTCCATAAGTTAGCACGAAGTAGAATAAGGTAATCCCGGGTATCCTATCAAGCTCTCGAGTAATTACAGTAATTATAACATCATGGAAAAGCGAAGAAACGAGACCCATATGTGTATACCGTGTATACGTAGTTACACGGTGAAAGAGTAAGGTGGCCTCGAACGAGCACGACGAGCGTTAACGGTTGAGAACACTGTTCGGTCAGGGAGAAGTCACGAAACGCAAAAGGAAGGCGAGAGGTAAGGTAAAAGAGTTTTGTTTGGGTAGAAGAGGAAAAAAAGGAAACGGGTTCGGAAGCCACGCAGACCGACCAACCTCCTCCTGTTCTTTGTTGAATTTTCGTCCACGAGTTTGTGCAGCAATTACCAGATGCGGCGCGTTTCATCGAAAAATGATCTCGCTCTCGAGATAGCTGTCGATCACGATTCGAATTCCATATTCTCTCCTTTCCGTTCCTTCTTTTAGAGTTGGGAAAAAAAAAAAGAAATTAGAAACCCGAGTCGAGGTTTCATCACTCGAGAATCGTCTCGAGTATCTATCTCCGATTTTTGTTTCGGAATTTCTCTGAAAAACACAAATTTCGAAGAGAGGAAGAGGAAATGCGGGAAGATATGGACGAAGAAAAGCGAAAACGAAGAAATGCGAGCAGCCATTTGATTGAAAGGAAGGAAAATCCGGTGGATCGTTATTTTTGCCACTCCGTTTTACCTCTCTGTTCGGTTGACAGGTTCTGCTTTCTGCTTTCTGACCTGCTAAAACAAATCCCCCAGACCCCTATACGGGGTCGCCTCTTATCCGAGTCCAGACCTATCTTTGTCCAAGACTCGACGATACCCCACCGTGTTGTCTTAGCCTCTCCCGCCATTCCAATCGACTACGGAGCCTGCATTTGCATTTGAAAATATATGGCGTGTTGCGTTCCACCAACCCGGAGGCGAATATGCAATGTTACGTGCGAATTCTAGTTTGCAGCAAAGATCTATTACAGTAGAGTATACTTGAGATTTATCGTATAGTAGTGGAACATCGCTTATCTCCACCTTAAGAGGATAAACGGTTTATATTATTGAAGAGAGAGAGAGAGAAAGAGAGAGAGAGAGAGAGAAAGAAATTTATTTGTGGTATTTTAAACCAATTAAAAAAGTTACTTGTAAAATTATTATTTTAATTTAATGTTGAAAAAAGTTTAATTTAAAAAAATTCTTGCTGGATTTTTAAAATTTCCATCTCGATTAATATCAAAGTGTCATAGAAGAACGATTATTTTTATTAATTTTGTAATTAATTTATTGGTTTATTTGTTATTTTTATTAATCAAAAATATCGTTTATCTTTAATAAAAGAACGGATTTATATTTTTATTGTGCACTTTTATTTCGCACAAAATGCTCCAAAATAGAGTAGCAATCATTCGTTTTTTATCGATGTCTGCATCTAACTCATACGATTTTCGATTCTTTTTAGCTATATTACGTGTAATAATTCAACAACTGTCAAAAATGAATCTATCGAACTTGTATATTCGTATATTCGTGATCTATATGAATTTGATCCTATTATTATCGATCAGTTGTTAATTTTTCACTGTTGATAATAAATTTTCTTGTTAACGAATGATTTTTTAGACATTATAAATATAAAACGCGGTGTCAAAAGTTTCGGAAGATCGATGAGCGCAATTGACAAGTTAATTGATGCGCATAAAAGAAGGGAAGTGCAAAAAACAAGAATTTTGTCGTAAAATTTTAATGGAACTCTCGGTTGTATCTTTATAGAACTTTTACTTTCCCATAAACGTGTACGAGACAACTTAGTTTAAGCTAGATACGTACGTAAGTGCATATGTCTATTATGTTCACTTGGCATATTCATCGAGAGATTGTTATTGGATACTAGGTACATTAGACTTGAATGAATACATCGCATCTCGCTTCGACGGATGATAGAAATAATAGCGAATCATCTCTTATCAACTTTAATTTTCTTTTCTCTTTTTTTAAAGTCATGGAAATTTTCAATTATTGTATTCTTTTCAATTCGATGTAAAATTGTATAATTTTCTTCATTTGGCTATCATCGATGCTAAGAAATTTTAAATGTTAAAATTCCAGGAAAAATTTCACGAGCCATCTTTTATTATATGTTACATTTTTCTAATACGAGCAAATAAACAAATTCAAGCAAAGTAAAAATTAAACGATGAGTACTTATTTACATTTAGTCTGGAAATATAAATTAAAATGAAATGAATAGATCGAAAATATAATATTTTTGTTTCATCTTTAATTAATCTTACAAATACAATAATACATAATGCATAAAAAAATGTATCGAATAAAATTTACCATACACGTGAATATTGTTATGTCTTACTATTACATTGTTCGTCATGCATACGCGAAAGAAGATTATATAAATTTTAATTGTACGCATTCACGGAATTAATGCTACATTAATACTGCATGAGGTAGCCGAAATTGTAAACGAAAACGAAGATTTCCCCTTTGGTAAAGATATTCGAGTCACGTATTAATGGCCGTACGAATCATTCATCGATCGATCGTTTTCGATATTTTTTCTTCGTAGAAACGTATTATTCAAACCTTCCATTAGTCTAATCATTTCGATGATAATATATCGTTGGGGTAAAATTATATATTAAATAGAATGAAAATAGCAAATGATATATCAATTACCAATAATGATGGCTTCATAATTGTATTTTATTGTAATAAAATATAACGTAACGAGCAATGACGAGAATATAGGAAAAATAAAGGAAACATGCATGAAGGAAGACATTTATCGGTTGTAATATAATAAGAAGCTTTAAAAATTAAATAGATATTAGGTGAGTAAAAAGTACAAGAATTGAAAATTTAAAAGATAGAAATTTTTCAATTAAACAAACAAACAAATTAAAAATAAACAAATTCGTAGAAAAAAACTGTGAATAGAATGTCAATTTAAAATCTAGACTGAAATATTAGAATAAAATTCAGCAATGAACAACAATTCACAGATGAACAGATCCAATTAAATTTATAAATAGTCGATAGTAAGAAGAATTTATGTATTCCAAAAGGTTCGTGTGAATTAAATCACGTAGTTAAGGAAGAGTCTTAGAAGCAGAAGTTGTTTATAAATGAGACAACAGAGATCCGTCTTTGTAACATTAATCTACAATCGTCAATGACAACAATGACGATATACGTCTGAGGAACAATAGGAGAAGAATAAATAATTTTTCGATAAATCGAACAAAACAACGGAGAATAGAATAGAAGTTTTCTATACTAATTTCTGTGATGCAGGAAGTAGCAGTTATTCGACGAGTAGATTGAAAAACGTCGTCTGTGTCGACTCGCGATAAATTCGATTCCATGCTTCTATGACGAACGTTCCCGTAGAATATAATCGATGAGGAGAATATTGCGTTACGCAACGAGCGAGGCATGCTCGAGCGGGCCGAGTAGGGCCGTTCTGTTGCTCGTTGCTTCCAGCCAGAACGTTATGAAACCCGTAAAAGCGCAAAATCTCATCTTATTGCCCCGCACTAACTTATTCTTTAAACCTTAAAGTATACGTTCGCCGTGGCCACGCGATAAGTGTGCTCGACTCCTCCTGATGCAGGAGCCACGTCTCGAGAACCCAGAAGAAAATCATTTCTCAAGCTTTTCTTTTCTTCCTTCTTCTTCTTCTTCTTCTTCTTCTATTTTTTCTTTCTTTTCTCTCTTTTTTCTTTTTTGGCTGCGTGCAGCGTGCTCCGCACTTGTGTTACTCAGCATGGGGTCGGTAAAAATGTAAGAGCCTCTACTGCACACTCTCGCGTCTCGTGTAGATTGCATTTCAGTGAAATACGCTTTCGAGTATCAAAGATCTGTCCGGTTATTAATGATTCTTAATCGTGGAATACTTTGAGCGATAATCATCGTTATTCGTATAATTTAAGATATTGTATTATGATAATTAAGATATTGAATAGATGGTTCGATACAAAGTAATAAAATTAGAATAAAACGAGAGTTGAAAGATGGATACATGAGGGGACAAATTTGATCGAGAATTTAATTTAAGAAGAAATAAAATAATTGATTTTGAAATTTCAGATATTTATCTGTGCCTTTCCAGGCAAGATTCTCTCGTGTTCACACGCTGAGAATTCGAAACAATGTAAAAGTATTTTTTTTATTCTTTCGAGTGACAAGTAATTTAGAAGATTAGAGGGAAAGATTAAAATATAGCGCGTATAGTCACGTTAATCCTTTACAATGGGATCATATGTCTGAATGGATCCCAATGGTGACGGAAAAAATGATGACAATCCAACGGTTGATAAAAGTTAGGTTGGAACGTATTGTGCTGTCAGTTTCGTAAGATTTAAAAGGAATAATTGTACTATAAATGTTTTAACGGAGAAAGGAATAGGAAGATATTTCACAATCGTTCACTTATTCTATCGATTCGTTTGACAATATTTTCCAATGTAATTACGTATCGATGTTTTTATTTTTATTATCATATTTTTTCCCTACTTTTACGTATTATATTATCATAATATTTTCTTTTTTAATCGTTTCTCTACATTTTCATATCATATTACATTTTTGTATTTTACCATTATTTCTCTTGGGTTTCTAATCACTGAAAGAAATAACTGTTTATTTTCCATTGTTCAATTAACAATTAATTTCTTAACGATCATATTTCCGTTAACACGATTTTAACTATATAAAATTATTCGACATTTAATTAACACGATGTGCTTTAAGTGCTACGTGTACATCATACAATTTACGTTATTCAATTTCCATCGATGCGAAGACTTTTGTAAATAATCGTATCTGTCTGCCATTTTATTAGAGGCTGACAATAGGTCAAAATATAATTTAAAAATATAATTCGAACCGTTTGAACACATAATCGAAAATGTATCACTTTTCACCGACACCGTGTTCCCGAAGAACGACGCGAGGATAAAAAGAAGAACAAGAGCTTCCCTTGAAATTATAAACTGGAACGGGATTGCGAGATGTTTGCTTAGCTTACTATCTCGTGCCAAGGATAAAACTGGAATTCCTTCCTATTTCTTCTTTTTTAATTCGTTACAAACGATACAAGAAGCGGTATTACAGGCTTCGCAGATGTAACTCCTTCGTCAAAAATAATTCGCTGCCGTTTACAGGATTAAAATAATTAATTACTAATAACAGATCCTACATAATTATAATTAAGCATTATTTTGTCAAAAGTTCATGATCAACTTAATATTTTAACCAATGGTACAACGATTCAGCTTAGAATAATAATTTGATAAGCGAGGATTAGAATGAATGAAAAATAAGATTATCTTTAAACGTACATTTCCAGCATATTGCAACGTAGAGTCTTGAGAGACAGGATTACGTAAAAGCAAATCCATTTCAATTTCAATCGATTTACCGATCAGGAGATTACCGATAGAATCAGATTGGCAGATTTGATCTGAAATTGAAGCGACGTGCAAACATTTCGAGATTAACTGAAATCTGAAAATACGATTTTTTATCGTAATAATACTTAATAATCTGAAATCATATTATTTTTTTTTCCTGTAAATATTTATCGGAAGAAACACACATAAAATCGATCTTTGAATATTATTTTTTGCATTTGAATCTTTTAATCGTATCCTTACAAAAAAAAAACAATCGTGAGATTAAAGAAACGGAATTTCCCTCGTGATATTCGCAAAGATCATTAGTACTGTGTAAGAAGAATAACGGAAGTGCGCGAGAAGAAGACAAGGAAAGGATGAGAAAGAATAGACGAATTCTAGTCGATTGTTCCCGTTGAATGGGGCACCTTGCTTGCTCTTGCACCGGTCTCCTCTCCCTGTGGCTGCAGGTGAGCTCAAAATTTCGACGACAATGAACCGGAATAACGACTTTCCAAAGGGTCTGTACAATACCCACAATAGGGAATACCTTCTAAAAAGTCCTGTCATTGTCAATTTTCCATAAGGACAATCGAGCCTTTCGTGAAAAGATAATAATTCGACGACCACGAATCTCGTGTTGCCCTCGTATTTTGAGAGAGTGACATTTGATTTCATCAATTCCCCTCCCTCTTCTATTCAATGATCCGAGAAGAACAAGTGAATATTTGTCTTTACTGATACTTATTTTTTAATTTACCCATGGATTGAATCATCATCGAGCATAACAAAATTTAACATTTCTTCGCTTTTTCCAGATATTTTGAAATATTTTCATTGATTGCAAATTTAGAAAAAAGAAAAGAAAAAAAATTTTAAAAGAAAATATGTGGAAATAATTTTATAAAGAAATTATAAAACAAGTTGGAGTAGGTAATGTGATACAATACGGATATTTAATATTTCGAAATATTCACGCTGTTTCGCGTGAATCAGTTATTATTGAATAGATTATGACTATTTTTGTTTCAGTTTAATAAACCATTCATCGATTCTTCGTCACATTTTTTCCCCATCTTTTTCTTTGTTACCATAATGTTTCTCGTTAAAATATATACGAAAATTTCATGTACAACGTAAGATCGTGTAATTGCGAACATTGCTAAGTTTTTATAACATATCCGTCGATTCGAAATAAGATTTTTTTTATTAATTCAAAGAAGAAATCGAACGTTTAAAGATTTATTACGTGGATCGACAATAGGCATAACTTGTCAAATCGCAGAAATTAACGATCGTCCAAGTGAATGAAAAGAAAATAAAAAAAAGGGGAGGGGAAAAAAGGATGGATGGATCGAAAGAGAAAGCTCGTATTTGAATAAGCCCAACTTCTTTTTATGAAAAGAAAAGAAAGAAACGTGTCGCAATCGGTACGTTCGAAGCCGAGTTCCATACGTTAGTCGAAGAATGATGGCGAATCGTGGCGATCGTGAAGCGAAATGGCAAAGGTTGGCATTAAATACTTTGGTCGATCGAAAAAAAAAAAGATGGAAGAATATGGGATTTGAAATAATTGAACGTTGCCGATAAATTAAAATAGTCATCGTATCTAAAGAGATAATCTCGAATCTTAATTCCATTCATTTACACGAGATGTGCGTTTTTGCCAAGTCATCTTAGGTATATAAGAATGCATTTCGACAATGAGCAAACTCTTCGCAAAAAACTACGATCATATTTGGCGCACGCTGATCGATAATCGACGTATCCCTTATCCATCGTCTCCTGCTCGAAACTCATTAAAAATATACATATACCTGCCCATGTTTATGCAGCCATGTAACAAGGAACGAGAACAACGTTTCTATATGCATTTATGTGCAACAATCGCAACTTCTACGTGGCTTTATCGTCGCCAATGCCAAAATACAAATTTTTGCCATTTTTTAGATAAATAATAATATTTTATTGTTACGTATACGATATCTTTATATCTTGTTCCTTTAACGGATTTACGTATATATATATTAATTATATATAAAATACAAAAAGAAGTAGAGATATTTAAAAAAAAAAACTTAATCTCTACAACATCTTAATAATATACCGAAGAAACACGTTTTTTTGAAGACTCGATTATGGAAATGAAAAGAAATTTGAAGTTTGCGTTAGACAAAGAGAGAGGGAGATAGAGCGAGACAAGTTAATCTCCGTTACACCGTCGCGCCACACAGCGGCGAGATCGCATTTATGATTACGGAAAAATTTAAATTTTACGAAACGGATACACACCGCATCATCATCACCACCATCATCATCTCGATTAAGTGATTTCGAGTGTAAAAGCAAGGACGTGCAACGGTCAATCGGTGATACGTGAGTATACTTATACTTACGTAGTCGATTGTACACTTAAATGCACGGATTTACGGGTGTTGAACACCGAACACCGGAAATCCTTGACTAGTGTTGACGCGTGCATCGAGATGATTGCACTAAATACACGCATAATTGTATTGTTACGCGTATCCATGTGAATTATAAACTGTTTAATATGTATACTTGGCACAAGGTTGAATTATTTCGCATGAATTTTGATTGAAACGGTACCGAATTATTTTTCAATCCTGTTACGTAGGTGGACGTAGATATAGTGGAAAGAATAATTTTTATCTTGTAACTCGATGTTGCGCACGAATTTAATATTTTAATTCGATTTAAAATCTAGTTAAAGGAGATAAAATAGTTTCGTCCTATTTTTGCACGTTTTTCTTCGTTGTTTCTTAGTTTTCATACTATAGATATTTAGTATTATTATTTTTAATATTAAATATTTTATTGTATTATGAATAAACACACACACACACACACATACACACACACGCACATCTGTTTAACACGATAATATAAAATTATATATTTATCACTCAAGGTTATAAACAATCACCACGACGATTGTCATTGATAGTTAAGATCATTTAAAAATGACGAATGATGATTGCGATCGTATAATTAGCTTTCAAGGCCATAAGATTCAAAAGCCATAAGATCATCGAGATCGTAATTGGTATCCAAAGTCATTCGAAAATCATAGGCATCATCGTGACATTAAGATTTATAATCATTTGAGAAATTATGATGTATGTGTTTTTTAATATTCATGGCCATCTTGACTATCAAAACTATTCAAAGGTTATGCGAGCTATCGAAAACGTGTTCATTAACGATCTTATGTGTATTACAATAAATATCATCGAAAATAGTCATCAAAGTTGTGTTATTACGCGTTAAAATATTTAATGGGATATACGAATATTAAAAATAATCATCAAACTCGTATCGCTAATAGTCGAAGTAAGAACAATTTTGTCAATTGTCATCGAAATTTTCTAAAACACGTATGAATAACGATGCGTTATCGATGGATGATGGTTGATTAATAATTTTGAACAGCAACGAATTTGAGAGACTCTGGTTTGAGAGTTGTTGGAGAAATTGCTCAAAGATGATGTTGCAAAAAAATACGTGTATCGTCACACGTTTGTGCGTATGTATATATACAATAAGAGGTGGAGGATATGATAAGAAATTATCATTCGGAGGCACGAACGACGAGCCCACACAATTATTCAGATTTCTTTATCATCCCTTAATTCACGCTTGTCACAAACACCGACACGCATGAGAAATTTTTAAATATACGAAGAATAAAATAATAATATGCGAATACAGTAAAGTGATTACATTATATTATTCAAATGAAAAACACGGGTGTATATGTATGATATATGCTTCGTTTACTTCGTATTATTATATACATTTATGAATACATTACGTGTGTAACTTGCGCGCATTATATTTAATTTTTCGTTATAAATTATTAATGCATTTAGTCGTAATCTCACTTTGTTATTTATTATATTTATAATTAATTTCGATACAAGGTTACGCGATAATTGGACTTATACGTGATAGAATAATATTTTATTTCGATATGAAAATTCATTCGTTCGAACAATAATGGATCGTTTTAAATCTTATTTAATTTTGCGATTACGAGGATTCGTCGTCAGTGTCACGTGGTCGTTCGAATTTATAGGAAATGTATTTGCATAAAATGTAGGTATAGGAGCGTAAAAATCGAGTTGAAAAGCAGATCGAGGCCGAGTTATAGACGTTGGTGGCGGTGGCGGTGGCGGTTGCGGCCGTGGGCATCGTTTTTGCGCGGGAAAGGTATTTTCGTTCGGCGGATCCGCTTTGTTGGTCCGCGCGTTAAAATATCTTTGTACGTTAGAAAGTGTTTGCGGCCGGGAGATATTTTAGGAGGCGAAAACGTTTCCACGGTGAGGTGAGGTCAACGGTGTCGCAGCGTAAAGAAGGAAACTACGAGTGATAAAAAGGTCGTAATGCATGTTAAGTGCGGAATTTCTGATACGATAATAAACATCCGACAACGAAATTCACAATCGTTCTCTGTGTGTACACCGCTTGACGGATGCGATGTAAAGTGAAAATAATTACCGGCTACGGATTGAAAATAAAATACGGAGATGAAATAAAAGCATTCGCGTTTCTCCGTTTCTCCGCAAACTATCGATGTACGTAAGTAAAGACCAAAGTACCAAAAGACCAAGTAGATTTTTCTTCCCAAAAAATGATCTTTTCTCTTGATCTTTTCTCTTCTCTTTCTTGTTAATATAATTAATTAATATTAATATGTTTATCCTTAATAAATGATAATAAAATGACGCACGTTTGATCTGTTTCGTATTTAAGCTAGTAACGAAAGAACAAAACTTGTTCTTATTCATAGGCGATAAGAATGATTACGCGCAAATGACAGCAGACTCATTGATGTACAGTCTGTGTATATGAAAATAAAAAAAAAAAGTACTGGTAATAAAGCAGAGTAAGTATATTTTTATAACTTCGTAATTCGTAATTTTGTCGATCGTTAATAAAAAATACGGGAAGAACAATTTTACTCGCGTTACGTTGGTTTTACTTTTATTTTTATTCTTTTTGACAAGGTGGAGAAATCAGTGGAAATAGTAAATAATCGACCAGATGTGAAGAACGTTGTCGAGAGGCTCGCAGATGAATAAACGCGAACAACACGTGGACTGAAAACGAGATCCGTGATAAATGGAAATGCTAGGATAGAATTCAAGGATAATGCTATAAATCTCACTTTCTTAATTTTTTCGCAACTTTGCGTTTCTTTCTCGTTATTTACTTATTATCGAGAGAGAAAAGTACAAGTAAATTGTAAGGAACGCATTCGATTTCTTTATCTTGGAATATGTGAAAATCTTGTACACAGCTGTCCTCGACCGAGTCTTCGAAATGATCGAAAACAAGCCGACGAGCACAGATGTGCGATCGCAAACTGAAATGCACGTGGAAAAATAAAGTATGACTCATACTCGATATTCAAACGTGGATCGTGCAAAACGAATAATGCCACGTACGAAAACTTTTATCACGTTCAGATTTCAACCAAATACTTTGTAAATAATCACTTGCGTCAATCTGCTCGAGATTTTAGATTGTATACTATTAGCGTGGTAAATCAAAAAGATATTCTTGTTGTGGAAGATAAATGTAAAGCTAACTTTATACGAGATAAAAAAAGAAGATACAAAAAGAAGATAAATCCATTTATAACAACTTTAAGCAAATTTTTGTTTTAACGCATCACTTGACGTATATTGAGTCTTATAATTCGAAAAAGTGTCAAAAGTTTGGATCTTTTTCTTGCAAGCTTTTTACATAATATTGTTATGTCCATATTACATCATTAAAAAAAAATAGAGAAAAACAGTAATAATAGTAATAAATTGCAAATAATAAATTACTCGATTCAAGCTTATTCTAGTACACCGCAAAAATTATTATATTTCATTTTCGTATTAAAATTTTTTTTTATCTAATATATTTTTACTTAATATGATTAAACATGTCGAGAAAAAATCAAAATTATCGAAATGATTCGATATTATCTATAATAAATGTATACGACTAAATATATAGATAATAATATTAGATAAAATATATTAGATAATAATATTGTAACGTTATTGTATTACTATAATATCCAAAAATAATTTCAATTAAAAAATTATTGCATATCTAATCTAATTTTAATTTTCCGATTTTTTTCTGTCTTAATACATATTAAAATTGTATCTTCATAAATATGTAGATATTCGTTAATGATGATAATTTGGAATAAATATAGCCTATAAAGTTAAATTTTATTATAGAGCTCAAAGCTTGTTTAATCTTTTAATTTTTTTTAAAAAGAAAAAAAATATCTTTGATTCGCTCGATTATTCGAAATTTTCTTCAATTTAGAGTTCTGAATGAAACTTAGTATTAAAATAACATATATTCACGATAGTATAAATATTTACTTGATATTTTATTCGAAATTTATTCACGTTCATCGAAGATAAGAATATTATTTTATTCGAAACGTTACTTCAATTTTATCCTTTTCGTTCCGTTAAACCGTATACCGTTTCATCCCGAACGTATAAAAATTAATTCATGAAATTATTTTTCAGTTTCTCAATCTCCTTCGTTACTATTATAAATATTATAGCGTAAAATATAGAAGCGTAACGGAAATAAATTATTTCGTATATTTTTAAAAGCAATCGCGTTATCTTTGTATAAAATAAGATTCAAAGAATTGAATTTTAGTTCCGTGCAAAATATGTGACGCAGGATCCTAAAAATATTGAATTTTCGAGGCAGGGGGATGTACAGGCATCGCGTTGTCATTACGATTGCGTTTAAAAGCAATAACGTAATTCGGTGAAGAAAAATTACGCAAAACCGGATAACTTTTGAGAAGAAAATGGTTCTTGGTAAATTTAAACAGATGTCCCAAGGAAACGATTTTCTTCTTGTAAATACATATGTGTTTTGAAGATGATTTTTTGTGATCCAACGAGAGATAGGGCATCTCACGTAAAACGTAACATTTCAAAGGGCGAGGGTCTTTATCGAAGAGGCGCCATTATCGCGACTTAAATGTTTGCCGTAGACGATACACAACTTTTCAGCCGGTTTGGATACGTATGTACACTTTACTCTAAAAATTCCTTTCGCTAGTACAACCAGGCTACTGCCGATAATATTTGTCTGTCCACATGCGTTTAATTTTTTTACGAGTACAACGCGATTTTTTTTCAATTTTTCGGTTAAACGTATTATTTTCTAACAAGTACAGTTTTTACAAAAATTTTTCATTACATTATATTTATTACATTATCATGCAAATAAGTAAATCTAGTGCAATCGACTAATATCAAATATTACACGTAGACGTTTTTCCTTCGAGTCACCCTGTATGTATAGATCATAATTCGTACAATTTCAAATTTTTCTCTCGATCGACGCGAGATTCCACGCGTGAATCTCGGAGATACGAATTAATTCGACGTATGCATCATTAAGGTAGTTAATTAATGGAGGATTCTCGGCGCGGAGAGGGCGACAGGTTTGTAGAGTTGGCAACGTCGCGATCCGTTAAAATGTAAACAACTCAGTGTGGTACAGCCTGGAAGAAAAGTTTAAAGGTTGCCGGACGAGATAGTCGAGCGTAAAACCTTGGACCGATGCCGAGCTATCTTGAATTAAATTTTTATCGGAAAAAAGATATACTTACTTACGTACTCCGAAACGAGATGGTCCTTGAGATTTTCTACTCGATCATCATTCTATTCATCGTTTATCTGAATTTGCTTTATCGGCTGATGTTAAATTGGCATTTAATATCGATGAATTTGGCTATAATGCAAAAACCTGATTTTTTATTCGATTAACTTAATTTTTCTTCCCGAATTAATTTTATATTCGATATTTACATATTTCTTTTCCTTTTTCTTTTTTTAATCCGATAAAATAAATCTATGAATCTAGATAACATTGCGAATAAATTGATTAATTTAGAATAGAGTAGAGATTATTTATGTATTTTTCGATCAAAATTTATTTGACTTGACGATTTTTAACGAATTATCGAATTAATAATTTATCACTAATAATCAACTGATAATCAACTCGATAATCAACCGAATAATAAACTTCTCGAACGATTTATTTGGTTTAAAAACATTATTTCGTGCTATGTTATGGAAATATTATAAATTGTGAAAGTTGCAGGTTCTCTTATCTAGAGTTACAAACATTCCTCCGATTTGATTAATCTGGGATTTTATCCGCGTAAAAAATCGGGAAATTAGGGGCGAAAAAGAAAAGAGGAAAAGGAAAAAAACGAAAGAAAGTGAACGTCGCAGGGGGGATCGTGTCGAAGAGACGAGGCTCGAGGATTGGAGAGAATATTTCGTTCGCAAAGTCACATGGACGGCCGCCATGTTTTTGTACAGTAAATTCGTATGTTTATCTCGGAAATTCATGAGCGTGCGAGAGAGAAAGGACTACAATAATAAGGGGTTTTTGGACGGGCTTGGTGAGAGGAGAGAAGGGGAAGAAGGGAAGAAAGGCCGGGACGAGATCGTTGGAGGTTGTGTGCCGGGCCCCAGGGAAGAGAGGATGAAGGGTGGAGAAAGAGAGTGGACGAGCAGGTCCTTAGATCCCTTGAAAAATGAATCTCCCACAGGTTCAGGGCCATCCCTGCTCCGATCGTCGATCCCAAAAAGGATCCCTAACCTGCGTCAAAATTCGATCGGGCAGAATTTTCATCTTTGTAAATGGATACTTTGACCGATACCGATCTACCAAATATGACGTATATCTCTCTCTCAACGCTGTTAGCTTCGTCGACAATGAAAACCGATCTCTTGGAACTGGCCATGTCAACTCGTGTCGCTCTTAATTGAGATTCGATAACAAACGTACGAATTGTTTAACACATATAACAATTGTCTTCCAGTTTTTTCATAATCATCTTCAACAAGATTGAAAAATGATTTTTCAATCTTATCTCTTATTTGTTGTTCCGTTTATTTTATATACAATATAATGTGGGAATACGATAAATACAAGTGCAATAATTCTTATACATAAGAGATTATCGTCAATTATTTGACTATAGGAATAAATCGTGCACAATTAACGATTTTACGCTTGGATAGCGTTAATAATACTTTAATATTGCCGCAAATTATTAGTATATATTTTGTATCGTTTCAAGATATTATTAACTAGAGAATGTTAAAGATAGAATTATAGAACACGTGAATTTTATATTCAACGATTTAAATTTAATTTTCAAAATGAAAAGTTGAAGTGTTGTAAATCACTTTAAAATTTTTAATTAATTAATTTTAAATTAATCGATATTTTTTTAAATCATATATTGCTTATCTCAGTGGAACAACGTGATAATTTTCTAAAAATGATATTTAGTAAACTTGACTTTTTAACTCGAATACATATTGTTAAATATGTTCATTTCTTAATTAAAATATATAAAATATTTTTTATTTTATATATACAATTATTTTCATTTATCGAAGAAGATTTTTTTTTTATTTTTTTTTATCATTTCTGAGCAAAAATATTTTATATATTTTAAATTAAAATTATATAATTTATAATTTTCTACATTATGTTATATTATTTCATATTATAGTTTCCCATATTAACAATTTATTTTTGTTATATCATTAATGTAACATATATAGATATATAAATATATATAATCAAAGAACTTTCTCTATTGGATCAAACTCTATATATCTAATCTAATCTCATTTTCCTTCAAACTTTCTACAATATTATCTACAAAACTTTTAAAATTTACAAAAAACTGTATATCATATTAGAATTCTCATTTCCTTACGTAATAATATATGATTAAAATTTTGTTTCACTCGCAAAATTTTCTACGTGATAAGTGTTGAGAAATTTAGAATTTCTTATCAGAGAAGAAGTATTTCTATAAAAAGAAAAATAAGCTTGAAAATGATTCCTACGTATTTCGCGCAAAATAACTGACTCATTCAAAAACAGATATTATATAAATACCAAGTAATCGAAATATAAGACAGAAAATATACGCAGTTGGATGAAATCGCTAACTCAGCATCTTTGCATGAAATTAAACTTTGCAACAAAATTGTGCGCGAATCGGACAGCAAATCGAGTAATGTTATCAACGTTTTGAAGATGCTGGATACGAGCGAAGAAACGAGTTTTTCGTGACACACATACCTACGTGTGATGTAACGTAATTGCAACGATGAAGCAATTCCGTAAAAGCTACGAGCCAGTTTTCGAATTCCACGACACAATCTTCCATTCATACCGTATTTTCTCAAACAATTCCTACGCTTCTCTAATCATACAACGCCGATCGTGAGAAACCGATTGGTTATTCCACGCAATTAAGTTTTTTTTTTCTTCTTCGATGCGAATAAAATATACGTACATCCCTATAAATAGTGTATTTCATATTCCGTTTGAATTATTAATATTATTTTTGCATAATATTAGTCTTTTCTTTTTTTAATATGAATTATAAATTATGATTGAAATTTTAGATTCCTTTATATCCTTCGATGGGCGGATAACAGGTTCTTTTTAATTATTATTAAATACATGCAAACACAACTAGTCGCATGCGAAAATTAATACATCTTGAGATGATTTATCGAGATAATGTAATTAAATAAATTAATATATTGGTAATGTATTGATGTTATGTCTCGGAGGATCGATTTCAAAGTTTGTTTGACACAAATGTGTCGGGTCAAGACAAGTATAAAAATATCGGTTTAATCTCATTAACATTAAGTTATTATCAATTAAAGTTGCGTTAGACCAAGTAAAACGAAGATGGAGTAAGATTGTTCTGTCTTTATCGCACGTCTCAGTCTACATTGTGTATTCTCGCTTCATCTAACGCAAACTTAAACTGTTTCTAATCGATATTTTTCTATATTAATTTTTATGTTTGTTTTCATCTCTAAAATTAATTCTTCCAAAGTGTCTCAGTGAATGTATTAACTCTTTTTACACGTTATATATTGTACATCCAATCACTTTCATCATCCTAATTAAATTTCAATCAAAGATAATTTATTAATTTATTAAATTTACGAATTGATTATTATTATTTATTTTTTTTTCTACATGTAAACATATTTTCTATCTTTCCAATCTCGTGACTAATTTTCAGAATATCGATATGCAGGACATTTAAAACATGGTCGTGTCGAGAAAGAGAGGAAGTTCGGTGCGATTTCCGGTGCGATTAACCGCAATTCAATCAAAAACGAAGAAATCGGTAAATCAGCGTGGAAAAGCATCGATGGTAATTGGCTGGTTCGTTCACGCTGACCGATTCTTACAAAACATTGGTTGCAATTAAACGCGTCGACTCGATCAGGAAAGTCCATTATCGTTCACTGTCTCAACGTGACACAACAAGAAAGTAAAAGACAGAAAGAGAAGCGAGCATGGCTACGTTTGTTTCTCTAGTTCAGTTGAAAAACGCAACTCATTCCTACTACTCACTCTCCGAGTATGGAATAGAAAGACATTTCGTCTACAACGATACAATTAGTAACCTAGGTCAATGAAAGAGAGAAGGATACCAGTTCGTAAAACGCACGCAAAAAGCTGCATTTTTGACACTCCTTCTCTCGATGACCTGATTTTCGTCAATGTCTGACTCGATAAAATTACTCTTAAAACTCTTGCGCAGCTATGGTAGGTATATATATGTATAGATTGATCGATAGAAGTTCTTCAGATATAATTTAACAAAATAAATTTTTATTTTCGCGCAATGATTAATGCCGACGATTAAAATTAGATAAAATCAAAACTACGAAATCAAATATCAATTTATTCGTTAATTCATTAAATGCGATTAAATATCCTTCGAATAAAAAATTTAATGGTCAATCGATGGTCAAACGTTTCAATCGCGACGATTGATATCATCGATCGCTCTAATCATTGGTTTAGCAGTGCTCGTTTCGATCACAGCCACTTCTACCCAGAGTAGAGTAACCTAATCTAGCGCGATATTCCGGTAGAACCGTTCCATTCGTTCTATTACAATCTAGAATCACGAAATTCCTGTTACGAAGAAGCAAGAAATAAAAGGAAAGAACGAAACGCCTCGACGATTCCACGAAATCTCACGGATATTAACCTTATCGAATGGTGGATCGAATGGTGACTACAAGACTAACGCAAATTGCACGATTAGTTCGAACGAACGATGGCATTATGCGTCCCATATCTGCGAAATTATGAACTGCTCACGTTATGTTTACCTGTTCGGCTTCCTTCTCGTGAGCTAATAACATTTCTTGCGGTTACGTACTGCAACTGGTTTCTAAACCTATGATTACTGACCTAGACCAACGAAATCGGTGGGAGGAGGAGAGAGTAGCCGGTTAGGTGATACGCTTGCATGAATTTCGCCTTTGCTTAACGACACCGCTTACGTTTACCGTGCAATCGTAAACGCGGGCTCGTTATCGTAAATGTGTTGTGCCAGCTTTTGCCAACTGGTACGCGCGAACGTGTATCCACAGATAATGCCGTTTCTCGATCAGAATTCAGTGTATGGTGATCGTACGTATGCATGTATGTGTATACGATAACTAGTATTAATATTTGAATATCATGATGTCACATGTGTTATTGAATTTATATACTTTAATACATTAAAAAATGTTCGTTGTGTTATAGTTGAAAACGTAAATTTTATGTATTTAATGTATGATATATCGAGCGAATGTTAATGCCTATGGATAATTATACCGTACGTACGTAACTTTTGCTTTCACTCCTCAGTTCTCTTCCCTAAGACTTAGAATAGTTAAGTTTTTATTTAGACGAAACGATGACAGCTGTTTCGGGATGACGGATGAATAATTGCCGAGATGGTGTTTTAGAGTTTAACCCAACTCTTTGAGGAAGTTTTTTAACGCTGGCGAGTGGCCAATAGATGTTTCTTATTTAGAAATAGAGGAAAAGAATTTTTAAGGGACATTTGCTTGGAATGAAACAAATTATTATATGTCACGATGTTTTTTAAATTGAGAAAATTAAAATATTATTTTTATTTTGCAATGATGTATTTCTATGATCTTCAAATAATATGTGAATCTATTTCAATTGTTATGAACATTAAAGAAAAGAGAAAAACAACAGAGTGATATGATGTAGCAGAGATAAAATCGTCTCCTACTCGTTTTATCTAACTTTTTCGATTGCTTATAACTCAATAAATAAGTCTCAATCGATATTTTTGTATTTATTTGAATCTTGATCTTTCAAAGGTATCTCACGAATACATAAGTTATATAATGTTGTAAATGAAATGAATGTAGAAAACTTATAATAAAACTTTTGAAATTATCGGAGATCGTTCAAAAATATAATTAAATAAAAAGATTATTCGTGAAATATTGAAGATAATGAATTTAATCTTTTAATCTCAAGTCCTTTGTAATTAATATCTAAGATATAAAAATGATATAAAAGTTAAATTTTCAATTCAAAATTAAAATACACAACTTTACGCGTGAAAATTTGTTTTACATAGATACGAATTACAATATAGGCATCATTTTCCAGATTTTTATTTTTATTTTTAAACAAAAAAAAAAATCTATAAGTACCAGATTTCCACTCAGGCATCTAAATATCATATTACACAAATCTCCTCCTATATCGCACTACAAAAATTCTCAAATTCCAAACGTAGCCACTCAGAACGAAAAAAAACTCTCAAAATGCTCAGAATTCTAATTTCTACTCGGAACGTAATCATGCACTTCGAACAAAATAAAAAACCAATCATTCATCCGATTCGATCACGGTCCTCGAACTTTGGACAACGATTAACATCGCGCTTTGAACATCACGATTAAGCATGACTGACAACCGAGCAAATACACATTTATAATACATTAATACGCGTTAATCCTTAATGACAACTGTTACATTATAAATGTATAACGTCCAATGTTCGTCACATCGGATAATATCCAATTTCGTGCTCGACAATTATTCACGGTGTATACGTTTCTGGTTTCCCTCGAGTCCCTTGGAAACGTAATTTTCGAATTATGTGTGTATATATTCCGCTTCTAATTTCTTATTGCGGAGAAATTGATACAACTCCAATCACACGAATCTTATTGTACGTACTATATGTATATATATATATATATACAAACATACACGTATATATTTATATACTTATATATAGCGAACCTTGTTGCTCGGATATCTGTCTGACTGGACAGCAAGCCGAGTAAGAGGGAAATCGGTGGAGCAAAATGGAAGGGAAAAGAAGAGACGGTCGAAGGTTGTGGTTGAGAGCGAGAAAGTGAGATTCGAGGAAGATGGAAGGAAGAAGAAAACGGTCTGGAAGAGGAGTCGGAGAGTCAGAGAAAGAGGGGAGTCGAATCGCGTTAGATGGACGGAGACGCAGGATCGGGCTGGATCGGAAGGAGCGAGAGTAGAATAAAAAGATGGGGGGTCGGGAGCGAGAGAAAGAAAGAAGACACGGGACAGGGTCGAGGAGGGGCGATTGGATGGAGCGAGACGGAGCGAGAATTGTAAATCATGGGGCGAGGGAAAAGGAGAGGACGAAAAGCGATCGGGTAGAAAGGAGACGGAGAAGTTGCGAAGGCTGCGGTGAGCGACTCCGGCAGTCGGAACGGGAGAGGAAGGGAGAAAGGGAAGGAAAGTCACGTTGGGTTCCTTTGAAAGGACAGAGAAGCGTTCAAGGGCGTGATAAGGAGACGCCGATTGGTCGAATGCGTGAAAAGAAGAGGGAACTAGGGTTATGGAAGTCTCGAAGGGAGAATGATGGAACGAGAGAGGGAACGTGGGGACGAGATGTTTTAAGGTGGAAAAGAAGCGAGAGAGAGGGGAGATGTAATGGGTAAAGGGAGAGAAAGAGAGGCAGGAGGCGTGGTGGCGCGAGTGAATAAGGGAGGAAATAAGAGAAGACGGGAGAGACGGGAATGAAAAGAGCGCGTCTAAGAGAATAAGAAAGGAAACGAGAGAGGGGAAGAAGAACGTCGAAAACGATGGAGGAGGAAGGAGACTAATTGAAGGAGTGGAGGAAAGCCGGTGGTACGAGAGAGAAGGTTAAAGTCCGGGAGAAGGTTCGACGACGAAAGACGAAGAGGGAAAGTGGCTTCGAGCCGCGAGACATCTTGGGGAAGATTTTTTATCCCTTCAAGGTCAGACCTTCAACATGGCCGCTGCTGGACCACAGCTCTTCGGCTTGTCGAAGTAACACATATCGAGGATCGGACGATGAAACGTTCTGGCCATTCACGAATTACCCTTTGTGAATTTTCGACATGATATCACCAGTCCATTTATCCCGAGGAAACAAATAACGTTACGTATGTAACAATAGATGATAAAAAATTATAGATTCCTATTAATTTCGAAAATATGGATCCACTGTAGACCATAAAGAATATTACAAATACAATGTGTGCGTCTAGAATAAGAAGAAGAAAAGACAAAATTAACGGTCATGGAATAAGGTTATGTTTTCTCGCGAGAAGAAGAGAGATTAATCGATGGAAAAATCGATGATAAGAAGGAAATTTTAAAATAAATTTGAAAAAAGATTGATCGGAGGGCCGCAAGTGGTAAAGTGGAAGAAGGAAGGTTCCCGTTATCGGTTACACGCAGCGGCGAAAAAAAGCGGGAACGTCGCGCTCGGGCCATGAATACATCGACGTTTCCTCGTATTTCACGAAATATCGAAACGACGCCGATTCGTCGTCACCGGTTCTCGTTTTCTCCATCGTGCGTCCATGTTCCCCGATCCTCGTCGTATTTCTCGGCGCGTGCACGCGGCCTCTTACTCTTCCCACCGCGGGAAAAGAAATGACGACGATAGGTACTTGATAAAATTTCTCTTCCGGCACCAAGTACAAGCACTTGGTTAAAGGCCGGGCCACGTTCGCATATGCCGTTTCGCGATCGCATTACGTTTTCGCGCGATTCAGTTCGCCGTATAGCGACTGCTACGCCCCCTTTGAAAAATATTCCCAAACACTTTCGAGTATTGTTCGTGCGTACACGGTTCGCGAATTAACGGTAGTTTATGCCGCTACCTGAATCCAAAGAAAAACGGGGGACCACCATCGAGCGTGAAACTTTATCGAAATGGAACGAATATTTATACCATACGATTGCTTTCGTTTCGTTCGGCCACAGATTGAACCAATTAAACGCGCAACATCAATTTGCCCAAATCTTGAGAAAAAGAGCCTTCTTTTCTCTTTTTTTAGATTTTATCGAGACGCCTTTTCGAATTTGTATTATTTTCGATTTTTATTCGAATCGAATGATAATAAATTGAACGTATGATCGAGAGAAACGATATTTTGATTCGAAAAAATGGCTTAGTGAGATTCTTTTATCTAGATTATCTTCAATCGAATGAATCGTAATTAAATAATGAATAAAGTAATGAACAAAATAGAAACGAAATATTATTCGATCGCTAAAAATAAAATATCTTTCTATTCTAAGATAATCGTTACATTAGAATATTTAGATATTTTTGAGATTAATATTCAAATATTCAATTTTAATTTTTCAGTGAATTGGAAATATATATATATATACATATATACATGTTATGTGTTACGAAAGTTATTTAAAAAATTACAAATAAAATACAAGCTAAATGACGCGGTATATTATATAGTTTATGGGTACCGGATGCATTCACTTTACGTCGAGAAAATGACCAATTTTAAGCTCTACGGGAGTTCAAGGTGACATCAGTCACTACTTATCTCGATGTTATCTTGCCATAATTCGAGCCTCGATTTTGGAAAAAAGAATGGATAAGGGTCGATCCATTTGTTCAACGATAATGTCATCTTTTCCTCGATATATATCTCCGTTTCTAATGTCCATGATTTTCAAAAAAAAAATCTATACTCAATGTAACTTTTTACTTCTTCTTCGTTCACGGTATATTTTCGGTCATTATTATTAATATCGTTTAATCGAGAATTATAATTTTTATCGATATATGTATACAGAAAAAATTATGCAACGATAATTCATATACGAATATAAATCTTCGTATATTATCGATAAATACTCGTAAAAACGTTATAGCGATAGAATTTAATAACTGTATAGAAAAACGTATTGGACGTATTTCATTAGGTTTTTACGATTTCATAAAATTTTTAACATATGTATAAATCGCTAATTAATATTTAATATATTTGTTATTGATTGTATTTCTCCCTTATACGTAATATTTCTAAAATGAAATTATCTAATGTAACTATCTAATTCCAATAATCGCACTGCCACATAACCCGAAAGATTAGGAATAATCTTTGAAAGTTTTATACAGGGATATCCCTCTATCAAAGGGGTCTTCGATTACGATATATAGCGCGACGGAGAAACGAGATATCCGTACAATAAGGCGAATCTTGTTATCGAATTCCCAAGAAGGGGAAGGAAAAAGAGGAAGAGCGAGAATTGGAAGAACGAGAAGAAGTGGGATCCGGATGGCGAACAGCGCCTGGCTGTTATCTTCCACGCCGTGGCAGCGGCAAGTGGCGGAAGCAAAATGGCCGAAGTCAGGTAGCGCGGTTCATGATTTAACCCACTTCCACGAAGGTCGAAATTAGAAACTCCTACGATCGGTTCCCGACTTTCGTTCGTTGTTGTTGTGCGATGATCGAGCGAGAGAATTCGTGACGGAGAAAGTGCACGATCGACGAAGAGAAAGGAGCAGCGAGGAGTATGGAACGGAAAGAAAGAGAGGAAAGGGGTATCGGAGGTGAAGGAAAGATGAATTTGTTCGGTCTATCGTAAGAAACCGTGGTGAAGGGGTGTCGAATGTGGTGAGACGGGACGAGGTGAGGGGCAGAGGGAGGGGAGAGAATAATTGTTGCGCGCGAACGGCGAGCAGGATCGAAGAGCTCGTAGAAGCGGAGACATCGACGGCCGAAAAAGAGGACCGGTTCCTTCCTCGCCTGATCTTCCACCATAATCTCCGATCCGAAGGACGTAATTTCGAATTTTGTAAAAAAAGTATCTCCTAACGGGTCTTTTTACCTGATCCCCCGGCTATGATCCCTCCAAAAAGGAAACGTAAATCTGAACTTTTTAACCGTATACCAGTTTCCCTTATATCTTCGTTTCCCAAAATTATATTTCTATTGTATTTCTTTGTTATTAACAACGAACCGATTTGAGAATTTTTTCACTGTAATTCGACGGTGGATAATGTTGCTAAAGTATAGGTAAAGATGGAATTTAACGCGAGAGATTCGTTTTATAATTTTCCATCTATCGATCGATTTGAAATATCTTTTTTATTTGGTCGTATGACTAAGAGTAGAAAAAGAAAAAAATATTGAGCAGGATGGAAGAAAGAGTTGATTAATTTTACGCATAACGGAAAATGATATGATTAGAAACAATAATTATTTTTTTAAATATTTTGCTTCGACTTTTTTGGAAAGAAGCTTGTTTTTTAAACTTGGTTTAAGAATCATAGATAAAAACAGTGTGAAAATATTGATTATTATCGCGAAGAATATTAATCTATAATATTTAATTTATACGGATTGAATGAAATTATATATTGTTTATAATCTCTTCTATCTCGTAGAAGTAGATTAAATCTAATTGTTAGAATTTTATTAATTTTTAAATGAAAATAATTATGAGTAATAGAATTAATAAATATCAATACGTTAATAAGTATCAAATCGTTCACATTTCGTTTCGAATTTTCAATAGATTTTATAATAGAAAAGTTTTCAAACTTTTAACATCCAAATTATATTATAATATTTATATTATCGCGGGATTTGATCATTATCTAACCGCCCAGTTAACAAGAATAATGAGAATAAATTATGGATTTTTAATCGTTCCAAGAAGACAATAAATCCTATTTGTTATCTTGCATTAACGATCTATTGTTCGTTCGTGTACCTTTTCATTTCAATTAATTGTTTTTAAATGGAGCTACATTGATCCAGCAATATCAACAGCTAAATAAGCCATACGACTTTTAACGAGGGTTAATACATTTAACTCTACGTAACGTAAAAAGTTAAGCACAGCTGCTTCGAACAATACGTATATTTCAATTATTCATTTCTCCTTCTTTTGCGCCCAAAAGTTTCAAGTAAAAGTCAATTTCTCTGAAATTCTTTAATTAAATTAATGAAATAATTTTACACGTATGATAATAATAATAATAATAATCGTGCCTAAGAATTGCTTGACATATAGTAAAATAAAGAAAAAAAAAAAAGATTTGAAAATGATTACTCCGATTGGCTTGACACAAGGATTTAAAAAAAGATGAACGAATTTATCACTTAACCGAATTTTTAATTTAATTTATCTTTATTGAGATAATCGATCGATTAACTTAGGGTCACAGAAAGCGTATTGCAACGAGAAGATTGATTTCTGACCTTTATTTACACTATCGTACTATAATCGATGCGGTGGAAATACAATTCCATAGCTGGTATCCAGAGCACCTCGAGCTGCTGAAATCAGCACAAATGGCCGTCGCTTATCTTCTGTCTATATTTACGTATTTTCTTTTTTTATCTTATCCCGACTAATATTTCTCTCGGTTATATTCGAGGATGATTGATAACGCTTGCTACGGTCGACCATCGAAAGTAGAAGTGCGGATCCGAGTTGAAACCAAGATGAAACCAGAGTTCGTTTGAATCGGCCTAGCATTGGCCGACAACGTTTATAAATATTCCTATGTTTGATGCGATAGACTCGAGCTAAGTAGAATAAAAAAAAGCGTGGAAATCTTTTTCTTCCATTTTGCCTGAATATTTTTCATTAACGATCGATTTTCACTATAAATAAATAATCATAGAGAAGTGCGTCAATAGGATACAGATTATCCAGATATACATATTTTGGGGATGTAAAAAATTTAAAAATTGCGCAGGTTAAATCGTTGAATTATCGATTATTTAATATTATTACAATTATTACAATTTTCTATGATATGATATTTTTTATATATATTTTTATATATTCTTTAATAATAACAATATCCATTTTTAATTATTAATCCATTATTTAAAAAAGATTTAAAAGATACTTGTTACATTCTCCTTATTATATTATATTTTTTTGAGAAAAATAATAACTAATATTTTATTTCATGCACGATATGTAATTCTTTAACTATAGATGGAGGTCAATTATAATGCACGTTAATCAATACTTCCGGTCAACAACGATCGATAATCTTCTATTTTTTTCTTCGAGAAACACGTTTATAAAATTTCCTCTATATATTTTCTAGAAAAGAATTAAAAAAAAAATGCTTAATTATTTATTAACATTTTTATTACTGCATCGTAAAATCACACATCGAGACTTAAATACTTTAAACGTTTATCAATTAAAATTCATTCCGAACGAAGTGTAAAATTATTCTTACGGGAAATGAATAGCAAAGGAAAAAGAATAACATTATTTGAAAAAAAAAAAAGTTTAACACAACTTGAAAATTTGTTATATCGATGGAAGTCAAAAGATTGCATTCATCATCAGCGTATACAGGTATATACCTGCAATCCAAACGGAATCGTTTCTCAAATTTCACGATTTCCACAATCGAGGGACACACATTCCACCCTTACGATTCATCATCCCCTAGGCCGTCCCTATCCTAGCCCCGTGGCATTCATATAATTCATAATGCAGGTCGCTTTTACCCCCGGGATAAATAAATACACGCGCACGTTTGTATAGTGGAGGAACAGGTCGTGAACACAGGTGTTTCTAAGGGTCCAGAAAGGCCACGAATGGATGTTATACGCGTCATCGTCGATGCGTGTGCGTCTTGAAAATGGGACTTTTCGAATCCGAACCCTCTACGCGACCTTCCCTTTTTAAGGGTCCGACAATCATGAACAGAGGCTCGATATATACGTATGCATCGTTCTATCTCCTTTCTCGCCCAAGTTTCTCTTTCTTCTTCTTCTTCTTCTTCTTCTTCTTCTTCTTCTTCTTCTGCGCCGCACCCCCATCCAGTCGAATTGAATTCGAGGACGAAAACCACAGGTGCTGCCTCCTATAAAATTCTGGTAAGGTCGAGGCGCAATGGCGTGGGCATTTTCGAAGAAAATCAATTTTCTTTACGATATTACGGAAAAATATGGGAATTTTTTTTTGACGATCCTTGTGATTTTTCGTTGGTTGTGTAAGAAGAAAGAGAAATACAAAATTTTTTATAGATTTTCAGATCATTTGTTATTTGTTAGATGTATTTGTTCGATATGTCTACACATAAAGCACATAAAGATATTTAAAAACACGCACAGAAATAAATGAAAAACTTGGAAAACTTGGAAGAAATCCATAACAATTTTTATCAAGATCTCCAACGACTATTTTATTATCGAAAAAGTTGCAACATCCTCCGGTCCATCCGTCCTTCGTACGAGATTCCATCCATCGAAAGTGGCCCTCGAATTTACATACCTATATGGCCGAGATCTTGACGAGGAAAGGAAAATTACCATGGTGTGTCAATCACGATTCCACGCCCATGCCTGAACGTCTCGTAACGCGTTTAGGGATGCGAAGCACATGTACACCAAACCGTTTGGAAAACTATTGACCGACCAACCGACCAACCATCTTAACATTTGCATCTCTGTCTGAGGAAAAGAAAAAAAGGAAAAAAAAAAATCGAATAAAAGTAGAAGGAAGGGGAAAACGTAGGATACGATCGATAAGAAAGATCGATCGTACGATCGAAGGAGGAGAGATAGATATAAAAGGAGACGAGGTAGAGATTTGGCTTGGACACGGATCGATGTGGCGGGTTTCAAAAGATTCCAAGGCTAGTACGTGTTTCCCACGATCACTACCCACGAACCCTGAGCGACCGTTGAAGGAGCTGCAACGTGTACGGGGGTGAGCAGGTCTGTTTTCACATGTGGCTCGCGAAAAAAAGGACCATTATGGGGTCACGGGTCGACGCGGTGGCTGACTCGTATTTACGCGTCTCTCCAATTAGGCTAGATATTTGTCCTGTTGATCGGTCAGCTTTTCACGCTGGCCTCGTGTCATATTAAACATGGACATTAGCTAAACGTAGAACAAAGCTTGCAAGGATACGCTTCGTTCTAATTCGCCCACTGTTGATGATCAAGCAATAATTCGAAAGTTTTTAAAGTTAAAAATTATTTACGCTTTTTTTTCTTCTTACTTATTGCACATCGAGATGCGATACATCAAAGATGGATGTAAAGATGTATTAAATGTATTTAGTGAGAAAAAATTCGGAAATCGTTTGACTTTTTCATTAGACGCGAGGAATGAGAAAATTAGGATTGAAAAAGTAATCAATTATAGAATGAACGGTTGGGATGCTGCTTTCTTGCTCGTTACGATTCACGGACGATGATCGTTAGTCGCAACCGAGATAATGGCACGTTCACGATAAAGATCTCGTTAGAGGAGTTGAGAAATTACCGGGTGAAGTGGTTCAAGATCGTCTTTGTCGGCTAGATCTTCGACATCTCTTCCTAAAATTTAACATGAAAAAAATTGTTGATAACGTTAGTAGAGTTTTCAAAAAGATCACGTTGAAATAAACGATTTACACTTGAACTTACATACGATTGAACATCACGTCGTAATACAAGTATTAATTATTGCATCTCGTAGGATTAATCTTTCGTATCAGATTTAGTTTGCTGAATAAGTATACATTGAAAAAGGACACTTGATCCCATCGTTAATAACTCGTATCGATTCTCGTTGAAATTGAATTACTCGATCGAGGCAACGTCGATTCTCGCTGATTCTCTTCTTCGTTTCTTCTGTTCGGGAAGATCGATCAAAATTTATTCGTATTTGTGCGTTTTTAAACATAAATCTTTCCGATATCTTGTTCTTATTATCCTCGTAAGTGTTTCAAACGATATAAGAACAAAAATGGTATTATTCGAGCGATTGAATCTCCCATTTTTTAAATTAAACATTAAAGGATAATTTTGTTTCGTAATAATGATTTTATTTATTCTATACACTGGATCCAAGTATGAACGATAATATGTACGTAATATATACATTTTATAATGTTAAAAACATTAAAGTAATAGATTTCATAAAAATATGAAGGAAAACTAAAAGGTAAGTAAAGTATCTTATCGCGTAATTTACAACAAAGCATCCGATGCTTGTCAATGGACAATCTGTAAAACGGATGGCGATTTCCTTTCTCGTACATCGTTCGTAATCTTCTTCCCGTAAATTGTATCGAGAGGCGTGACGAACCAAATATTTGTTCCGTAATTTCCTCCCATCGAGCAATCACGCCGCCATGTCTTCGACTAATGAAACCAAGCTTACGTAACGGATTACAATTTACGAGCACAACGTATTAATTACCAACGTGATTTCTTACGATTGCCGGTAGCAGATTTCCTCGGGCGATTCTACATTTTCTTTCAACCATACTAACAGTATTACTTCTTCTTCTTCTTCTTCTTCGAGTTCTCACTGCTACTAGTTGTTTTCTTTTCGTGAAAATTCTTTGGATAGATTCGTAATCAGAGAGGAAATCGATATCAATGATAGCAGGATGGTTAATTTGTCGAATAAGAGATTACGTTTAATGTAACTTTGTTGTTTGCAACGACGTTTTGTTTGTAAGTTGCATGATGATATGGAGTGATATCAGTCGTTAATTTAATTTGTAATCTGTATTTAATTCTACGATCTTCGAGTTTCTCTTGAAATCAACAATCAAACGGAGCTCTAATAGGTTTGTGTGGTGAAAATTCGATGATATTTATTATGTCGGAAGAAGAGAAAGAATATTTTTTTTTTTTTCTTTATTCATTGATGAATGTAGCGACATCGAGATCAGTATCTTCTCTCCCCTTTATTCTACATTTCTTTTAACCCAAATACGGTTACGAGGTGCATAAATAGAATCGTATATATATCGGTCGACGTTTTGTTTTTCTACTTCAAATTCGACATATGTACTGTATTTGACTTTTTAAGCAGCGAAAGTCCGGCTGGTGATTCTCTGACCCCCGATCGAAAAGGTGCTTTCAAGAGTGTCGCCACGCCGATACAGTCGCCATGAATAATTTTATTGTAATCCGATGCCTGGCTGCCAGTGGCGTAATGCGACGTATAGTTTCGACGCAGCCTTTAAACTCGTGTAATTTCACCGTGGCGAGCATTTTCGAAATGGCGGGCGAATAAATCGAGTCAGCGAATAATTATGATGGAAAGTATTTCGTTTTTTCTAGGGATGATTAAAATTTCCAGCTCCAAGTTAGAATAGAAAATCTTTCTAATTTCTTCGTGTACGGGATGTCTCGTTAACTTTGTCCGCGTTAAATATCTTTCTAGTTTCAAATTGATTGAAAAATATATCAAGATGAAATCTGCTCTATCGTAAAATCCACTAGTTATTTTGTAAAACAGGACTTGGAAAAGGAAAACTTATGCTCAGAACGCTTCAAAATCGGATAAAAGAAAAGCTCGCTTCTCGATGTTTCTTGTTCGAATTATCATAAATAGATATCATGAAAAGAAATAATCGGTAAAGTATTGGGAGCAGAGACACCGCAGGCGAAGAAAACGTTAAAAGCATCGTTTGTCAACGACGATTCGCGCAACGGGGGTTAGATGAAACGATTTGAAAAAAAAAAAAAGAAGAAGTGAGCGATAGGTGATCTGGCAGGACGGAGGGGCTGAGCCTGAGAGACAAGGAGAAAAAAAAAGAGGTCGATTGGAAGGGCCTTCTCGTGTGCGTCGCGTAAGAACAAAAACCCTCATTTTACAATGGTCTCGTTCAGAGTCTATGCCCAGAAACGCATGCGTGAGTGGACATCACTGAGAGGATCGAGCCTGGCATGCACCGTCAACCATAACATTTAACAGTCACCGGCATAAAGGACCTAACCTTCCTCAAGGATTCCATATGGTACTCTCACTTCCAACTTTAAGTGAGTACTTGGATGTATTTAGTATTAAGTGCTACCGTGTACGCGAACATTTTCGGACATTTTGACAGATTTACGTGTTATTCAATGAGGTTCTCATCCTATTGCATTATTTTTATTACACCCTAATGCACTGTCATTATGTTCTTTTATATTTTTTATTGATTTCGAATATTGGTTTGTAAAGAATGTTTATACTTGGAATTATACGAAGTTTTATCCGAAGTATCCGAGACAGAAATTAAAATATGAGAAAAAATGACGAAAGCTGATAGGAATTTAACACAGGAGTAATAAAAATAATGATGTATTTTATACGAGAATGAAACACACGCGTGTTGATCGTTTTTTTTTAAAGAAAAAAAATTTTAAAGATACCTTTCCCCGCCGATAAAAATCTTAAATTTTATTTGAACGACGAAACGTGTCAAGTTTTTCATCTATTGCACAAAAAAAACAAATATATTTCACATAAGCCTCCAATTACACAAAAGGATATGAGTTCATAACAGAACAAATACCTGTTGTTGCCATTATCCGCGAGACCTTTAATCCACCTCTGCGGCACGCAGCAGAAACTAATACACATAATAGCGTAATAGTGTCACGACAAAGGTGCCAAACGCGGGTATAAAATTCGCATGATGCGATGAAAGACGCGAGATCTAGGTGATAGCTCTTCACTAGATTTGATGAAATCATAAAAAGACCCGAGGAGAACGATTTGCGTTGAGAGATATCATTATTTCGACGTGAATCATTAAAATGACGCGATTAGCACGAGTTCAATGTTGAAGCTTTCTATGATCGAATATTTTGTTTTTTTTCCTTTTATATTTTTCTTCTTCTGTTTCGAAAGGGAATAACGTTAATTTCAAAGTGGAATCGATATAGTGAATAATATAATAGATAGTAATGGAATATGAGTCAGATTTTGTTATTGTAAACTTTATAGGATCTTAAAATTTTACGATTACTTTATAACGATTTATCGTTATAATTTAATGAAAATGAAATGAAACGTCACGATTCTAAAATTTTTGAAAACTCAAATGTTCCACGTTGTTGCACATAACCGATAACGATGAGAAACGTATGCACGAAGAAATAATGTTTTAATCTGGGATAAAAAAATTCAGATAACCATTTCCCTTGGTCACATAACGCTTCATTATTCGAAGAATAGATAAAGGGTTTGATTTAATTTATATATTATATGTATAGTATGTAAGTTATATATTTCACAAAAAAGATTCAGATTTATTCCGGTTCGCCGACACTGTGTCTGGTTTGTCAGTAATGAATGGTTCGAAGAAAAAATTATGATCGTACATCACGTAAGAAAATGACGTGTACAATGTAAGAAAATGATAAACCGATTTTTTATCTAACATCTTATTTCTATTGTAATATCTAGAAAAGACGCGTCTATAATATTAAAAAATAATATCGAATAATATGATTGGCGAGAAATAGATCGCTAATTAATTGCTCTTCCAACGTTTATCTCGATTTTCGAAGGCAGAACACGTGGAATTATCGGTTTTTTTCATAGCGTCGTTCCTGGTATTTGAAAGGAGTGGAGCGGGTAGAGAGGGTGGCTGGCGTGCACTTGGTCAAACAACGAGGCCTCTATATAGGCCCACCCGTTTATTGGCGCTTCTAATTCAGGAGCGGAAGTGGCCGAAAAGCAACGGTGAAAACAGAGCTCCAGGATTAAAATAGGCCGCCATAACTGTTCGGCTTAAATGCTTTGTATTAATAATTAACACGTTCCGCTGGCAAGCTGCGCCGCTTCTCTATTCTCTCCTTTTAATCCACGCATCTCTATCCTTTTATTTCAAGAAAATTTCAACCATATATTGAATTTACCTGCGTTATATATCGTTATTTATAGGGCTGATCGATCCCTGACAATTATTTTTTCGTCGAAGAAATATTTTCCAATTTTATAGTCGATTTTGTTGAATTGGATTCGGATCGATACGATCGACTCGAGATTCCTATTAATTATAATTTCAAAATATTTTTTTATTTTATTCAAAATTATTTCCCTTTTCCATAAAATTATTATCTTTCCATCGATATTTATCTTTTTTTTTTTCATTGGGTTCAAAGCGTTCCAACCGCAAGTGGAAAAAATATTAATAATTTCGTTTAATTCATACACATTAGCCGATAACAAGTATTCCCAGCTTCCAATTCTTTTGTTCGATCGGTGACGTTACTTTCATTAACTCGACTTGATTGACGATGTTAACATCGAGGTTCGTAAGCGGTATAATTTTCATAGCCACGGTTAATTCTCATTGTTCGGGTTCCCTTTGCATTTTCTCAAAGAAATCATCGTGATTTACAGGAAGTTTATGCCGTGCATTTATATTTTCTCAGTGGAACCATCGGTAATTCACACCGCTAGAAACGTGAAGGGAAAATTACATTGCGATAATAAAATTCTTTCCTGAATTGAAGAATGATAGGAACGTATGTATTCTTATTGAAAAGTTTCTTATCTTCTTATTATTAGATAGATAACGTATATTTTTGTTGTAACGATAGAAAATAACAGAAAGTACAAATTTGAACGTGCCGGTATGTAAAGTTAAAAAATTTCCTATTTATTTTTTTATTATATATTTCTCGTTATTTAATTTAAAAGTTTCTCGATACGTCGCATATTTTAAATTCTTAAAATCTTCAAAATTTATCCCTTCAAAATTCTCATAACAATTTCTCCAAATAATAATTTTTGCCTCTCTATTACTCCAACTATTAGATAACTTTTTATTTTTATCTCTTTTAATCTTATTTCCAAATTATTAAATATCGTTATTTTATCGTTGATATTATTTTATCGTCGTAATATAAGAATTATTTATATACATGTATAAAAAAATATATCGCGCTTGTAAGTTATTGTTTAAATATATACGCATAATCAATCAGGCAGATATCTCTGGGAATTTAATTTAGAACGGATTGATATCATTCCAGAAAAAGAAATAAGAATTGCAAGAATCGTTAAATTTATTTTATTCCATTCGCTAATTTCTCATAAATTTATGTATATGTTCAAGGATACGATTTATCGGAAAGTTGCACGATTTTAAAATCGCAAAGAGTGATTTGTGACTAGAGGATCTATCTATTAATCGTAGCAGAGAATATAAAGAAACGAAACGTGTCATATGTTCAATTGAATGGTCGTTACTTTGAATTATTTCTGTCAGTGCGAATGATATTTTATTGTATCCTATTGATCTCATAAAAATATCAATGATATTATGTTTATAATTTTTTTTATTAGTTTATTATCTAAGAGTGATAATGAGTGCAAAATAAATAAGAAATTTTCTCTTTCATTTCAAGAGCACTTTTAAATCAATTAAGAAATATCTATATATCTATGTTTTTTTTTAAAAATATCGTGTCGAGGATATGCAATTATTGATATGTAATTGTAAATTAATATGATGTAACATAATAAAATAATCTGATATATCGCAATATTGATAAAAATTTTATTTATAATTTTTTATCATTTGAAAATATTCGATTTTTTATTATTATTATTATTGTTTATTTTTCATCAACTTCATACGTAAATATATTTTTTCACTTTCCAATCTAGCATGATACCATTATTTAAAATTCATGCTACGTAAGACAATTTATCGCGCATGATATACGTATATATGTCATTGTAAACGAAGTTTAATATTATAGAGATAGACTTACAATGATAAGTGTCGTCAATATGAAAAATATCCGTGGAAAATTTCATGGAAGACCGCAGAGTTTCGTGACGATAGTGAAAAAAAACGAAAAAAGATATTTCTTTAATTATAATATAACTGTATTTGAGTAATACAGGTTTACGTCAAAATACCAACGCTCGTTATACGTATAAAATATGAAAAAGATTCATAGCTTTATTCTTATCGTTACGTAGATTGATGACAGATCGATTGATTTTTCATTGAATCGAGTCATCGAGTACTTTTTACATATATATATAATGCAATTATAATTATTTTTATCAAACTTACTAGTTGAATTATTAATATCGTTAATAAAACGTTTTAATTTTAAAGTGTAAGTTTGAACGATTAATTTTTCTAAATTTTTTTTTTGTATCCATTATTAGTAATTTATTAAGAACTTTGATACAGTATTTTAATAATGATTAATCATTTCAGGAGAATGTTATCGGAAGATTTGTATTCAGCAAAATGTTCTTGTAAAATTTTATTATCAAATTCTTATCGTTGTGTAACACATAGTGACTTGTGGTTATGACTTAAATTTCAAAATATTAATGTAATTATAATTATATTTGAGTCATTTCTATTAAATTTTTACGATATAAATAAAAAAAATTATTTATTTTAAAATATCGTATGGAATGGAAGTTACGAAAAGCAGAACGTTTAAATATTTTTATTCTATTTTTAATAAAAATCTTAGAAAAAAGAATATCATATACGTTGTTCAATGAGTTAAATATGATAAAGGAAAAGTATTTTTCTCAAGCTCATTTGCTTTAAATTGTTTTAAGAAATTTCAAGATCATCGATATTTGTATAAGTGGTATCATATATTTTTAACTTGACAGCGTTGTAGTTGATGTCAACACGAATTTATCGACCTGTTGACCTTGAAATGATTTTCGACTCACTTCGGTAAAAGTCTTATCAATTGGTACATTATCTTTCTGAAAGAATTATTTTAAAATTGAATTGATTCCTTTGCATTTTTCTTATCGTCAAGAAACGTTTACAAATTGAAATAATTAATCAATTTTGTTCGAAATAATTCGAAAAATTTCTGTACCGAAACGATAACGTTTAAAAAACAGATACGATCGTTTCCGTGTATAGTTCCTTTCTATTTTTGTATTGTAACGACTATCGGCAAGCTATAAACATAAATATTTAGCCAACTCGTTTCTTTCCTTCCGTTCCTATTCCTCGAAGTTTATTTTTAATCTCTATTTGCTAAGTATTAGCATCGTAATAATGGCCGATAATAAAAACGATTCAATATCGAAACGTAACAACAACAAACTTTGTAAAAATCGATATTTGTATCGAAGAACAATTTTCTGTGAAAATGATCATTAATTTTAATCTTTTCGCAAAATTTCATCTCAAGATTGATCATAAATTTTTATCGTTTGCGATTATATCGGATGATATAATTGTTTATTAAAATTGTTTAAAATGAAATCAACGAAATCGGAATCGAAATTTATAATTTTTTTTCAGAAAATTAATTTATTTAAAAAATTTTCGTATTTGTATATTGTAAAGTAATAAATTTATTGTTACTTTATTAAGTAATGCGCGAATAATCTACAACATATAGTTTATGTCAAGGATAAGATTTTATTTTTTAATCTTTTTGAAAAGATGATTTTTATTTTTTAATAATAATAATCTTTCAAATATTGAAAATTCAATAAGTATCCAAGTATCCAATACAATAGCAGTGATTCTTTGCAACTCAAACAACTGTTTTTAGAACGACATGTATTTACTTATAGAATATGATCTAAAATTTTTCATACGACTTCTGTCCATAATGTCTATCTAAAATTATAGTATCAATAATAATTATAATATCAATAAAATTATATTAATATCAATTTATTATTCCGGACGATGATCAGATTATTTTGCTCATTGCTATTTCGGTCGCAAATGTATAATCTCCATATCTCAATTTTTTCATTTCACATTCGAATGATCTATATATCTCATTCCATTTAGTCGAAGCATTTAATGGGCATGTTTATAGAAACGAGAAAAGGAGAAAAAAATGCGATTTGACGCAAAAGCATGAATTAGATAAGAAGAATTGGTACGAGCTTATGATCACGTATTCGGATGATGCAAAAGCATAATGCATGCATGAGTCTTGAGCATCAACGTAGATTGACGTCAGTGGTCGATTCGATCTAGGTGAAATCGATTTTGCTACCAAGGGCAAAACCACCACCGGCGTATTTCACGTGAAACAAGGTATCGATCGTTAAACAATTTAACACGTTCGAAGGAATATCGTGGAACATTTTATTTCCTCGTCGCTCTTTAATAATAATCGTTTAAAAGAAACGAACTCTTTTCACATTTTTTTTTTCTCATTTTCTATACAGATATACGAATTAAGTTATCCAACGATCAAATTTTCTCACTTAGGATAGAAACGATTTTCACGTGATAACAAACCGAACGAAAATCATCTTCTCGACTCGTTTCTCACGTCCTCCTTTCGATCCAACGTTATTTATCGAAAGGCACACAAAACATGTCTGAACATCGATTTCACGAGTAAGTAGATACTTACTCACAATACTTGCATACGATTTCTCGCATGTCGTGTTATCTTTGTAGAACAAAATGAACGAAGGTGGAATCGATCGGGAACGGATGTGGACGCTAAACGATTCCGATCTCGGAGGCGGCAGACTGATACGTCGAATTACAGAGGCGAGTATATCGAGTCGAGAAAGGGAAAGTCAATCGGGTGAAAGTCACTCGTCTGGATAGTTTTGCCTCCATTTATCCACCGTATATATGTACACGCGGTTCTATACACGGTGAGAGCACGATCTTAAGACCTCTATTATGTTACTCTTGCTCCTTCTCGATTTTATTTCTCGCGTTAACCCATCATTTTGTCAATTTGGATACCGTTCGATCCCTGCTTAAAACTTCCCACTGATTTTTATTACGATCTTATTTAATTTAATCTGTAGCATAAAAAGAAAATATAAATTTCTTTTATTCCAGAATATTTTATATCTTATTTTATCTTTATAAAACGATAAATTCATATATCTTGCAGCTTGAATATTTGAGTAACTTTATGGATATAGCTAACAAATATATATATTTTTTTCCAGAGCATTAAGAAATTTTAAAGTAAACTGAACCAACGATAGAGCATGATAAGATGACTATTTTTAAATTCCAGTTTTCTGTGATAAACGTTCGGAAAATGAGAAAGTGAGTACCAGAATCTGTCATATTTTCCAAGAAAATATACTTACAATTATAATTTATTTTTTATTTCAATATTTTATTTATCAATTCTTATTTTTCATATCATATTAATCTAAATTTATACTTTTACATAAGAAGTAAGTTCATATTTGAAAAATATTTTATAATTTTTAAAATTGTTTAAGAACCTGATAATCTTTAATAATTTATTTTATGAGTGTGATGGAATTGTGCTGAGAAAAATTATGAATTTATTCCTGTATTCCTTTAATAAAATAAATTATTTATAATATAGAAATGCTTTCTCAAAAGGGCACAATTATCGTAAGTAATCCGATTAGTGATATCACACAGACAAAATTTTATGACATAATAAGTTAACGAACAAGAATCGTTGACCATTATCAATAGGGTCAGAAAACTATCATAATTTTCATTACACATGTAACCATCTATCTAAATATATATAACTTTATCTATAAAAACGTTATAAAATATAAAAACTAAAAATTGGAAAAATTTAATATTTTTCAAATGTTATTACATGTTATCTTTTATTTTTCAGAGATATTAATGTATATTTTAATTATTAACGATTGAAAATTATTTAACACTCTTTATTCTTATTTTGTACATTTATAGAATCAAAATGAAATTTTGTCTATTCGTATAATTGCGTTACAAAGCAAAATATTCGAAAAAATAAATAACATATGCAATAATTTATTTTACTGTTCGTATAAATTTCTTTCATTATATATACGAATACATTACTTTGGTTAATTAAAAAATATCGTTCAAATTTATTAATTAAACATTATGCAGAAGCAGGTTCAGCAGAAGCAAGATTATTGGAAAACAGGTATTGGATATTTACCATATTTATCAATATTAAATTATAAAATAAGTATGAGGTCGAACGATTGGCAAGATTTAATTAATGATCAATTTAATTAAAACATTTTGGTAAAAGGTTTTTTGTTGCGAATATCATGAAATAAAATTTTTCATTCACTATATTTATAAACTTACGAAACGTAAAAATCGTGAAAAATAAAAAATTATATGATAGAGTTAATTACAGATTTAATTACTTAATAACTGTAAACTAAATATAACTATTATAATAATATATTATTATTTCTACTACTATTACCATTTAATATTAAATGTATAAAAAGAATGATTTATGTACTACTATATAAATTACGAGACGATAGATTTTTGTCATTTTCTTTTTACACAAAAATTGATTAATATAGTACAATGTTTTTTTGATTAAAAGAAAGTTATAAAATCTTACGTAACAGAAATTTATCACTTATACTTGAAATTAACGTGACACGTGAAAGTTGAAATCGACGTGGCGCCAGAAGTTAAAAATGCGACAGAATGAGAAAGTGATTCTTTGTAATAAGTGAACACACATGTTTGCCGCGGCCATTAATTGGACTACAAAATTGCTTATAGAGTAATTAAGTTGATGATGTGTAAAAAAAAATTTTATTTGACACAGCATAATTTACGATCCAATGACAGGAAAGAGATTTGAATCGTTTAATGTATAATTTATAGGGAATATCATACATAAATTTCCTGTAAAGTGAATAGAAAAGGTTTAATTATAAAATATGGAATTTTTAAAAAATTTGTAAAATAAAATTTAATAATTTTTTAATTTTTTATATTAATAAAATAACTTATAAGATTTATATTCAAATATATATGTCTAGAAAATATGTGCCTTCTCGAATTTTTATACAAAAGAAATATTAATTTATTCTTGGGATATCTTCGAAGGATAGATTCTAGAGATTTAATACGAAGACAAAGATTGATATACATAAATAAGCAATCGAAGTTTGCGTTAGATAAAAAGAGACAAAGATAGAACGACATGGAGCGCCGCGGCGTGGCGCGCCGGTGTAACAGAAATAAAACTTTATCTTTATTTGTATCTAGATAATATATTAATACCATCCGTATATCCATCCCTTGTGATTAACGATGTAATGAGATAACAATGAAAAAAACAAGATGCAATTAGCTCAAGGATCCATCCATAGATTTCAATGCATACAATTCTTCGACACAGTATCGTAAACCTACTTCTCCTTTCATCTTTCAAGCCTCATTGCCGATAAGGATCAGAAGCAATCGGTACATCTACAACAGCATGTATCTAAGTGCTATAACGCGGTAACACAGAACCACGTCTTTGCCTCGCGTCGAAACATTTCAACGAAATCGTGCATCATGCGATAGTACCGTGAAGCTTGACTCATTATACATATATTCGTGGTCCATTATAATTTTCTAGTAATTCAATTTCAGAATTTTGAAAAATTTACGTGTTTTATAGAAAATTATCCATTGGAATAGACCAAATCATAGAGATAAGATTCCTTTTTTGATATTCGTGAATTAAATTTTTATAATCTAAGTTTTATCAAAAAATTGTTCGAGATATTACGAACAATAAACTGGAGATCGATTGATCTTATGGATTAATTAATTTTTTCGTTCACAGCGTAAATTCATATAACGAAAGCGTTTGTTTAAATAATAAATGGCGGGCTATGGAATTCACATAATCAAGCATCGACGAAAATTTCGTTCCGATAAATGGAATTTTATGGTATAGTAGGTAGTCGTGATTTCGAGGGGTCAGTTTTCGCATCGGTGGTAAAGAAGGCGAGCGGACAACAAGTTTTTCGCACGAGAGGGCTACCGTGCGGTTGCGTTACGCGAGCTGCCTCTCCGCTTCGTCCGGTTTGCCAACCATGCATTTACCCGTATCGTTGCACGGCTACTTGGTTGACTGTATAGACGCTGCCTTGGCCTTTAACGATTCCTGGAACGATCTCCACCAACGATTTCTATCGATTCCGATCTTCGTGATACGCGCTGCCTATGCCTTCATCTTCTTTCCCCTCACATTTTCTTCTTCTTTCTTTTTCCGCCTTCTATCGCGAATTTCAACAACATTTCATTCTATCTTCTCAGATAACTCGTTCCTTCCTTCCTTCTTTTGTAAACAATGCCGGAGGCGGGATGACAAGATCGGGTAATAATAAATAAAATCTCGCTGGATCTTCGGTCCAGATAGAATTTATTATATTACAGTGTGGAAAAGGGCGTATACGATAAATTGACGAAATATCGAGAGATTCGTTATCTAATAGATTAAGATGAATCGAAAAAAAAATATCAGCTGTGTAGTTTATGAGATTACTATGTTTTGAAGATATTGAAAAAATTTTATTTACTCGATATTTTTTTCTTTCCTTTTTTTTATTTTAATTAAAAACAAGATGCTATAAATAAACGATAAAATATATCGATCGAAGATCTAATCAACCAGCAATTTCTATTTAACTGGACTAATGGTACACCATCCACCATTTAGATGAATGCGTTTGTTCGCAAACTCGAGGATATCTGTACGAATAGATGTGAAATTTGCATGAAAAGAGACAGACAATTTTCTCGAGTGGTTGAACCAGTGTAAATAAAAGTGTTTGATGCGCGGAAGCAAGGAACGAGCAACTGGAACAAAAATCCATGGTGGAAAGTTTCGAAAGTGTTCGTGAAGACGTGTCGGCCGATGGTGAGAGAGCGAGGAAGAGGAGGAGAGGAAGAGAGACGTCTCGTTACCGCGATTAAAGACAGGATACGGTAACAAAAGAGAGGCAGGAAAGAAAAGGAAAAGTTAGCCAAGTGTCCAGCAGATGTACATACGTTCATACGTGTATATAAGCATTATTATTGGAGTGCACGAGGAAAGACACACGGGTGTACACGTGGTAAACAGAAGCCTGGTGCACACGGGGTCGGTTGCCCTTTCTTTCATCAGGCCCGAGTCCTTCGTCTTTTCAGTGAACGGTGAACAACTCGGGGACAAATCGCGTACGTCGAGGATACGAATACCGTTACACCGGTTAAAAAAGTATGCATTTTTTCCATCCACGATGACGTGAAAAAAAAACTTTTGTTTCTAACCTCGTTTGCCGGAGAAATAATTTCACCTTTTTTAATCTATATAAAAAATATAATAGAAACAGCAACAGAAACGAAATATTTCATAATTTTATTATTTAAAAATATATATTTCAAATATATATATTGAAAACGTGGCCTTAAGAGCGAGTAGTTCAACGCATTGAAAGATTTGCTTCTCCCTTTTAGAAAAGAGCAGACCTGACTGAGAAGAGAGGAGAAGGATGGTTGAGATGAGAGTGTGCCGGCTAATAAGAAAATGCCATGCTGAAAATGTCACACGCTGAGCAGCGTGACGTCACGCTACAACTCGTTTCTACTCGTTTTTATGCTTCTGCTGTGTCGTCAAAACATCGACTGAGAAACGAAAATCCAAAAGGCGAATCCAGAACTGTTTATCAACAATGTAAACGTAAATCATTTGCCCCACATTTCTCGAAATATTTTGTACAATCTATTTGCATGATATACATTTTAAAATTAAACGATCGATATATATATTAAAATTAGTATCTATTTTTTTTTTTTTTAGTCTTTCAAACCGACTTAGAAGTTTTAATAAATTCGTATCCTTTGTAAGAAATAGAAAAAAATTATTTTAAATTTTAGCAGAATGTGAATATTATAGTAATAATCATAAATTTCATCTTTAAAATACATCGTATTTATGATATGTTACGTAATATATATAATATGAGTCTAATCTTTGTTATGTGTTAAAACACGAGATATAATCTATATAATTTTCTCGTTCATATCTCATTAATTTTATTCGTGTCATAAATTGCTGAATATGTATATAATTATTAATGTTTTTAATTTTTCAAAATTAAATATTTTATAAAATTATGTAATATTAAAATACAGAGGTAGAAAATCATTGTGGCAAAAGAGAAAATTATTTTACAATTAAAATAAAATCAGTGTAATGGGATGTAATATTATTGATTTTTATTTTAAATAATTATTTGTTAAATAACTTATGTTATAAATATTTGTATAAAACAACAATGTTTATAATAATAGATTATCGTATCTTTGGATTGACATTCAAGAACATTATTCAGGAACAAAGTAAACCAATTTTTGCAAAATTATTCGCAACTATAACGCCAACGTATCAATCGTAGAAGGATGTGACATTTTATAAAGAAAAAGCCGGAAGTGAGGTCGTTCAAGGAAAGTAAGGAAAGCAAAGTGAACTAATTTTAAGAAGATTCAAATAAAAAAAGGTTGGATTTAAATAAAGATAAAGGATTTATTTTTAAATGAAAATCTTTTAAATGAAAAACTATTTAAAATGTTTTATTTTTGTTGCTCATTATTACAATAAATTATAAATAAATTTCTCCAAATTTATATCTTTTCAAAAAATATATATTTGATAAATTTAAAAAGAAATCATATCAATAATTAAAACGTTAGAATTTATACATTATTCGTTTCGATATATAATATTATATATTGATTTCAAACTATTCAAAACGTTTTTAAGTAAATATGACACGATATCAAATATCAAATCTGATATATATTTGATTTATATATATTGATAGTTATATATATCTAACCTATATCATTTTATAAAACAAAATCATAACATTCGCGTTAATTCACTAAAAATCGAATTGATACGATTGGTTTCACCATTTCATCACTAATAATAAAAATACCCGTATCTTTTCATCCGATTATGATCGTCGTGCAATAATCATAGTTTGAGACTAGTCTGGAAGTCAGGCCTTGTTTAATTAGAGGGTGTCACAGTATTCCTCGTGACATACGGGCCGATGAGGGTCTCTTCGCGATAGAATTGTAATAGGGAGAAAGAGGGTTAATGTTTTCAACCCCAAACAGATTCTCATGAAGCTATATATATAACAACTAATGGGAGTCAGTTTTCGTTATGGTGGTCTAAGTAACATATAGATATCAGTCTGGACATGCGGGCTCTTTGTGAAATATACCAATAAATACATGTCCTATGAACGAATTAAAATCTCTATTTCGATTGTAAATCATATCGTTGCGTTATATTGCTTGGGAATGAAAGGAATATACGAGATTAATTTTTCGATTTTATAGGTACGGTATTTCTTTTTTTTTTGATTCGTGAAATAAATAAAAAATGTATATGTTATTGTTAATTTTTTTTTTAGTTTGTAAATATTTCGTAGCATTTTCTTCCTTTTTTTCTTTTTGTTATTGGAATATTATATAATAAAATCTATTTAAAAAAAAATCATTATAAGATTAATATCATTTTTGTTTTTATTCATACTTTTCAAAGTTGTTTTCATCATGTAATAAGTACTTAACATTTCATCCTTAGTGATAGTGAAATTTTTATTAGGATTAGTATTTTATGTAGATAACGCAACGATACGAACAGTAAATAGAAGAAACAAAGTCAACATATGATAATAAATAGCAATAAATAACTAGTCTCAAATATTTTTCAGAATTTTAAAAAATTGACGATATTGAAAAAAAATTTGAAATGATGGAATCATTATGTTTTAATTTTATATTTTTTGTTTCTAAAAATCAATTGTCTATTGTTAAAAAGAAAAAAATTATAATTATTTTAAATATTTCTTGTAAATTCTCATTATTCGATGATAAATCCTATTTTACATGTTATATTATTCAACGTTATGATTATCTATTAAAATTTAAAAAACATTGAGTTGTTATTCTAATTTACAGTGTTTATGATTAATAAAGATGAACTCATCTTTTATAATTACAAATTGATGTAATATTTTATTTTTTTTCAATGAAATTATCTTTTGAAAATTTATAATATAAATATATGCATTATCTATATAAAAAAAAATTCTTTGCACGAGCTGCTTGTCTGAATTTTACGAATTTTTTATTAGCATGAATCGGCATATAGCATTGTTACGACACATCAAGATCGGTATATTATCGAATGCTAACAATACGTGGACAGTGGTTATTTACAATCTACGACTTACATCGTGCATGAATAGAAGCTCAATTTCATTCATGCGACTCTTCTCAGTATTCTATCGCGCGACTACATTCGAGCTATCCGATCACACTGCATTGAATACCGCAAGTGAAATAGTTACATCGTCTTTTTAGAACGTCCACGTAATGTTCGGTTATCTTTTCGCTATATTTAATACACATTGAACATTTTTATTAAATTATCTTGCTTAAATTATAATCTAACTTAAATTTTCAACGATACAAAATTTTTTTTATTGAATTCAAACAATTTTAATTTAAATTGTATTAATATAAATTAAAGAAAAATTCGTTTAATACATCATGTGAAAAATGAATTTAAATTGTAAATACTATTTATAGGAAATTAGATTTACATTTTATATTATAATTATAAAGAAATAAATAATTTTATTAAAAAATATTTTTATTTTAGTTTAATTTGTTACTTTTATTAAAAGTAAAAATATTCTATCGTTATAATTTATAAAATATATAATTTAATCAAATTCACAAATAATTATATATTTTTCATTCATTTTCAATCTTGAAATGTGTGTAAAATTAAACGCCAATATCTTTATTTTTAATTACGAGATAAGTACATATGCTAATAACAGCATAATATGTTCTTAAAAATATTTTTAAACAACAAATCTTATACCTACATGATAAAGTAAATTAATGAAAAATCATTTAAAAATAAAACAAAATTTAAAACACATTTCCAAAGATTTTTTATTCCAAATAATCAATATTGTTATAAAGATATCATATCAGATACATATTTATACATAGTATATGTAATTGTTCGTATTTTTTAGATATCGTTGATTTGATTGAAACAATGTTTTTGAAAGAACTTGACAAACACTTGACAAATATTTTGATTATAGAGATCATTTTAAAAATAGTTATTGACTAATAGGAATTCGGTTATTGGCTATTTCGAAACTGCCAAATTTCCGCCAATAAAAAAGAAGAGGGTGAAAAGGGATGAAAGCCATTCGAAAATGTGTGGACCAAGGGTTGCTGGTACCGGCAGAACGAGGGAGAGATGTTTTATACGATTGGCTTGAGAAGTCGGCGCAGTTGCCAAATCTCCACGCGCAGTGGGGATGAGTTGGTAGTGACGCGCAATCTGATTGGCGGAACTCGCGGTGCCGCCTTTCGAGTCTCACGGCTGTCGCACGGTCACACGGATCCTCAGTTCGCATTCGGAGGCCCTGCGAGCTACATCTCTTTGAGAAGGAAAAGAAAGAGTCGACGGGAGCTTTCAAGTTTCCCCCTCCACGGGATCCGCGGCAAAGATTCTTCGATCCGAAAAAGTGCCAAGTTTCTCTCGCACGTACTCTCTCTGTCATCGGTATATACATATACACATATACGTAATCGTCTTTCGTTTTCACGGTGATCTCTACACGTGACAAGCTGAGCATCGAAGAGGCTCGAAGGCAAGAGAGCGGCGTGCTTGTTCGACGCGAGAGGAGATATATTTCGTTTATTTGATCGTTTGAATTGGTTGATTTCGCGAATCTGATTCGCGTCCTTGTTGATCTCCTCGTACGCTTGAGAGAATTGAAACGGGTGTGCTTCCAATGTAAATCTACAAGAGCGTATCGTCGGAGTGGCAGTTTTTGTGTTATCGAAGTTGGTATACATATTACCACGGTTTTTTCACGATTATCACGTACGCTGTTCTGCTCTGAAGAAGAGGGAAAAGAAAAACAAGGCTTAGCCACAGCCGGATCGCAACTACATTAAAACTAGCTCCAGTGTGTTTTTGTGCGAAATCGAAAGAACATGTCGACTGCCGTCATGAGCACCCCTATGTTCGACTGTAGCAGCGAGCACATATTTAAGGTAAGATTTTTTTTCATTTGTCACACGATCGTTTCGTGTTCCGTCTTTTCCATGTCTTTCCTTTATCTTTCTTTTTTTCAATGTTGTCAAAGCATAGAACAAAGCAATTCGATACAAGAATATATTATATCTAGCAGAGGCTTACATCGTATTTATTACGGATATTAGAAAAAATTCTTTCGATAGTTTCGATAGTTAAAACTTGATAGCGAATTAGGTTATGTTTAACGTGTTTATTTCATCAATATTTCACATTATTCTAATAAGATTCTATTAAGATTACATTATTACTATTATCGTATGTTTTCTATCGTTTCGAAGAATCGAGAAATGATAAGCGGCAGATTTTAGATATAAAGATGGCTTCTTAGCACGTGGCACCGCGAATACCGACAAATTCTCTATGTATAGTGTAATTCCGCTCACGTTGAATTATTCTCTCGTGGCCGTTGTAATATTCACTGGTACTCGGTGGTACCGTGGCGCAAACATTTGTGCAACGGTGTTGGTACTACGTATTCTGTTCCGACTGCTACGGTCTATTGCACTGCCGGACAAATATGGAATGGAACAGATAGAAATGGTGTACAGAGGATTTGTGTGGTTAGGATGTGTAGCAAATCACGGCCAGGAATTACGGAATTGTGCAAATAAATTATATGAAAACTCAATTTGATTGGATAGGCATGATAATATAGATTGTTATGGTAAAATTTATTTTGGCGCGCAACGAAATAAGCGATATATTATTTTCGATCGCATTACTTTCTTCGACGATTATTTGCTTTCAATGAATTTTCTCCTCTAAATTATTTTCGTTTCTTCATTCTCGTTTCAATATTTAATTCTGTTTTTCAAATTAATCTTTACGAAAACTGAGCAAAATATTCAAAATTTCTAATCTTGACTTTTTTTTTATGAAAAATAAAAAATTTGAGTATTTTATAAATAAATATTTTAAAATTCTGTATTTCTTCTAATATAATTTTTATTAAATATAATGTATAACATATATAATACATTATTGATTAGACGTCAAGTTTGTACGAAAACAAATTCGAACTTTACTTTGTACACAAATTAGGAATCGTCCTCATTGTTGTCGTTGTAAATATCCTTCGTTTGACAAACTTAGTATCTGTTGCCTTTTGTGTTCGACTTTTGAAGCTCGATATACGAACATATAAACTCCTATCGTAAGTGTGTGTGCGTGTACTCGGTTTCGCGTGTGATTGATCGATTGTCTGTTTTTTGCAGCTGGTATAGTTCGTTCGAACTTGTGACGACCTGATTGTTTCAAATCGAACCTCGTGCCATCGTGTTTTCATGTTTTTCCGTTTTCAGCGATTCTCACTCATTTAGAAATTTGCGTTTCACTTTTATCGCTGTTGAACTTTACGCTTTCTTTTAATGAATAGATTTATGGATGAAGATACGTTATCTAATATATCGTCTGTTCGATGGATCTTTGTTTTTTTTACTAGTTGATTATAAGTAAATATAATTGAAGTTGATTCGAGTTTAATAAAAATAATAAAATAACTTCTTATTTTTTATATTTTCTTGTTTTGAAATAACAAGCATTGTTTCTATTTTTATTTTTGATACAAATATATGAATTGATCTTTTTTTCTCTCTCTCTCTTAATAATCTGTATTGGTAAATTATTTTTCTTACATTAATATTGAATATTTTACAAATCATATTATTTAAATAGTATTTATGAGAATATTTAAAATTTTTTATGTCAATTACTTATGATATACTTTAACTTAAGTAAATTTTTTCTTCGTGATATATACTTGTTTTTCAAGACAAATACACATAAGATGTAATACACATATATGCTCCGTGAGTATTCAAAGTATGCAGAAAAATAAAATTATCAATCAGGGTTCAAAAATAAAAACAATTCAACACACATTTGATTGAATACTAACGATATAATTGTGAAATTTGAGTTGTGAAAATATAATTTTTAATTAATTCGAATTAATTGATTAATTAATTTGAAATAGGCGATTTTTTTAGAAATATAATAAATTCATATCATCTTTTAATAATTTTAAAAATAAAAAATAAAATTAATTTTATTTTTATCGTATTGTATTTTTTATCATGCAAATAATATACTAATTGCAGTCCAAAGATCAAATCAATGAAAAAATAGCTCTAAATGATTTTAAAAACATTTAGTCTTATATTATCAAATGCAAATGACAAGTTGTTATAAAATTTTACTATTTTTTGTATACGCATAATATGATATAATCAAGTTCATCTTTAAAAACATAAATTTTGTAATATTATATAAATCTAATTATCTAAATAGATGTAAATAACAAAAAAATTATTTTTAACATTTATTTTATAAATTTTAATTTTTCTAATCTAATAAAATTGAATTGACAAAAAATAATAGAATATTCACATTTATAATTTATATATATAATAATCAAGTTTTAAGAAAAATAAGTTCACAAAGTGGAATTAAATAAATACTCAAATCTAAATATAATTTGCAATTTATATAGATTTAAGAATTTTGATAAATTTTATCCAAATATATCATTACTCGCTGTATATTTCATTTTATGTACCAGTTTTCACAAATCGTATTTCGCAAATATTTTTCAACACAGTGCTCGTATGACACATAAATATATGTTCTAATAAACATGTGTTGGAATTGTGTTTCCTTTATTTCGCAATTTTCACTGAATATTTCAATAAAATTGTATCATATCTAGTCTAATATTCTCTAATTTGAATACAAATGTCTTTTGTTTGTTGTTATGAGAAAAACCAGCAAATTAATTCACTTATGTTTATTCATTCCTTTCATATGTATTACCGCCAATCTAATTCCATGATAAGAAACATGGCGGACATGTTGCGGTTTTTCTTCTCGATTAACGATTTATTTCATAGTTGCGTTCCTACGCGTGATGTAATTTCTTCGTGATGAGAGGGAAGATTCCACTGTATAATTTTCTTTCTATCAAACTTGAATTCGAAATTTATAATCCACCAGATTTATTTGAATTCGAAATCGTTTTAACGTTCATTTATTTGTTTCGTTAGGATATTGTAAACTGGATTTAACTCCGTTCCATTCGTTTCATTTTATACGTCATTTTCTATGTATTCTATCCTGTACGAAATAATTTATACAGAGTATTTTAAAGTTCGATTAAAAAAAATGATCGCACTCGAAGAGACAATGATATTTTAATCAAATTCTATATATATATATGTGAATATAATTAGAATAAAACATTGGAAATTTAAAATAATTATAATAATTAAAAGATTTTAAAACATTTAATTTTTTGCATAGATCAAATTATAATTTAACGAATATCATTTAATCGAAATTATTCCTCGTCAACTGATAAAAAAAGTGTACAGTTGAATAATTTGGATCATATACGATTTTTTATTACTTTATGATGCGATTTATATATTTCAAATTTTATTTCTATATCGATGTGTTATTACATCATTGACAGATTGTTAAAAAAAATGGCATAATATAAATAGAATAAAACGGAATACTTGAAAAAAATAATTAGCTATTATTTAATCGTATAATATGTCAAAATCATTGATAGTTGTTTTACATTTCAACGAAAAAAAAAATATTCCGTTACGAAAGTATCATAAGCCATTGCGTACATTATAATTAATTATATTTTCATTTCGAACACAATTCACGTATTCACTACTTTATTTCATTCTATTACATACCAAGCTCCATTTTTCTTCTCTTCCATTAACTATAGTAATTCGAATGGCACCACAATCTGTTCCACTTGATCAGGATTGAAACGCGTATGTACGAGATCCTATCGAGCATCGAGAATTCATTTAAGCGGTGGAGAATGAACATAAACCGTGGACAATTGATCGAACGAAAAGCAAAGGAACACGTGGGCGAGCGTATTCGCGGGTAAAAATACCGCGATCGTTCTATAAATTGTTTCCTTGGTGAATCAAGCCTCCATTCATTTATTCGTAGCCAAGTCCCGACTTTAACTAGCTTACTTCGGTCACGATTGGCCCGGATAAACCAGAGTCCAGAGACTACGGGTGCCTAGTTGCTTCGAATTACCGACGTACATGTATACAGGGTGTTCTAGTTTTTCCCATTGAATTTTTTAACGTTATATGGGTGAAGAGAAAAAACCAATGTTATGTAAACACAGGTCGTCAAAGTTTTTATTCAAAGTTGTAACAAAAATCGACGATACTTCGCTTCAAATTCGCGTCGAATGTGTTTATTATTATGTATGGAGCACTTTGAAATTGAAATGTATCGAACGTAAAAATTAATATTCGTGATGAATCGATAGTTGAATTTTTTATCATTATCGTTATCATATTTTTTTTTTATTAAGAATAAATATTTTGATATTCGTGTTATTTTTTATCTTTATTTATTAAAGATGATAATATTTATTATCTATAATAAAGATAAAATTTTATATTTTCGTTATAGAATTCAAATTCTTTATAATAATACAAAAAATATTGTTCAATTTTTTTTATATAAAAAATTGCATGATTGTTTTTTTTTTTGCTTTATTGAAAAATTAGATCGCTCCGATATTTGAAAAAGATATAATGATTATCAAACTGCTACGATAATTTTACTTTATTCAAAAATTGAAAATATCATTTTTTAAATTTAGAATTATTTAGAATTTGTATTTATAAATATCAAACAATTGGAAAATAAAAATCTTCATTCAAAAGATCAAATATTCTTATGTAATAGTACATAATTTTAAAATAAAAATTAAATATTTCTTGACGTATTGGAGTTGGAAACATTATATCAAGCTATCAAAGAATTTGAAACCGAAAACATGTCCTTCACATTCTTCTTATTATCATCGCATTATTTTTGATGGAGAGAGAAGGGAATTGCGAGGCGTCATATTGTTTACGCGCCACGTCCGCTATAATTGTGTACGTTTTATCGTGACTTCTTTTTTTTCTTTTTCTTCTTTTTTTTTTTTCCCCAACTATGCCACAACTCGTAACTTTCCTCGGCAATTTCTCCTCACCGATTTCGAAACTCGTTCGATCTGGTCCGAGCCTTTCGACTTTCGTGGTCGATGACCAACTCAGGCGCCATGAAATTTCGACTTTGAACTATTTAGATAATCGATTCCTCCGATTGTTTTTTTCTTCCTCCGGCTATGATGCAGGAAAGAAGAAAATTATCTGAAAATATTACCAGGAAATAATCTTTTGTCACATATATATTGTCTGGATGGCCGTAAATTTTTATATTTCACTCTTCAAGCGCATAAATTACATAGTTCTAAAAATTCTTTTCGTTTTTTTAATATATATACAGATTTTTTCAAGAGTTTTCATTTGATTACATTTTCTCGGAATTGCGATCACGATGAATCTCGATAAATAAAAAGTAAAGTAGATTGTGGATTTTTCAAAGAATGAGCATCAAAATCGTAAATAATGGATAAAAAAACTTCCAGAATAATTTAATGATTAATATGAACATATATTATACATCAAGTCGTAAAAAATCATTCAAAAAGTGAAGTAACGAAGTTTGTTTTGGAAATCATTTGGAAATCGAAGAAACAACGTTTCGACAAATTTATTAATTAATTATGATAAGAATTTGAAAAGAAATGAGTATAAATATAACAAAATCAACTGATAACATTTTCTAATGATTTACAATTTACTACATCGCTATCTCGTGACATCGTATTATAGTGGATTAAATTTCAAATTTTTTAAAATATTTTTTTCCAAGTTAGTTTAAAAAGTTGATATAAAAAATGATTTTGCAGATTGAATACAAATTGTGTTTCTTTTTCGTTACGCTCAATTATTCGAAAACGGAAAACAAAGAAAAAATACTTTCTATTTGAAAACGAGGAAGTGAAAATTTTGGAGAGGAAAAAAGATCGTATTCCTATATTATTCACACGTGAGTCAACGTCTCGCATAAACACGGATACGATATTCAAGCATAAACCGTCGGCCAGTCCGTACAAATCTAATAAACATGCGTGTAACGTTAGAAACTTCAAAGAAGTTGTTTGCCATAGAATACCAAGAACTACAATGGTCTCATCTTATTCCGGACATGTAACTTTGTTTCTTATTTCCTCTTGGCCGTTAGGACGAAATTTATTCGAATATCGTCGAGCCAGGTTCCGAGCAACGAGACGTTAAATAGACGGAAGTATAAAATATATGTATGCAGGGTGTGTCACAGAGGTCAGGCAGCAAGTTAGGTATAAGTTCTTTATGTAATAAAACAAAAAAAGAAATTTGATATAATCAAACCGTTGCAAAAATATTCGATCTTATTGTTAAATATTCATAATTTATTTTTTTTTGTATTTTCTTTCCGATATTTTTTTTGTGAATGATTCTTAATATTTTTGAGTATAGAGAACAATTTATTATTTAAAATCCATTTGAATTTGTTATAATAAATAATAATAAAATTAACAAATCAATTTTTTTATATTTCCTATAATACGATATTTACAATGTGGACGCAATTTATTATATTTTTTCAGCGTCTATCGAGATAAATAGAGTAGCGTAAGTTTTCTTTTTGTGTATCCTCTATATTTATCTTTAGAATCTATTGAAATTTTATTTACGAAGTCATGCAAAAACCATTACGTATACAAATCTAATAGAAACAAAGTACTTCATTATGGATGCTTGTGCAAATATTTGCCTTCATCCCGATATCCTTCAACGAGTTCGATAATCTATGACAAGATAAGTTTATATACGTGCATTGAATCTCACAAGAGATACTTCACAACATCGAACATCTATTTTTAATTTATTTTTTTGATATTTATTAAAACTCGTATAACGAGCATTAAGATTTTTTTTAATCTTTTATAATTCTATTAAAAAATATACTAAACGATTATTTAATATATTTCGATCAACATATTACAACGGTAGTAAAGATTCCGTTTATATATTTTCAAATGATACTATATACGATTTTTCTACTAATAAGAATTACTTCAGACACGACAAGGCAAATTCAACACAACGCGTCGAAGAAAATAGATCGACAGGGAAATCTGATTTGGCATTTGCATCTAAATTATTTATTTATACGTGAAAGGATAGAAGGACGAGTGGTTGGAAAAGGCTGATTCGAATCGATGATCGGGAATCACGTCGAAAGATGCAATCGAGTACGATGCTTAACTCAACTCTCCAGCGGAATCGTTCGGTCTGGATTTTTCTGAAAGTGGAAACCTCGCCCGAAGCGAGCAACGTGTCCGATGCTGCGTCCCGCCAGCAACAAACCAGCGACAAAAAGCGGTTCAGCAAATGCACTCGTAAAGCCGCAAGCAACGTAGGAACCTGTTGCTTCGGATTTACCAGCGAACGAGATCGAACAGAGGAAAAGTGTGGGAGCGAGCGAGAGCGAACGTGGTTGGCTATGGGAGGGGAGGTAAGCAAGTGGAAGGAGAAGGCTAGACAAGGGACGGAAACCGTGTAGAGAACGGTAGAGACGATCGAAAGCGAGACGAGGATGAACGATCGAGGGAAGGCAAGAGAGGGAGAGCAACGATGCTCGAACGAAGCAAATGGAGAAAAAGTGGAAAAATGGGAATGAGATAAAGAGTAGAAAACAGGATGGGAGTGAGAGAGAGAATAGTGGCGTGCATAGAAATGGAAATGGGCGAATAAGAAAGGTGAAACGAAAGGGAGATGGAGAATGGACGAGTGAACGAGAGAAGGGAAGAAAGGGAGAAACGATTCTTTGTGCCCGGTTTCTATGTAGGCTCGAGTATAGTGCGCCGAGCCAGTGCCGTACACATGGTTATCGTGATCATATTTATCGTGCAGTTGTCTCCTTTCACGGTTCCGAATTTCCTATATTTTTCAAAGGGAATTTTCTCATTTGTGGATAGAAAGATGCGTTTATTCGTTTTTTCAAATGGATTCGCGAGTGAAATATTTCTTTCAACTTATAATGATCGTTATCAAATCGTTCTTTCAAATTGAACGAGACAGTGATAGTTGGATATAGTACATTGGTTATGCGTTCAAATAAACATTGAATTTATCGAATATAAATACGCGAGGACTGAACATAAATTAATATTTATATATAATTAATATTTATATATTTCCACGTTTTTTCTTGAGAGAAAAATTTACATTTGTTGTTTCTCTTTTTGTAAGAGACCTATCATTAATTAAGATTATTATATTACGAGGAGGTATAAGACGGGGAACGTGTTGTAAACGCGATTTTGAAATTAATGGGAGTTGTCGCACTATATATAGTTTAATTACATTAAATTCTTCTAATAATTAGAAAGTGAAACTCTATTTTGTTTTACTTTTCTTTTAAGACTTTTATTAGACTTTTACTTTAGAATTTATATATATATATATTGCAAATTCTTCGATTAATTGAGAAAAACTATATTAAGCGGTATTATACAGTTTAATCGTAAAAAGAATTGTTTTGTAGATATTCGATTGTTCGCGGAGCAGTTTTGTGATAGCACAAAAACATTGTTACTTTTTGCTTCGTAATGTTGCATATCACTTATAACAGTCCATTGCCTGTTCATTTTATGGACATCCACGTGTATCTTGTTATTCGGTTTAAAGCCCGTGTAATCTTATATTAAAATAGGAACAAAAACTAGTATGCAATTCTTTTTGAGACTGTGGTATCAAAACTGTTGCAATTGTTCTGTCAAAAATTAACTATTTTTCAAACATCTCTCTAATTTATAGTAATAAAATATATATCGATATTAACACTGAAATTATCAATCGTATAACTGGTTAATTTCATTTTTTTAAAAATATATAATTTTAATTTTCACGATAATCATTATTTATCTGTGCTTTTATAGAAATTTAAATAATTATACTTGATACAGAAATGATCGCCCCGTTTTTTGTGCGATTCGTATTTTTATTTTTATAAGCGGAAAGACTAGCTTTATTCGCATCGTATTTATATCTTTAATAATGCTAAAAAACAAGAAAAATTAGAAACGTTTCATTTTCAATAGATAAATAATACTAATAATAGTAATTGATGATTCTGATGTAAACGAATTCAATTTTTCCTTTTTGAGTTGTTCCTTTTTGAATTTGTTTTAATGCTGTAAAATTATCACATATATCAATATCGAATCGTTTCATATTCTCGTTATTTCGTAATTTTCTTATTTACTACAAAACGGACGATTGCATACGAAATTCAATTGATCGTTCTACGTATTTATAAGAAGAAGAAGAAAAACGGTAAACGATCGTAAAAAAATTTGAAAAAAAAAACGTTAGAGAAGAATACACTTTATTAACGGAACGACGCGCAACTTTTTTTAACAACGGAATCGATAATTAGACGAGCCAAAAAAACGAACCGGTTGGTTCTAAATGAAATGTGTACGATTTAACCGCGAGGAACCGGTGAGATCGGTCGAGTGGTTTTTACGGTGGTGGCCATTGAGAGAATTTCTCATATTCTTGAAAAGAAACTCGGTGAACAAAAGGGTGGCTGAGGTGGGTGAACAGGAAGGGGCTTCTGGTTGTTCGTGCACCTTGCTCTCTCTCTCTCTCTCTCTCTCTCTCTCTCTCTCGCTCTCTCTCTCTCTCTCTCTCTGCGTCGAAACCAGATGACCGAGGTTGCATAGAAAATATTTCATCATGTGTCATGTGTTGTTTGCGCCAAGAAATGCCTTGAGCATGAAAATCAATTTTATTAAAAGGTTATCTCATTGAACTATCGCCTGTGCTCGACCGTCTATCGACTGTGTATGCAAATGCATCGTGGAATTGCAATTCATTATAGAAGAATTTAAAGCGATACGATGTCATATTTTTTTTTTTTTTTTGAACTTGATCTTTTTCCACGTATTATCCCTCCGCATACGATATTTTTCAACTTATATTAGAAACCAAACAGTTTGATCTCTTTATTATCGGGGGATTATGATAGGGTTGTGAAATGTGAACAGCATTTTTTTTCGCACGAACATTTGAAATTTCATGCTGCCAATCTTTTACGCGTAACTGACTTACACTGATTGGCTTCTTAGTCGTCTATTTACCAGGTGCGCCTACCCTTTTTTGCTCGTTATCAGAACGGATTCACCGATTTACACTTCGAGGTCTTCGGTTGTCCTTCCTTGTTCGCGTTATTTCCTTGCTCCTATACTTTTCGAAAAAGAATCCGATACCTGCAGCAAAGATTATGATAATTTTTCAGAAATTTGCACAAATTTGCTTTATGCAAATTTCGCTTTCGTTACGAAAACCGAATCGAGATAGTAGAATTTTCATAATTTTCGTCTAATATTGTATTAAAAAAAAATTAGTTACTAAATAATAGAGGAATGGTAAAAAAAATTGGAATTACACGCTGGAAACGAATGATTTCTCCGAACAGATGGTGTATCCTCTTTTTATTCTTTTATCAGACGGAGATTGAACCGTGTCTGCCTTTTGCGGTTCTCCTCGCAAAAAGTGTGTTGGACGAGACGTTCGAAAAATGTTCCCATATTCCTGAAAAGAAACTGGATACACAAAAGCGTGGAAGGAAGGCGTAGAATGAGGGTGCACCGGTGTGCACCTTGCTTTTCTTCTTCGTAACGCTTTTGCGTTTCCAAACCTAAAGGTTGTCTCACACGTGGAAAAAAAAGCGAGAGTGGCAAGCGATATTTTCTATGGGATTCCGTCTCCCTCTCTCGATTTCACTTTCACGCTTGATTTGCCCGACGAGGTAGTCCCCCCCCGCCTTTCCACAATTAAAAACATTCGACTTTCCACGTCGATCTATCGAAAAAGATTATTCGTGCCAACGTTTCTGTTTTCTTTCGTTTCGATGGTTAACAATCCGAGGACGAGAGAATTTCGTGTTCGTGGATCGTATCGTAGATTTAAAAAAGAGATATCCATCGGTTGAAAATTTTATTGTTTTAGAAAGTGGCGCAGATCCGATGAAAGCAGACGACGAGCTGCTCGATGAGCTCTTATAATAATCGCGATCGTTATTAACCAGAATTTTGATTGAAATATTTAATCCTTAACTATCTTGTTCCAAATCTTCTCCAAATCCGATCTGCCCGCTTTGGCGTGGAAAAATCGTCGAATAAAACATAATCGAGCGCGGAAGATTAACGCTGTATCACGATCGAGCGAAGAAACGGCGTTTTGCAGCCTGTCTTTTAATAACACGTTATCGACGCGGCTGTATGGAAAGTGGAGGAGAGGAATAAGACGAGTAAAGAGAGAAAGAGGAAAAATGTTGTTCTGTAACTGTGATCGGAGCGAGAGACTGTGGAAGAAAGGCGTGTCGGTCGAGCGTGCAGGCGTTGCATTACTAAAACATTATACTCGGAACACGAACCTTGTTGAGAAAGGTAGGAATAGTGATTAGCAGCGGAGCTGTATAAGTATTCTGCGTGCATCGGACAGCTATTTCGAATGAGATATTGTGTTGTGTTCCGCTGCGTGACCGGAATAATGAATTCATCGTTAATGACTTGTTATTTTCTTCTCTCTTTTTTTTCCCCTCTCCTTTTTTTTTTCACCTCCCCGCTTCCTTTTTTTTCTTCATTCTCCACTGAACGATCAATTAATCGTTAACGATGAAATGGAAAACTGGCACGGTGGAACGACTGCGATTTAAAAAACGAAAACAAACGTGAAAGTTGGCTGGTAACCGTGACGCGTGAAATAGGCCGTCGAAAGAAAAATCGAATTTTTATATTTGTCAAAAGTGTATCAAAAATCGAGTTATCTAACAGCCGATTAGAACTGGGTACAAGGATAATTTCATTTGTAAAACTTCTCTTTCGTTTCGTCATTACAATTATTGGATAAGACAATATTATTGGCAAAGCTTATATCTAAGATCAATGGACGAAATCAATAGCCGAAGCTGGATTAGCTATAAGGCTGGATTTTCCACGTTTCGCCTGTACGAGTTCTTCCTCGTTGATCGATTTGGCTTAGGAAGAAAAAAAGAAAAGGCAGAAGTCGAAGACCACGTGGCTCTAAAGCGCGCGATAGCACAGTGGTACTTTCTGCACGGGTGAACTCGTTAGTTGCATTAAGTAAATCTTCTTTCTTTTATCTTTTCAACAATGTTATAGGCTTCCGGTGTAATTTATCCCCGGCATATAACCCTGATTGTTGCTTGAGTAACTTTACCTTATTATGGTTATTCAGGTCGCTAACCACGTTCCAAGTTTTTACTTTCGTAATGAATCAGTCGCTGCCTTTTGTCTCGCCGTTGTTAACTAAATCACGCTGAAAGTATGATCGGTGTTTCTTTTCATTACCGCTTGTCGCTTATTTTCAACCTTTTGTAAACGTCTTCTCCGCGTAATTCGTTTCCTTTGGAAAATCATACCGAGTTATTTACGACTTGCTTATTCTCGCTATTATGCCGAACAATGGAAATGATAATCGTTACGGATGATTGGTTTTTTGGATGGTATGCAGCGATGGGTAGTATGTAAGAATAAACGACGTCTCTTTCCGTGATATAACTACATATTGATCTCTGTGAGCGAAATCTCTTTTGTAATTTCTACAAAATTTTATGGCATTATCGTTGGATCGAAATCGTAAATTTCTCTCGCTTCGAAATTTAACGATCGAGCAAAAATTTTCGTTATTTCGGAAGAACGATCGGACAAATACAAAATAACGCGATATCTTGGAATAATTTCCTGTGCACAGGAAACGATATTTGCATACACGGTTCGGTCGAAGAATTTGCTATCCTCGCGTTGCCGTAAATCCACAATTATGGCGTTTATGATACAATAGAGAGATACGCGCATATCCCCATTATGGAATTCATTAAGTGACGGGGTAGGTTGGACGAAAATGGACTCGAAGGATGTGCAACGTTGTTAACGAGCAATCGATAAGATATTCCGCACGCGAACCACCTTCTCCGACTCCTTTTGGCCACGATTCCTCTATTTTCGCTAATCGCCGCTTCTAGAAACGCCGACGCGCATATAAATCGCTGCGAATTCGTATATAAACGTTTTTTTAGTATTTCGATGTTGCACGTCGCGTGAAAGTTGCCGACATTCTTTACGACTCTGCTTTTTAACTATTCTCCTGTTACGAAATTTTTTTCGTTTCGTCGATTCGTTCGATTTTTTTTTCTTTTATATCTTATATATACCGTACATACTTGATATGGAATTAATTTATGATTTTAAAATTCAGATAGCGATTTCTTTTTCTTTTTTTTCCCCCTTCGACGAATACTCGTGGCGCGTTTCTTCGAGTCGAGATTCGTCGATCGAATTCGAAAGGTAATATTTAAGAAACTTCAAATTGCAGGTATTTGTTCAAATAGTTCATTATTTAATCGGGTTATCGAGATTATCGGGTTAAAACGAATGCACGTGGAAAGTTTTTTCAAATTAAACTTGCAAATTCAACGTATACGTATCTATTTTTCCGTAATTCTTTTAATAATGATATCTATCCATTGGCAATTGAAATTTTTTGCAAACATAATACACACGCTCGAATAATAATATACATTGCTCGAAGAAGAAGCTTGGGAAAGAGTTGAAATTGTATTGGAGTATTTTCGATGGAATGGAAGAGCGAGTTTTAATAATTGAAAAGAGGAGGACAGTGATGAAATTGAAGCATATGGTTGTATCTGTTCGTTGCTCTTTTTTTTTTTCGTGAAAAATATGCAGAGGGATGTACGGGGACGAGGAAAAAGCGAACGATGCAGAGAAAACAAAAGGAGAGGCGAGAAAACCGTACCCTTTTTGCTCGGCCATGTGTGTACAGACATGCGCGCTTTTTACCAACACCGTATGCATCGTGGCCAGCACATGTGCTTTCTTAGCCTAGATGGGTTTTCTTCCACTCTTGCTGTGCCGCGTCTGTGCGCTTATCTTTTTAAACCGTTCCTTCGAGTCCTTCCACGAAGTGAAAATTAGGGTCGTGTCGCTTCTGGGTAATATATTTCTATTTTATTTTATTTCCAGACGCGAGCTTCGAGAAAGAAAATAAAAGTAATTTCCCCTAATTTTTACTTATAAATAAATAAATAGATAAATAAGGTTTTTAAGCGGTTAAAAATTAACCTTGAATTAGCCAATTTTGAAGTTAAAATCTTATCTTCCATCTTTACTGCTCCAAATATTTCGAAATATTGGGACGAAACTGGTTCGTAATTAAAATATTGAACGAGCCAAACGGTCACGAACCGAGTTAATTAAGAGGCAAGATTAAGTAAGTATATCCAACGTGTCTCGTGAAAATAACTCGGGTATTTAACGTGTGATTTTCCCAACGACCAGCAGCCACCTTCCATTCTCGTTAAGCGGGTAAATTTAAACGAGGGGCTGGATGGTGGTGAAACCGGGCGAAAACGGAACGGGAGAAAAGTAAAAACTAAAAAACGGCTACCCTGTATACACTCGCCACGTACGCGGTTGGCTGTGCGCGGCTGCACACTTGCTCTCTCGATCCACACGTGCATATCCAAGTTTCTTTATGCGGAGGAAAGTCTTCGTGCTGCTCGTGCAGCAATGCCTGAATCACGCGGCGTTGCACCGCCACGCTCTCTCTCTCTCTCTCTTCCTCCTTCTCTCCCTCCCTCCTCCGTTTTACGAGCATAACTCCGTATTTTCGTGTTCCACCACGGATGCATTTGGCGTGGCCCTTTGTTCTCCGTCCCGTGGACATCGTGATTTCATTCGTGATTTCATTCGTGATCCAACGTCCACCGTATATACGCGTCTCTCTCTCTCGTTTCGTCCGAGCTTTACCTCGTTTTACAGTTATGTTTATGGTATGGATAGTTTGTCGTTGCTGTCCACGATTTTTACTTCGTAAATCCTCCGCGCAAATAGCATTTCTATAGAGTTGGTTTCTAGAAACGTATCTTTTACCGAGAAATTGGCAACAATAAACAATTCTTGTTTTTATCGTTGCTGCTGATCGCATACACGCTCGAAAATTTACGGTTTAATTCTTTATTAAATATTATTTGATTCGCTTTTTCTTATTTGTTACTTCGTTACAAAATTTATATCCGATTACATTTTTATCATCGTTCGTTTCTTAATTTCAATCATCGAACGTAATATCGGTTATATTTTATTTATTTTTCATTAGGAAAAAAGGATACGTGATTCACTGTTTCGACTTTTCTCATTATAAATTCTAATAACCATTGTTCGCATTATAGAAGTATGTTTGTTGTTATTGACAAATTCCATTACTGTCGTATTCTGCATACGCAACGTTTCATTATAATAAATAATGCATGCATAATGTATGCAAATATTATTGAAATTTTTCCTTCTTAAATATAATAAATTAAATCTTTGAATCTTCTTATTTATAAATGAATTTCGAATTTTATTTTTTATTTTTATCGTCGCTATTTAGAGTTGTTGATCGAATAAAAATCAATGAAAAAGAAAAATTAGCTTGATATTATATTTTCTAGTGCACTCGAAATAATGGGCCGCTTAAGCTCTACAACAATATCAAGAAAAATAGATACTATGTAACGATATCGAGTTCTATCGTGTGATACGTTTGATATAAAATTAATTTCATTTCTCATAAGTATCTATCGTAATTCTTTTTGTCTCGAATCTATAAATCATTCGTAATTCTTACTTCCTTCGTAATTTCTGAAATTTTTAATTTTGGATCTAATGGACATTTGATTAATATCATATCGTGGATATAAATAATTTTGAAAAATCTTCGAGTTGTATAATTATACAGTTCAAAGGAGGAAGTTAGTTCAACAACAAGTTTTATTATATTTGTAACAATTATAATAATAGAAACAAATAGTCCTTCTCTAATGAGACGATAAAAGATCCCGATACGTTATCATAGAGTTTAAAATTAACTCGTTTCATTTTTACATCTTCTATCGTCGTGTTAGATTTTCTCTACGTATAAAACCATTTCCTTCCTTGTGAATTTAATCGACAAGTGTGCGTCCATCTTTTTCGAAGCGATAAAAATTTAAATTATTAATTTAATTTTTCAAAAATTATATTTTCAATCGTACGTCGATTTTATTACTCCGTTCCTCAAGCTTCATACACAAAGGAATGCAACGTGTAATTAGCCTTTGATCCCTTGAGATTATTAACCGGTGATTAATCGCGGCAAAAATCATCGCTGATGAATTTTATTGGATTTAATTGCAAAGACAAAGCCTCCAAAAAACACGAGTTGAATGGTTTTATCGTAAATCGTTTATTCGAAAATGTCGTAGGTATTTGTTTTTTGATTAGGGAAATCGGATATTTTATTGTATCTTGTTCACTTATCAATGATGATTTCAAGCCTTTTCGAGCGCACATGTTTATTTTTCATCATCATCATCATCACGCGAGATTTAATTTTCAATTAACGATAAATCGTAATCTATCCTTCTTCCACCTCGTAATTAAATTTCTCTCAAAATAAAAAAAGATAAGATACTGTCGTAATAAATAATCCTAATGTAGCTATATCGTTGTAGCTATCGTTCCATTACAATTTTCTTTTTATCTTTGCCTTAGTACGTGAAAATTTTCTTCTTAACTGTTCCTAAATCTTCTAAAACTGTTCCAAATCTTAAAAGCAAACGGTATTGCGAGACTTAATCACGCTACGAGAAGCATTTACGGATTTAAAATATATTAGACTGGAGAAAAAATGCCAACAATCCGTTAAATTGCTTGATTCGGAACGGTAAGTATAGGCTTAAGCTGGAATTTGTATGCGTTGCTGTATCAGAAATCAGATAAGCTAAGCCTTGAACCGTAATTAGTAACATAGATCTTGTAGATCTCGGCAATCTTGCTGTGAGACATTGTCTCTTTAACTTTATTTTTAGTTTTCTGTTTAAAAAAGCAATTTTACAATTTGTAAATTGAACGATCCAACAATCTCTGATCTTTCGCTCGGTTTATCTGCATAAAAATGAAAAAGATATCATATAGTTACCATTAAAAGAAGGCGATAAATCTTAAGAAGAATTTTTAAAAAGGACACTCCGATTCTCAACAAATACAATTAAGATCAACGATGTATTTAAACGATGATTATAATTATCTCGATCTTATGCAAATGACTGCGGCCACGGTCTCTCGCAATTTTCTATTTATATTAACAATTTTAATCAATTTTAAGCTTTTTTTTTAATTCTGACTACAAACAATCAGCGTATAATACACGCTAAAAATTTTTTTTCTTCTTCCTTTTCATCGTCCCGTGATGAATTATCGTCACGAGTTTGAATGGCACATCGATTGTGGGCTAACGCGTTTCCTGAGCGGTTCGAGGCTGACTCGGATATAACCACGTAAATCGTGGCTCGTACGCAACGAACGAACGAACGACTGAACCGTGACTTGCCCTCGATACACGATGAATAATGTGTAGAACAGTTTTCTCGCCAATCGGAAAAATATCGTTTTTCAACTAACCGACGTTGAACGGGTTCTTTTTCTCTTTTTTCTTTTCGTTCTTGCCCCCTCTCCTCTTCCTTTTCCCTGTTTTCTCTGCGGTTACTCGAGGCGGGCGATGATGCAACGGTGATCTCTTTAGCGTTTAATGACGCATCCGTGAGACCATACTTGTTGCTCGCGCAGGTGAATAATAAACAACGAATAATGCTTCGTTGTGTCTTCGTCGTGTTCGTTGTTCTCTCTTCCTCCCCCCTCCCCTCCTTTTTCGGCGTAATAAAGTAGGCGTGAGATTCTTGATCGTTTTAATTTCTTCTTCGGCGTTCCCATTGCAGAGAAGTAGATCGATGATAAAAAAAAAAGGTGGAAGGGGATAATTGAAGAAATAACTGGGGGATTTATTGTTAATTATAATTGAAAATTATAACGAGAAAAGAATATATACGTATAAATTGATTTTATAATTTTTATATTAATCGACCAAGAACAAGGCGGTTAAGATTTTAATATATAATTATATTGCATTTTGAAACGCTTCTTCCTTGTATAGAGAAAGGAAGGAATAAAAATATGAAGAGGTTTTAGCAATAAATTTTATTCCTCTTGATACTACCAGATACTAGATACTAATGATTGTAAGCCATACATACATAAATACGTATATACGTACACACATCCACTTTATTCCGAAAAATTTGAATTTTATATCGTCATTTTTTACCTCTGTTAAATCAGTATGTACAATCTGTTAGATTTTATGATCGAATAAATTAAGGAAATTAATTTTTTTTTTCTTAACGTTCGCTGATTTCTCCGTTCGATTCGTTCGTCCGCCCAATGTTTTCGCGGTCGGATTCTATTGGCGTGGAAAAGCAGGGGAAAAACGAGAAGGAAAAGTTGGAAACAATAGAAGTTGGTAGAAGTGTGAGTAGGCAACCACGTGGGTTGTGAAAACTGTTTGACTTTCTACCGGCGGTGAAACGTTACAAAAGGTTGATTCTGATAAAGCAAACACAATGGCGGTTATACACAGGCGCAAAGAAAATACTGGACGCACGGTATGTAGTATTGAATTGTTTATTAGATCACATCACCAAAGGAATAATTGCGTGGAATCGTTGCGGCAATTTCACCGGTTATCGAAGGCACAAAGGGTATTGTGCTTCGATTTATCGATGTACAGTGTCGTGCACAAATATCTGACCGTTTATCCAACGCAAGTGCATTTTTTGTTTCTATAAATGGACGAATGGATGTTATTTTAATTATAAGTTTGTATTATGGTATATTTAATTTAATTTAAAAGCAAGCTAATTCTTTAAAGTATTGTAGTTGTTGGTGATAATTCAACGAAAAAACACTTAGCGATATATTAAAAAATATAAACTCGGGACAAACTCAGGCAAATTATATGCAATGTATTTTTTCGAAGAATGTAATTTCACTTTGCTCAATGTATGTAAAAAAAAAAAAAATATGTAATCATAAATAGGTATTGTTTTGCGTTTTGTGTCGGACTATAATCTTTTAGAATACAATTACTTTTAGATATCAATAAAATTTAAGCACAGATACATGAAATTATCGATCGTAAATACTAACTTGCTTTCAGTCTAGAAGGCATAAAAGAAATTCATTAGTAAAATATATTACAAATTTTTACGTTTATATATATTTTATTCGATAAGAATAAAATAAAAAATCCACGGAACGTTGGTTGCTACGTGGAATTAATTAAAGTAGACAACGCGCAAAACAAGCGGATCAGCTGAGAAAACAAACAACACTTTTTAAGCCACGGAAATTCAGTGTTTATTCAGTTATTAATGCTCGTTTCGTTATTTTTTAACGCTCATCTTGAGTTGTCGAATAATAATAATAAGAATAAATCGAAATTTACATAAGCAAAAAAGAAAAAAAAATACCCATCCATATTTAACTTTTCTGGCAGATAGATAAGAAGAAAAAGTAAGGATTTGCTAAAAGTTGGACTGGAAAGGGAGTGGGAGATCCTTGAGCGAAGGAACAATGTCGAGAATACTGGGAGAGGAGGGGCAGAACGGCGTGCCACGTAATAAAAAGTGTCATTGAACGTTGCTGGCTCGAGGAATCACGGAAAAGAGAAACAAGTGCAGCGAATCGACTGTTGAAAAGTTGAGATCCGGTTTTTACACAGGCGTCGCCATCTTTTTCGCCCGGTATCGGGACTGAATCATACGTTAGTCATCGCATTTTACAATCACTACACCGGCGAGCAGGCACGCACGGTGGTCACGTCGACGAAGGGAAAAAGCTGCGCACCGCGCTCTCGAAAGGGGCGACACGCTCTTCTGCGCCGGAAAACGAAACGTTCCTACGCTCTTGCCTCTCCTCACGCTCGCTTCTTTTCCCCATCCTGCCGAGTCGCGGCTCGAAAACGCTCCTCGACCGTGTCTTTCCCTCGATCGCGCGTGCGCAGTTTCTCCCATTTCCCGATCATCCGCAACTCCTTCCATCCTTCTCGTCTCGGCCTCTCTACCTTATACCGTTCGAACGAAATACTCGATGTTCCTAATTTTACCCATTATTTCTCATTTATTTTCTAATTTTTTTCTTCCTTATATCATTAAGCTTTAATGTGAAATACAATTAAATAGATAATAAATTAACCTATTTGATACGTAAACGCAATTTCTCGTAAAATTAACGAGATAGATAATTACTTCTATTCGTTAAATGCCCATTCATCGAGGAAATAATTAAATTCGATATCGTGAAATTTAAAGAATGTCACTGGCAATAATCGTTATTAATATTAAATAGAAACTTTTGCTTCCCGATATCATTAAATGATAAATTGATATAATATTAAAACGACAAAGTTACATATCATTAAAGATATTCTCACACAAGCCTGTTTTCACGAACACAACAATAACGTTATCTTGGACGAGAAGAAATACGTATATAATTTCATAAACGAGTATGCATACGATACGCGTTTGCAATTCAGCTGAATATTTCGCTACATATACCACGCTCACAATGCTATCTTATTTTTTTATCGCGTTCACGTGACATTCGCGATGTCACGATATCGCAGCACGCCTGTGTACGGGCAATTGTAGAACATCGGACGTTACGTGTTAAAGTCTGTTGCTGAGGTCAATTTATCGTTAGGAAAAGTAGCGTATTGCAAATTCAAACAATAAGGTTAACAAGAGATCATGTGCTATTTATTTTTGCCTGCGTCTTAATATCGATGATTATGATTTGTTTCTCGTACGAGAACAGAAAAGATTGTTTTTGTTCCATCTTTTTTTTCCCCACCATTATTTTTTACATACCGCATTATTATTAATATACCGTATTTTCTTATCCGTCGTTTTGAACGTTTCTTAGGGAAAAAAATAATCTATTCTTTTTTATCCTCCCTCTCCTCCTCATTTGCATTATCTGAATCTGAGAATGAGAAATTAATATAAATAAATTATTCGAGGTTGATGATACAACGATAACATAATTAACATAAATAACAATACAATGATAACACGACACGTACATATCTATTTATTTCAAATTAAATATTACTTATATCTAATGCTTTATAATTAGCTTCTCATGGGAATTCTCTATGTATATATATATCCATCCGTACAATTGTTATAAGGACGAAAAGGTTAATTCTATTTATAATTCCTATACATACATACATATATATATATATATAAACGATATTTACAAACAAATTCAAAATTTCAATGAGAGACACTATATTCATCTTTTATTAATATCCATGCTTTTCCAGTTATACAGAAACTATCTTCTAAATCAGTGTTTCTCAATCTTCTCTTTTCAGTTAGAGACGCTTGTCTCTACGTATACGACATATCGTAATATTTTTATGTTCGACAAAATCGCAAAAAACGTTATTACCAACTGAAACAGCCCATAAAAACTGTCGAAATGGCGGGAAAAATATGTGCGATACGAGATAACCGTTGGTTAATTCAGCAACAATAATATCATCGAACAAGATTTGTTAATCAAGATTTTCTCTTCCAATCGACGGATTCGCCTCGAGCGAGGAAAATATAACCGATACAATGGGATGTGTTTCGCGAATACCGTTTCAATCGCCTTTACGCCGGACAAACCGGATAATTAGGATAGTTAAAGTGAATCCCGACGATGCCTCGGTTACGTAAGAATGCGTGAAGCGCCGATTTCCATTCAACTGGCGCCACGTTGCTTCTTCGCTCTTGACTTCTTCGTTGCCCGCCATTGCCTTTTTCCTCTCGCTCCGCTTACTTTCACCTTTGACCTTCGGAATGAATCCATGGTCTTCGAGTTTGAACGTGTAATAGAACGACGAAGCCGTGAAACTTGTATCGATATAATAGACTATCTATCCTTCTTTTATTTTTTCACTTTTTTTTTTTCTCCATTCAACGAAAATGGTTAGGAGTTTTATATTTCGATAAGTCGAGAATAGAATAATTTCGCGCAAAGAAGGTATATGGAATAGTAGTGATTTCTGTTTTGTGAATTTATTATAATTCTAGAAATTGATGAATCATTTTCTTTGAAAAGATATTTTAGTTAATCATCGTGTATCGGTGAAACAATTTGGCGATTTAACGTAATAGAATTTAAAATGTGATATTATATAATAGATATAAATGAGTATTACGTGTACATTATGGTCAAACTCAACTTTGAGTTTACAATTTATTTTATTATATGGAAATATTTTAAATTAATGCTTGGCAGCAATATCGAGTGAAAAGGTTTTTAATAATTTTTAACGATTTTTAAATTATTTCTTAAAAAACGTACTTTTTATTAAAATATATGTTTTTTCATTGGATAGATTTCTAATTTTCCTAAAAATATAAAATGTACACGCTAATCGACAATAACAAATCGTAAAAAGTTGTTAAAATAACTCATTAGATAGGATTAAGATAAAGTACGTAATTTACGACTAGTTATCGGTAAAATTACATAATATATTATCAGTTACAATAATTGAATGGAATATTTTTTTCGGAATTTCCTATAATTTTTCTTATATCGGTCTACTGTTAAAATTACATAATGTTATCGTAATGGCAACGAATTATAATACGCGAAATTTTCTCTTTGTGACAACAAATATGTTAAATATATATATATATATATATGCTGTATCGTTCTTGTCCAACGTTATCGAACCCGAAATTTTATACAAACTTTTTGAATTTATAATCTTTGCCATTTTTATACAACCAAAACTTGTTCAAACATTCGATCGACGTATCATATTACTTAAAATACATATGCAATAAATAACGTGCAATATATACAATGTATATTGCAATTAAAACATAAAACACATTAGAGATTTCATATTTTGAATTAATTCGTAGTACGTAATTCAAATTTCGTAGCATTAGAAAACAATCAAGTTCTTCTTTCATCACAACTTATACTAATACACCGTGCGTTATTTTAGTCTGTTTCTTCGTCCAATTGGGAACGGTGAGATTGAACGCGTTGATTAATCGTAACGAAGAATATATATTGCGTTGTATATTGGTGCAATGCAGGTTTCTGATGTCATGGGAACGTGGAATATTTAAATATCTGGATAAACGTTGTATGCAATTTATCACTCGTCGTGTATGCAATATTTATGACGTTGTGTTATTCTTTCGTTCCGCACCACGATATTTCTATGTCTGTCATATGTTTATTTATTTTGTGGCCAAAATAGCAATACCTTTTCCTTAAAATTAAGATAGAAAAATTTCGCACGATAATTTTCTTCGAAAACATGATCAAATTGAAATGAATGTTTATTTATTTTAATCTTCCTAGGGGAAATTTAGTTTTTTTCTAAATTTTTTTCCATTCATTTGAAACAAGTTTTTTTTTATATTATATCAAAAAAAGTTTTTGCCCGCGGAAGTTTGGTCCAAAATTTGAATAAAAAAAAAAAAGACGACGAATTCGTACAACTTGGAAAACTTTTTATCTCAAAACACAACAAGCAATCGTCATATATTGCGTTGTTTTGTTCAAAACACGATAGTGGTGTATAATCATTTTTTTATCAATCTCATTACCTTATCTGACCACATCTGAAACCTTTCCATATGCGAGGAATTGCGAAAACAATAAACTACAGTGTTTAAATTGATATAACACGAGTCATTTGTTACATTCTTGAAAAATCTATTAGCAATCTAATAATGACGAATGACGAAGCAATTCGATTTGCCGAGTAATTGCATTTTCAATACCGAAAGGGACAATATTAAAAAGATAAAAAAAAATTTATCATTATGCAAGAAATTGATGTATGGGTTGTAAATTAATAATAAAAAGTTAAATCTTATTAATTGATGATATCGGAGAAATGAAGTGTTTATTGTTTATTTTTAATTATTTTTTTTTTTAGATAATATCTTTGATTTGATACATTATCAAATTAGTATTTTCAAAAGTTTATTAATATCTTTTCATTGTTTTTTTGTAGCGAGATAAAGATACTGACGAGGAATCGATATTTTTCGTGTATATAAATTGTGACACGAAACGATTAAAAAATTATGGAAGAATCACTCACTCAAACGACACGATGACTCATTGTTAACAAAGGTATCCGATAACTTTAAAAGCTATACACGATTCATACATTCGATAAAAGCGTACGGATAAATGTTTATACATACATAATATATATATATATATATATATATATATATATATGTATATATTAGTTTCTTCGATAACTAACCCATTTATGCTTTCTTTTTTCTATAACATTGAAATCTTAAAAATTTCATTCTACTTAGAATTTTTTTTTTTGATATTACAGACTTCGATTGTATAGAAGGTATAAAAATTAGTTTATGATCTTTAATTACTGGAATTCTATAAATAATAAATGACATTCAATTATTAGAAACGCAAAATTGCTTCTAATTCGATTAATACGCGAAAACGTTATATATATTGTATAAACTGTATTGTGTTATTCGTTGAAATAAATTGAAAAAAAAAGTTTCCAAAGAATCGATTCGTATTAGCGAATGAAAAATATCCAATCATCGACCATTAACGTGTTAATGAAATACATAAATAAGAGATTCGTTTCAATTTACCTTTGTTTTTATCTATTTTTTTTTTCGCAAACGCGAATTCATACAATAAATCGCGGTTCATAATTTCCTAATAAGGAGAGACGCGCGTAGATCAATTTAATCAGACTGGACGTTTTAAGAAACGTTTTAATTTTTGATCAGTTTCGAAGGCAAACGCTGTTCTTAACACTGTTCTTTTGGGAAAAAAGCGTGGCGTGGAGCATCTTTCGATAGAGCATCTTTATCCCATCAAGAGTTTATGGAGTGGCGGTGGAGTACACAAAGCTCGTTTTGCGCGGTGTTCTGCGTAGGAAACGAATCGACCAGATGAACGCGCGGCTGTGCCAGACTCTGGACTGTCGTCGTCGAATCGAGTGAATGAAAAGTGGTATGCCTATTTTCAGCCTGTTTCGTGGAAACTCTCTCGACGACTGTTACACACCAGAGAGCAGCGATTAGACTATGTGCACACGATGCACTTGTTCCCGAGAGTACGCGAGAGGTTGGCGTGAATCATCCACGGTGAGACGACGAAATCCGTTTTCTTTCATCGAGTATGGCGTCGTCGACCTCGACCAGCAGCCGTTCGAGAGAAATTTCTCGAGAAGAATGTACTTTTTGCGACTACGACCTTTTTCCATCGTTTTTCCATCCTCGACACGTAACTCTTTCCTCGGAAGGAGGCCTGCTGCCTTGCAGTTTCGACTGACGCAACAGATCGATCGTTTCTTTTTCTTTTTTCTTTCTTCCTTTCGGATGGATCTGCCAACTCATCCCAGAGAATTTCTTTCGGAGGCGAAAATTTGTGCAAGAGCGATCGATGGAGAAAACGATTCGAGGATTCACGATGGTCGAATGCCGTTTCCGCGTTTCGTGTCGAAGAATTTTAATTTTAAAAGGTCAGATGATGAATCCGTGAATCAGAAAATAAGGAAGAACATTTTTATTCGTTCTTCGTTGAAGGAATTCTCATTGTTTAAACTGTGTCGTACGATAGCGAATTCTTCCATTGTTTGAACGAGATAGACGGTGTGAAGAATCGATAACGATTTTTAAATTGTGGGAAATTATTTTACGAACGATGCTAATGCTAGATACATTTATCGTCCAAACTATGGATAAACGAAATTCGAATGTTTTTCTTACACGAGTTTAAACTCGATAAAGTAGCGCTTGGTAACATTAACATACTAGAAACATGTATCACGGGACTCGTGCACGGTATACACTGTACACACCGTGAACACACGTGCTCGTGGAAATTTCCAGACGATGTGAAACAACGATCGCGCAAGGATCTATGGAAACTACGATGGAGAAGAATCGGTCGATCTTTGGATTCTCTGACGCGGACAAAGATCAACGAAGGACGAGTTGATTTTCGCTTCGAAGATGAATTCGACTCGAATTCCTTTTTAATTCGCGTTACTTTAAATATATATTGCTGTTTAAAATTTTTTTTTAAATTCGTTTCGTTGTGAATCACGATCTCGATTTTCCATTTCCATATACGCGTATGCACGATTTCGAAATTAATTATTATAGGATTGCTACATTCCATGATTCAACGGTAACGGTGTTTCGACACCGATCGTTGTTCCTGCTTTTGTCGAATACTTTATTGCACAATTGGAACTCGTTATATCGTAGATAAAAATAAACATATTAACGAGACGGATAATTTAAATTGATTTCAGGGTTATTGTTTATACACGTATGTGCAACTACAATAATGTTTACCCGCAAAGTACGAGCGTGCACGTGATTAAAGACTGTAAATTACCATAATAAGCCATTTAACTCTAGCTGGTTTACGGTTTTTATTCTCTTTAATGTAAACCGAGAACATTTCGATCGATTACATTGATTGAAAACTCGTCGTCCTCGATACGATAATACACTTTCAGCACGTTAATTTAATCGTCCTCTAAATTATCGTAATTAACGTTTCGATTAATAAATTCGGTTCCGATCCTTTTGTTCCCTTCTTCTTTTATTTTATGCAAAAATTTTGACGGTTTAATGGAGATGGAAAAAAAAAAGAAAAAGAATTTGCTCCATTAGCATAAAAACTATCGGTATGACGATTGGTCTTAGTCATATAAGTGTCTTAGTCGGTTCACCTTGGCAAATGTCAATTCTAATATAAATTGAAATATGATAATTGATTCCGTGATAAATGGTTTACCTCTTCTGCGAAGAAAAAAAAAATATATGAGAATATTTTCTTTAAAATTAAAAAAATCATCCGAATGATCTTTATTATTATAATAAATACCTTTCCTTGAAAATATTTCTTTGTGAAAGCTTCGAAATCGACGATACTATCTAGCAACGATAATATTTAACCAATCCCCGGGAAGTAGCTCTTAATGGAGAGCTAGATAAAGATTGACAGGATTTGTAGTAAATACCAAAGATGGAGGGTTCGTTTTTATGGTTTAGAAAGGTTCTTTTGGTAAATTTTCTCTATCTAAGATTTCTTCGGTCTTGTTCGAAACTCTCGTAAAATCCGATTGTTTCCAAAGGGGCATTCTCTCTCTCTCTCTCCCTATCTCTCTCTATCCCTCTTCCTTTTTACGCGAGTTTATTCTCAGATTTTTCTCAGGTAGATTCTCGAACAAATTTTGATCTTTCCTCCTTGAAAAAAGGTTTTTCGAATCGTTGTCTCTTCTCGTATACCTGTATCCTCTTTCTGTAACTTGTCATCGATCGATTTTACCTCTCTCACGATTTAAAAGCAATTAACGATAACGATGTTTTGTTTTGTATCGCGATCGAAGATAGTAATAATCTGAACCGATGGAAAAAAAGGATAAATTAATTGTTTTGAATCGAGTTTATTAATACGTGCAGATAATTTCATTATTCGAATAGAAATTCGTGCTTACGTAACAGGTTTTCCATCAAATTTTTAAATCATTGATGAATCAATCGGTAGGAATATACATACACACACACAGGCGCACACGCATATATTACTTAGTATCGAACTTTCACATTTAGCCTGTGATAAGCGAGCAATTGAAATATCGAAAAGGAGATTTATTTTTGTAACGTTTCACAACACGGAATTACTCAATTCCGTTTTTTCTCTATTTGCGCGCAAAATCGCCAACAGCTCGTCGGCAAAACCATAAAATTGAAGTCGATAACGAAGCGTTTCATCGGAACGTTCGAAATCCTCTAACGTTCGAATAAAGCAATTGTGCACGCCATTTCCTGTATTCCTTGATTGGACAATCTATTAGAAATAAATGATCGTTGTTGGTCAAGGGTTCGCGTCCAAGCGGTTATATCGCGTTGCGTAAGCCGTCATCAATATCGTAATAATATCTGCGATGGATCATTTCGGGTAAATGACGCGTATTGTTCCTGCATTCGTCGAAATTACCACAATCGTATCTGCGATCCACCGTAATCCGCCTTCGCCTTTATAATTATCTCGAGGAACGACACGATAAACCGTTTAAATCTGTTACACGTGGTTGGTATTATTTCGTTACGTCACATACGAATCTATCCGCGTAAAAATATCAATTCCTGTTGCTGCTATCTCTTCCACGTCGCTCGATTCCTCGAAACGTTCATTTTCTCGACGCTACTTCGACCAAGGGATAAATAAGACCAGCTTATTCTCTCTCTGTCTCTCTCTCTCTATCTGTCTCTCTGTCTGCCTGTCTCTTTCTCTCTCTCGAAACGTACGAAGAGAAACGAACGAAAGGTAATGGAGCGAAGGAAAAAATGTTCCTTTGCAAATATTTTAGCTCCAGGCTAAAATCTGGCTAATGGCCCGAACACGTGTCTCTCACGTATTTAATAATTTAATTGGGAGGAAAATGAAACACCGTTCGAAGGTTAACGACATTTCGCAATTTCGAAAATTTTATCGTACGTGGAAACGTAGATATTTCTTTTCTAATTTTGCGGACGATTCTACGAATTCCTACGTTTTATCGCATAGTTTAAGTCTTAATCGATTTTATCTTAATCTCTAGTGGATTTTATTACGTTGCATCGGATGCACGGAGGATAAAGGAAAAATTACGCGGAACAGAGTAGTTGTGGAGGGAAAAAGTAGGAAAAAATTATAGGCGGGAATGGAGGGAAATTATGATTAGATATTAACGCAGGGATAAAAAGGAGGCAAAGGAAATACAGTTTGGATCGGTGTGTTACAGAACGCATCTGCGAAGGCGAAGGAAGCGACATCGGGATCCGCGACAAACACCTCGAGCAACGGTTCGAGCGGGAACAATGGGGGACACGGGCCACTTCGTCGCTACACCTCCCTGGTAACAACCCTGATCGAGCAACACCGTAAACTGGATCGCAGCGCGAGCGAGCCGACCTCCCGGTACAAGACAGAGTTGTGCAGGCCATTCGAGGAAAGCGGCACCTGCAAATATGGCGACAAGTGTCAGTTCGCTCACGGGTACAGCGAGTTGCGCAACCTCGCCCGCCATCCGAAATACAAGACCGAGCTGTGCCGCACGTTTCACACGATCGGTTTCTGCCCGTACGGGCCCCGTTGCCATTTCATCCACAACTTCGAGGAGGCTCGGATCCACAATCAAAAAGTGAGCGCCCAGCTGGGATCCACCCAGCCCAACATAATAAGCCTGAATCCTTTGTTGAGCGCGGCGGCGGCCGCGGCCGTGGCCGCCGGTGGAAACGGGTGCAACGGATCCAACGTGAATTCGAACAGCAACGTCTCGTTGCTCGAGCAGATCGTCGCCTCTCCCCAAGTGACGGCGATCGCCGCCGCGGCCACCACCCCCAGCCTCATGAGAACCAACTCGTTGAGCTTGTGCAACTCGAGCAACGTGTACAACCCACCGCCATTGCTCAGAACCAACTCGTTGAGCTTGACGACCAGCCAACACCATCACCATCACCATCACCATCACCACCATCATCAGACCGGTTCCACGAGTGCGAGCTCGGTGATCGGCGCCACCAGGCCCAAGCCGTTGAATCTCAGCCCGACCTTCTCGCTCGGCAGCACCGGGGACTCCATTTCACCGTCGTCCAGCCTCAGTCAGTCGCCTACCAACTCGATGGCGAGTTTCTTCAGCGACGACTGTAATCAACAACCGTCCGTGACCAGCCTGCCCACCACGCCGTTCAGTTTTGGCCAGGATTTCGGCCAACTTCTCGCCACCAGGCAGAGCCCCAGCCCGCGAACCAACAGCGTTTGCAGTCCTTTGGGATCGGACGAGCTCGCGCCAAGGACGCCGTCCCCATTGTCGCCCAACGCCGAGTCCAGGCTCCCTGTGTTCAACAGGATCAGCAGCACTCTCACCGACTTCGACAATCTTAAGATCTAAGGGAGCTCTCCTTTCCGACTCCTGGGTCCTTCCACTCTTTGGTATTTTATTCTTTTTGTTTTCTTCTTCTTCTTCTTCTTCTTCTTTTTCTTCTTCTATTGGTACTAGTAATGCTGTGTCTTCTTCTTTTTTTTTCTTTCTTTTTTCTTTCTTTTTTTTTCTTTCTTTCCTCGCAATCTTTTTAAGAGATGTATGCGCGTACGAGGATGTTTCGAACAACACGTGCGAAGGAAGAACAAGAGAGAGGACAAACAAAGAGCGTTGGACCCAAAAATATATATTACTCTAATTTAATAATATCGATGGAAAAGACAGGAGAATGTGTTTTAAGGGAGAGGGACACGGACTCTTCCACCGACTTGAAGAGGTTTTTTTTCTTTTTTCGTCTTCTTCTTCTTCTTCTTCTTCTTCTTCTTTTTATTCTTTTTACACGCGCGCGCGCGCGCGCATACACACACATACACATACACACACAAATATATATATATATATTTTTTTTTAACATTTAAACTGCATTTCTCGCGTTAGACGGATCTTTCCTCTCCGTCAGCTTCTTATTTAAGCGTTTCTTTTCTGTTCGTAGGACACGTTAGGCATCTTACTCTCGTTCTTTAAAAAACGATCATCTCTTCCTTTTTTTTATCATAATCGTCACGATTATATTATTATATTATTATATATATATATATATTATTATCGCTACAATTTAATATTAATTATTAACGTTATCATTAATATCACTATCGATATTGAATATCGTTATATTAATCTTAACCGTATTAATAGCGTCAGACATTTTCTGACCAACGGAGCCGTTTTTCATCTCCTTGCCCGCCCCCCCTCCCATTATCATCGTTTCATCGTCATCGTTTCATCGTCATCATTATCATCGTTATCGTCATCGTCATCTCTTTTTATTTTCTTTTACTTTAAGTTTACGCTCGTTTAACGGAAAGGACGAGATGATATCAGCCCGGATGTCTCGACCTGCTCGTGGGAATCCTTGATATATACGCGATTCAACCATGGAGAAAGGGAAAAATATACGGGGAAAAAGGGGGAAAAAAAAACGTAAAAAGAAAAAAAAGAAAAAAAAATAATTTAGGATTCTAAGATCCGAGAGCAGAAATATCGTATAAAATAATATATCGTATATATAATAGAAATATTCAGAAACGACAAGGCGAATGGAAACAGGTCGGAACGAGAGGGACGAGTCCAAGCCTCTACCGAATTGTGTGACTTCCTTCGAGAAAGTTGTTCTTTGATCTCTCTTGGACCCATAACCCCGTGATCTCGTCTCGTTTCCATCGTCGTCCATCCGCTTTGTCCGTTCGCTCTTCCATTTTGTCTCCTCCGTACACACAAGGATACTCACGGGAACGAAGCGTTTTTTTTTTTTTTTTAATTTCGATCCGGGGCAGGTGAAACGTTGCAATATTCCAAAATGATATTTTTTTCTTTTCTTTTTTTTTTTTTTTTTTTTAATTTCTTCTTCTTTCGTTTTATTCTTTAATAATAATGTTCGCGTTTTTTCCCTCCGGGATTATTCCCCCCTCCCCCTCTCCTTCATGTTGCGAAAGGACGAGGGAGGGGAAAGTTGTATTTCGAGAGTGAAAGGGAGACGAGAGCAAGACGCATGCGAGAGAGAGAAAGAGCGGAAAGCAAGGCGGATCGAGAGGAAGAGAGAAAGAAAAATAGAAAGAGTCACAGGCATATATATAACGTATATGTATATTTATACAGAAACGAGTTTTCGTCGCGTTGGTATTGGATCAAGTGACGAAACGCGCGAAACGGATCAAAGATCATGCTATGCAGATTAAGTGGCTTAAGAACTCCGATTGTCTTCCAATGTTAGAACGAGTAAGAGATTCGTTTGTGTGTTCGTGTGTGCGTGTTCCGTTTGTGCGTATGAGTAACTTGGACACAGAGCGAAAGAGGAGGGAGAGTGGGATCGGATGGTGAGAGCAACGGGACGAGCAAAAGGAAAGATAATGAGAGAAAGTGATACGTTTGTATGTGTTACGTGTGTATATGTGGAAATTACGTGTCGGGAGACGAAACGTGTCCATGGGATGAACGAAAGTGCGTTTAAAAAATAAGTTACGCGATATTGGATATTTTTGTAAAGAAGGATTCGGTCAGGGCTTTCGATCGTCACGAGACGAACTTTTGTTAAAGACGATGAGAAAAAGAGAGAGGGAGAGAGAGAGAGAGAGAGAGAGAGAGAGAGATTTGCCTTCAGAATTCGTTTATTTTTTACTTCGAGACTTTTATTCTCGATTTACTTTTCATTTTCTGATTTATCGGACTGAAGAGAATCTTATCGGATTTATCGTAGTTTGATATTGAGCATTTCGGTTTTTTTTTTTTTTTTTACCATTCTTCGCTTTTATCCGTTCTCTTCTACGTTTTCGTTTAATCGATTCGGTCGAAAGTGTGAGGTAGAGAAAATGGAGAAAAGTGGTATTTCTTCTATTCATTTTTACCGAAAGATAGGACAATCGAATTAATTAATAAGAAATTCTAACGATAACGTCCAGAGAACCAATTTTTCCCCACGAGTTATCTTGTCCAAAAGAAAGCAAATCTCTGTAAGAAAATTTGATTATTTATCGTAGTTTTAACGACTTCAATAGCAATCGAAATAATTTTATGTTAGAGAATATCGATGTTAGCTTCCTTAATGGTGCCTTAAATGCGTGCCTCATCGATAAATAAATGAACGATGAACGAGTATTTGATTAAAAAAAAAAAAAAAAAGAAAAAAAAGGGAAAAAAGAAAAAAAAAGAAAAAATAATAATTGGAGTGTGATAGAAAGAGAGAGTGAGTGGGAGAGAATGAAAGAGATATCATCAATTTCGTGGTATATATATATATACATATATATTTACATTGTTCTTTCCCATAAAAAAATGTGATATGTAACTATTGCAATAGAAATATTAACTATTATTAAAGAAAAGAAATCTATTATAGAGAGAGTGCGAGTCAAGGAGAGAGAGATATATCGAGCGAAAGTGAGAGTATGGTCAGAGGAATGAGGCGGCGTAATTTCGTGAGTGCTTCCATCTAGCGGGGGAAGAAATTATTTTTCGTATCCCAAAGACATTCGAAGGAAATGAAACAATTGCACCAATCAATTCTTAATTTTTGGTGTATATTCAATATATATATATATATATTTATTAATTATTATTTTTCTCCCCTTTTTTTTAAAAAAAATACGAATTCGATGCAATCTTTGAGATTTTAATATATCGGATCGATTTTTTTGGCGAAAAAAAATATTTATTTCCGCCGCGCGTCGCTTCAAACCGAGAATGTCGAGAGAGAGAGAGAGAGAGAGAGAGAGAGAGAGAGAGAGAGAGAGAGACAAAAACGAGACAAAAAAGAAAAGTGCCTAAATGACGTAGTTTTTGAAAATCGAATACATCTTGTATATATGCACATCATACACTCTTATGCTAAAACAAAATATGTTTTCATTTAATTTATACTTGAAACAAATATTATTATAGATTTAGTTTATTATTATTATTAATATTATTATTATTATTATATTATTAATATAATTATTTTTATTAATAATTAATTATTAACTATTATTATTTTATATTATATTATATATTATTATTATTATTATTATTATTATTATTGTATTCATAGCATTGTACGCCTCGATTGCATACGAAGTAGGTGATCATTTACTTCGACGAACAGTACGGCACATCCATTTAATATTATCTTCATTATATTATTTATCTGGCTGATCGTTTCTTTTTTCTTTTTATTATTATTATTATTATTATTATTATTATTATTATTATTATTATTATTATTATTATTATTATTATTATATTATTATATTATTATATTATTATTATTAATATTATTATTTTTTTTGTTTCTTTTGCCTTTTTGTAAAACGATGCAATCAATTGCTAGTGCAGTCGGTTGCTTCGATGATCGTCGTTCAAAACTCCGAACTAAAGTCAATTAATGCCGTGTCTTATCTAATATATATATATATATATCGTCGCAGATTATCGTGGCCCTATATATACATTATATTATGCTATTATTATTAATATTATTACTATTGCTATTACTATTACTTTTGCTATTACTTTATATCATTATTACCATTGCTGCTACCACTATCTATTATCGCACTAGTGTTAATCCAGCATTACCGTCATAAATATTTACCATTATTGTCATCGATCATATCTCCGTTTATTACCATGATTCTGTGTCGAGAAACGCGAAGGTTCTATCCCTTAAATCCCTTACATTTTCGAACTCGTGACGAGTTCAACTTTTGTACATCTATTATTTAATGAATGCATTATTTAATTCCTTGCCATAACACACACGCACTCTTCCGTTTCTCTCGTGCCCCTGCGAAACGACACGCGCGATATAGTCCCCTCGCTGCCAGTGACCAGCCATATACTGACAAAGTCTCGTTCCTCTTTCGATCTAGACATTTGGATCGTAAAAATTCAGAAATTACAATAGATGATACGATAGATAGATAAAAATTTAAAAGTTTGAAAAATTGTAAAGAAGAGGATAATTCTTCCATAAATTGGAGATATTCTCGTTCAGTTCGCGAGTCATCATTCACTTGTACTCGTTGTCAGAAGAGAACTCTTCGCACATAATTTACGCACGACGCGAAATGAGACGACCAATCTCGAAGCGAGTGGACGTTTTAGCTGGTTCTGTGCTACGGTAACCAGGAAAGGGATAACGTAGCAGGGAGAGCCATCTATAGAGGGGGCGAGAGTAGTATAGAGAGAAAAGAACGCGTTTACCAGACGCGGAGAGTGAAAGTTCCCTCGAGTTTCTTCGTCGCTCGGAACGAGAGATAAAAAGATGCGTAGGCACAGATGGTGGCACTGGTGGAGGGGGGGTTATGGAGGCCTATGTTCCACGCGCGTTCTCCAAAACGAAACCAAGCGTTATACTATACACCACCGTGTAATACACGTACAAGTTCACGTTTGTCTCTCGCGGCCAAACGGGAAGAGGCACGACGAACTTTTCGAGTTCTCTTCTCGTGTCGCGAGAGATCCGCGATTATATTCGCACGACGATGAAAGAAGTAGCGACGGCACATTTTTTCAAAAGCGTCTCGCGATGCCACCGAGTCTCTTTCGTCGTGTTCTGCCATCTTTGTTATTATATCGTTATTTATATATTATTACCATTCTTTTCCCGCCTATTTTTTGTTTTCGTAGAAAAGTGGCCGAAGATTTCTCTCTTTTGAACTTTTTCTTCTTCTTTTTTCATAAGTTGTGATTTTGTTCGACCACTTGAGAGATAAATTTATTTATTTATTTTTTTTCTTTTTAGTTTTGCATAATCATAGCCGATGAGTTTTGAGTACGAAGAAATACTTGTGTAATTTTTATTGTAGTTTTGAATTTGTGTTTACAAGAGACAACATATAAATATTTCTTGATTGAACGTTTTTTTGAATATGTAAACAATTTTTATTTTTTTTGTAATTTAAAGATTGTTTTATAAAATCATTTTTCATTGATAAAAATTACTGAAAAATTTATGAAATGTAAAATGTAAAAAAAAAGTTGGTCGTTAATTTTTTAAAAAAAGTTAAAGACGCGAAACTTTTTTGTTTAAACATTTCTTAAATTTTACATTTTTTTTTTCACAGAATCTTAATATAATACAGAATCTTACAAGAAAAATATTTTTATGTTAAGGATGAAAACGTACTCAATTTACACGTTAATTTCTATATTTATTTTTATTCTCATATTCCACAACTTAAAAATATGTATTCAATAATCCTCGAGAAGAAACTCGACAATGATTTATAAAGAAATTCACAGAATTGAAGAATATACATATATATATATATATATATATATTAGGATATTTAATTTATTTATGAATTTATAGAAATAGATCGATTTCACTTGCATGGAGGCAACGTAATTGTATACTTTGCATACGTGCTATTTATCAATCATTTTTTTCTTCATTTTTCGTTCCAAATCATTTTTTATTTTTCTTTCTTTCTTTCTTTTTTCCGAATGGAACGAAACAATGTACAATAGGAAGGAACACTCTTCAATTCGAACACAATCTTCATCCAAACACGCTTCTTTGAATTCATCCTTACCGTGTATTCGCACGTTTCTTCTTTTATTTACATTGTACACTTACAAACTTAGCTGTAAATATCGAGTTTAAACGAGCACGAATGAGCACAAGAAAGAAAGGGAGTTTTTTTAGTTGATTAGTGCAATTAATATTGTTATACCTATTTATTCGAATCATTTTACAGACAGATTCTTACACGTAGTAGACACAAACACGCGTGTAAGTTAGTTTTCTCATATTTTTCGTTTCCTTTTTTTATCAAAGAAGCGTATTGTACAATTCTTCCAAGAATTCACGGTTTTTTTTTTCTATTCCTTCCTTCGTATATAAATATTTATCTATCCCTATTTTGTCACTCGTATGTGCAAGCAAAATATAAATAAAAAAGCAATCTCCTGTTTGATCGAGATATAATGATGAAGCGGCATTAACGAGACTCGGTCGCGGTAGCGAAACGACGCTAATTTTTCGTACCCTCCTGTTATAGACTTGACAACTTATATATATATATATATATTAAAATATAATATTAATAATAAAATAATATACTTTACGTTACGTCTTTTTTTTAATTTAATATATTTATTTTTTTTCAATCAAGTATTTATATATTTATACAATATTTTATACAACGTTCTTCACAGATACACGCTATATATATATATAAAAATATATATATTATAATATAAATATGTATGTACGTAACAAGACGCGTTACGGCGAATATTGTAATGTGACAGGTCGATCTCTTGGCTCTCAGAGGAAAACCGATACGATCACTCTAGCAAACCCTTAAGATCCTTTATCTCTTATAACTATTATTATTAATATTAATATTATCATATTATTTTTTTTTTATCATATATTTTCTTCCATTTCTCCGAGACCAGCCTAAGAAACGTATTTCTCTCCCCCCTTCCCCCACCTTTCCTCTTTTTTTTTCTTGCCCCATGGGGACGTTATCTAATTCCTGATTCCGGGATTAGATGTGCCGAACCAACAGGTGGTGTGCAAATCCCATCCCCAAAAAATACAAAAAATGGAAAAAAAGAAAAAAAGAATTAATTAACGACGAAAGTGTGTATACTTAATTTCTCCTTGTGATACATACGAGCATCGATTTTCGAGATCGATGGTCGTTCGAGAAAAATATTTTGCGCGGGAGATATATTATTATGTATCATGTTCGACGAAAGCGAGAGAGCGAGAGAGAGAGAGAGAGAGAGAGAAAGTGTGAGCACGCGCGCGAGAGAGAGAGAGACAATTAGCGATACGTACTAAGAGAGAACGAAATGCGATTTTTGGGAGCCAATTGATAGGCTGGCGGAAGTCGTTCGGACCGGACATACGTTATCGCGTATACGCTCCATCAGAGATTCGCCGTGAAATCTTCCTTTCGTCGCGTTCGTCGGCCATGTACGTCGGCCATCTTTTTCCGCTGGTCGACACGATTCAAACAACAAATTGTGTATAAATTTATTTTAACTCGATCGTGATTTCGATATTTTTCCAATCGTTTCGAACCAGATTTCACGGGGATGATCCAAGGTTGTTTTTGTTTTTCTTTTTTTTCTTTTTTCCTCCCCCTCCCCTCCCCCTCCCCTCACTTTTCTTCGACGAGAGAGCGTTGGTCGCGACACAAAAAAACGTGATACACAGCTCGAACGACTTCGGTCTAATCCACAATGGGACCACAAAGGTGATAAATGCACATAGAGTTTCGTTGATTAGAGGAATGGCGAGCCTTGAAAAATAAAGAAAAAGGAAAATATGGGTCATCGGTTACGAGGAGCGATGTTCATCTTTCGATTGGAGGAGAAGGAGAATTTTTATCCGGGATTTTTCTGCTCGTAAAAAACGTAAAAAAAAAAAAAACGATTTTGTTCGGTTGATGAATTGCACGATTGATTTTTTTTCGATTTCTATGATTTTTGTTTTTTCCATCCTTCCTTCCTGTTTATCGCTCCTCCATGTGGAACGTGAACATCGATCTGCGCGAGACGACCCCTTTTTTTTTTGTTTCATTTACCGAAAAAACACACGAATGAAGAAAATTAGTAGTTTGATAAGTATTGCCAACAATACACTATCTATTTAATACATTTTATTATTACAAAATAATGGAGTTTGTGTAATGATTTATTCTCTTGTACCGTGTCTATTCCTGTTCCTCAATTCTCCTCTCTTGATTTATAATAAAGATGAAAAAAAAAAAAATATTACTTCGACGTATAGGTCTAAAAAAAACATTAAGCCAAAATGTCAGTCACACTTCGTAGATCACAGAGTGGAAGATTGGAAAGCTGAAATGATGACTGAATATACATGACTAAATAAACAACGTTATAACAGAGAATGAAACATAGAATAGAATTTTTTTTTTTTTTATATTTAAAAAAGGAGAAATATAAGTTTCATATTTAAAATTTTATTACTACATATATTATATAACTACCATAAAGTGAAGCAATTTCTTTATTATTGTCTATCCGATTTTCAATATTCCTAATTAAGTCTTTAAAAATAAGTTGTATTATAATGCGCAATAAAATTGCATAGAATGCAATTGAGTTATAGCCAAAGTATTACCTCACAATCGGTTGGTCGAGACTTGAAAAATGCAGGAAATTTGCACTTCCTCCATTAGGAAATTTTTTTTTAGCATAATGACATCCTGTTGTACGCATAATTAAAAAGTACGTATATCTCGATCCACAACACGAATTTAAACATTAGCAAAACTGGTTGTTATTGTTTTCTTTCATTGGTTACCTGATCTATTCGTAATTTGATTTAATGGAGTATTTAATTTGATTGACGGCCATTTTGATGCACGTGAAAAGGTAGAAAGAACGATAATTTGAATAAATAATAATAATAATACAATGATACGACATAGAAATCTCTATTTTATTTTGAATTCAAATTCTTATTTTCATATTTGGATATGAACTCGAATATTCTGCTTCAATCTTTTCGATCGAAGATTAATATTTTCTCACGATACGAAATAAATATTTATACACGTATTGTTATATCATAAGAAAAATGTTTGCATTTTAACGAGCTAACGCGTAAAAAACGTGTTAAGTGTTAACACGAAGATTATTTTTCCTAGTTTTTTTTTGCTACGTTTGCTCGAAAAGATCAGATATTACTTCGTTAAATATAAAAATGGAACAAAAATTTTATAATTTTCTTATAATTATATCAAAATTTTATTATTAATCATAATAAAAAATATTGTCGTACGATATTTCTATCATATATACGATTTTCTGGGAAAAATATAGAAATAATTGGAATCGCACAATTATCATTTGAAGAAGGTTACGTAAATGTTAGGATAGTTGAACCTTATATGTATGTGTGAGTTTCGTGACCTTCGAAGTTGGTGATTTTTTATTAGAAGATGAAACAAGAAGTGAAAAAATGTTTTAATATCATTAAAAATAAACCATAATACGCTTAGCTCGTAACAAAGAAAAAGAAAAAGAAATATTTGTCCAAGAGTTTAGAGAAAGAAAAAAATAAACATAATAATAGATAATATTCTGTTTACGATAGATATCCATTATGCAAATACGACGATACTTGTATTTCCATGTAAAAAAGATCTTAATCTTAAACTTGAAAGATCTAATCCTTAAAATCCTTATTTTACCAAAATAGATTATCGAAAAGTATTCGTAAGATAATTTGTATTTTTAAAAATTGAAAATTTTCAGCTGTTCTCTAACAAAGTGTGAGCAGTTTATCTAGAAAAATATAAATATAAAAATGTTTCGATTTATATTAATTAATTAACGCAGTGTATTTCCTTTCGGAGAGATCGAGAAAAAACAAGAAAAATACGATTTCATAGAATATTTGATTGATAAATCGAATATTATGCAAATCTGTGACGGATTTTTTCACCTTGTACCGCCATACCGCAGATTTATCGATCATTCATGTCTTAATTCCCTGTAGCAAACGACACGGTTCCTCAAATATCTGCCGGCATCTAGTCATATCTCGTTTCGCAACTTTCTGTCACGGTAAAAATCACGAACCACCTCGACGTCGTCGTCGTCGTCGTCATCGCCGGTGAACGAAAACGAAAGGGAAGAAAGGGGGGAAAACAGAGGAATGCAGTCCTCGACAGAGTTTATTACAAAGGTATGATATCGCGGCGAAACGAAACCATTGCTCTCGTTCGAGTTCCGTTTCGCTGCCAATCTTATCGGTTCTCGCACAAGGCTGGCCCAATCGGTCGATGAACACAGCCATCGATGCCTACTTACCGACCTTCTTCACTCTTAATTGTCATATTTTTTTTTTTTTTTTTTAATTTCCATTGCCCATTAAACTTGTTGGTTTGCTGTTTCTTGAAGTCTTGAATGAACGGGACAATATCATTAAAATATATATCTCATAGAAACTAATTTGTTTATAATTATAAACAGATCATATATAATCGTATAATTTTAGATTGAAACGTTCTCGATGCATTTTCATAAAAAGTATAAATCGATGGATAATCCGCTTATTTTTCCACACTCGATCACGCCATTGGGGAATATTATATTTTTAACATTCTTATTTGATGCAAAGTATTTTTATCAACGATATCTTTTTAATTGAATTGCAAATCAAGGAACATTAAACGATCGAGACAAGAATCTGAAATAAATATATTATTTATCTCGTTTAAAACATCTTTTTTTCTTTTTCCATTGCGCAATCTGATTTATTCTTTTAAAAAATGATTTCTGCTCCTGTACAATTATCGATAATAAAGTTATGAATATTTGAAGTTTCAAAATTATTTTTTTACGACGTTACTATATATATATTTTGGAGATTATAAAACAGAAACATTGGAATTATTTATCGTATCTTCCTATACAGGACCGAAAAATTTATCTTTTATATATACGATATAAATTTACAATCTGATTAGATTTATTGTTATTATTATTAACGAGTAAAAATCTTGAACAGATGATGAATCATACGGATAACATAGATGAGTGAATCAATTACAATATCGAACATACTGGTGGTAAAATCCTAAATTGATAATAGTTGATAAAATTATTGGTAATGACGTTGCCAATAACTTTTACGGATAAACTCGATTGTGAGATAAATAAGAAATGAACGATAAAATATCACAATTTTATTTATATCATAGTTGCACGCGCTTTGATGCATTCTTAACGAGTTATTATGTCAATGATTCGTAGCAATCAACGGGTTATCCTCGATCGTATCAAGTCCTTGTTCACCGTCCCTGACCGTTCCGGTCTCGTTGTTTCTCTCTTGGTGACGATTATGTGCAGGGTACAATTTAATTCGTGGTCTTATCGCGTATGATCGCGTAATTTTTTTTTTCCTTTCCACATCGATAATCGGTGCCTCATAAATATTCAGGAAAAAAATGCGCCAACAGTTAAAAGGAAAAATAACGTGGAAAACGATATATTATTTTTTCGGATTTGTAAAATTAACGCGCACTTATGGTTTCAGAGATTAAACCGGAAATATAATTTCCTTTTATTCCTTGTGATTTCTAAGAATAATAATCGTGCGACAAATTTTTATAGAAATTGTTCCTCTCGACTCGATATTTATTATTCTCGTGTAATATTTTATTTATTTCTTTTATAATAAGTTTTCATTTCAGTTATATCAACACTTTGCGAATATATTTGCGGATCTCTTTCCTTCTTTTCTTGGTACACGAGATGGATAAGATGATAAATGGACGATCGCAATTCATTCCACGAATATTATTGTCACGTTATTTCTTCGAATAATGCGAGATTGCATTGTTGCAATTACTAATAATAATAAATATAAAATAAGAAGAAAATATAGAATCAAGTTTTCTTAAAAGCTTGGCTCAAACAGTCATCGGAGAATACAGGATGACAATAAGAAATGGATTTCAAGGTAAATCTGCATTTATGCACGTTCGTTTCATCAACGAATGAAATTTTAAGCGTAACGCGATGGAACAACCGATCAAACTGTTCAAAAAATATTAAAATATCGAAGATATCGAGTAAAAAATAGAATTCCATTATAATCTTTTATTTACTTTCCAACGAAAAAAAGGGATCAATTTAATTTTTTATGCAGAAGAATTTAAACGAATAGCTGTTACGATTGAATGAAGAATAGCAATAATAATAATAAAAAAATAACAATTATCGAAGATCAAAGCGAAGAAGAATGAGAAATCTGAGAACGATAAATGGACGGAAGGGAATGGATCGAACGGATTGAGAGTCGGTTAAATGGACACGATCGATTCTCGGATCGCTAATGAGACGGCGTTTAGAGGTGGTCAGTTAATAGAAATCAAGCACGAATCTACCACGCTTTAATTCGTTGTACACTGGCGCACGGCCCGTCCTGTCGGCTACTGCGTCCACGTTCGCTGCAACCGGATGTGTAAAGCGCAGCAACTCGCGGAACGTGACTTGTCCGCGACATGTCACAAACTTCGTGAGCGCCGATCTAAACTACCTTTTCCTTCACGTTCTCCAAGTTGTCGTATAAGCTCACGGTGGAAACTAGCCCCGCGTAATTACGAATTCGTCTTCCAGTCTTGTTTTCTTTTTTTTTTTTCACGTAGCCTCCAACTACAGCTCGATGCAAAAGCGGTCGATTCGATGCAGGAATATAAAATTAAGTAGGAGATCGTAAGAGAGCGATGCGAAATATTTTCTTAATGGTAGAATATTTTGTAATTGCGAGAGGAATCAAAAGCTAACGCGATTACATTTGAGTCGAAGAGCGTGACTTTTATCGCGAGAATACATTGGATAAAAGTTCAAAGTCGTAAAATCATCGTATAAAATGAATTCGTTGGAATTTTACAAAAGTATGAAATATTTGACGAATTTAATTCGAACGTTCCTTATTAGTCATTTCCATGGTACGTCGCTTTAAATTGCATCAAAGGATTCTCCAAAGTTTACAATCCATTTAAAATTTGCTAAAATTATTGCTACGTGTTTAATATTTAACGCTGAGATGTTTTCCCTTCGTGTTTACGACAAGCGTATTTATCGTTGATAATTTAAGGATGGAGGCGTTGCACGTTAAGAGTTCCCATATTTTATCGATGCAACGTTTTACACAATCATCGCTTTCATACTTCGTTTTACGATTATCTCGAACGGAAAATGTTTCTAACGTTTGATAATTTTCCACTATGAAAATAACATTTTGGTCAACACGTTTTAGAGCTTGAAATGTCATGTAGTAGTCGACGTTTCGATATTTTACGCGTTATACACGTCGAAAGTTTATATATAGTATCGGTTTATATTGTAGTTTCCGATCATATAATTCGTATTTTATTCGTCTTCGAGTTTCGTGCCTGCCTTCTATTTCGCACTTTTACGCTTCTCCTCGGTATTCAGGTTGACTCTAAAAAGTATATTTTACAAATTGTACTTATTATTTGGTTAAACTATTGGAAATTTGATGTATGGGATAATTCTGGTAACTGGGACGAGCTATATTCAGTGATGAGTATTGAAATACTTCTGCTCGCGTGAAAGATGATTCCCTACTTAATACTCTCGAGAGACTTGACGAGCTCTAAATTTTGCTTTTTGATTCGTCTAACGATTCTTACGTAAGATGGGTGATTTATATGGAAGCGTCGCAAAATATTTCGATAAATTTAAAATTTTTTCGAAACCAAACCTTTATTGAATATTAAATTTTCGAATCTAAGAGGAATTTAATTTTAGGAAGCAACTAACTATGTATCTCGTCGCTTTCTTCTATTGGCAATATTTCAACATTTGCCAAATAGTTAAGCTCTTTGATTTATAATCCACTACTAAACCATTATAAACTCTCTTTCGAGAGTGATTCATTGCTCACGATTACCCAATTGAGATTGATTTTGCAACCTTATTATGCGATACCTATTTTTATCATTCCGAAACTTTTGATTTATATTAGTTGTTTGAAAATTTTTTACTACGAGTTGTTTGTAAAATACAAAAATTTAGAAATTTAGAAAAATTATACAATATTTTGGGAAAATAAATTTTTGATCGATGATACGTACTTAAGAATTATTCGAGTACGAGGATAACCTTATTATATACCTACTACGAGTTATTTATAAAATACAAAAATTTAGAAATTTAGAAAAATTATACAATATTTTGAGAAAAGGAATTTTTGATCGATGATACGTACTTAAGAATTATTCGAGTACGAGGATAATCTTATATACCTATATTTTACTACGAGTTGTTTATAAAATACAAAAATTTAGAAATTTAGAAAAATTATACAATATTTTGGGACGCATGGAAAAGAAATTTTTTATCGATGATACGTACTTAAGAATTATTCGAGTACGAGGATAACTTTATTATACGATATCTGTTTTTTACTACGAGTTGTTTATAAAATACAAAAATTTAGAAATTTAGAAAAATTATACAATATTTTGGGAAAAGAAATTTGTGATCGATGGTACATACGAATTATTCGAATAGAAGGATATTCTACTTCGGTCATCTAAGTTGAATGCTGTACAGAATTTTAAAGTTTTTGTTTTAACGGCAGTAGAAGAGCAAATGGTACAACACCGTTTTTTTTTCATCGTTTTGTGGCCAGTTAAAGGCTGAGTTTCGTGTCTTCGTAGCTCGCCTTTCTGATCATTTCAACAGGAGTCGCTTGTCGCAAGATTGTGAAAGTTAGTCGTAGTAAGCGCTTTTTATGCGGTGATAAAATACATAAATCTCACAATGTAGAGCGAGCGTAACGGTTACAGTAGCTACAATTTCATTCACGTAAGATTTGTGGTGTACGGTTATTCCCACTCGCAGCTATAGAGAAGTTCGGCCACGTAAAATGTACTCCGTGCGTGCCTCGCAGAGAAGTCTCCACTTGGCGGTGAGAAACGACAATGTATCGCTCCCCGATAAAAGACACTATATATTATTCGAGCGGCGACAGAATGGTAGGAGACAAATCAAATTGCGCCCTCTGTCCAACGCAAATAGCGACATCTTTTTTTAATTTCATTTCAAAATAACAGTTTAAATTGAATAGTACATCTCGAAAAGAGAGAGGAGGGGGAAAAAATGGTACAAAATTTTACTCGTATTTTAATTTCTAAAATCTTTTAACCCCCCCTTATGTCCTCCAATATTTACACAATTGCTTGAATCAAGCTTGAATCGAGATTTCTTCGGCTACACCTGCTACCTGCAGGATTTAAAAAAAAGCGACAACGCGACGACGAATTTATAAGCGCGGCGTGGGTTAATAACGCGATGCGACGCTAAAAAATATCGTCTCGCATTGTTACAATGTAATTAATCGACGTATTTACGATGTCGCGTCGCGTGATACGTTTCCAAATGTTTTTATACGCGTACTGTTCGTAAAAGTTTTCGCTCGTCTTCCGTGTACGTAATAAATTGAGCGAATCTTTATTGATGCTCCCACAGGCGGTGCACGCGACTTCCGGCAGAAAAAGTATGCGGAGGAAAGTAGGGCAGAAATAAAGAGATTTTTTCTTCTTCTTTTTTTTTTGGAGCAAGATAACTTTTTCTTTTTTTTCCTTTTTTTTTTTTTTTATTAATTTTAACGAAGAAAGGAAAGGGGGGAAAAAAATTCGAAAATAAATTTTATATTTCATACGCGATATAAAGAAATTCTCGGAGATAATGAATATCGTATATATATATATATATTTTTAGATTCAATTAACACTATTTCATTTAACTCCGTTAACTTTCATTTCGAATAATAATAAATAATAATAAATATGGAATTGAAAAGGTGTATATTTTTTTTATGTACTTTCTAGCGAATAATTCTAAAATTCTCTCGTCTTATCGTTCCGCCGATTCTTCTTTCTCGTCTCATCCGCGGACGAACGCATGTCCGGTCCGGGTTTGGAAGCTCGTCGAAGTTGGGGAAACGTTGGCGATCCCTCGGCGGGCCAACGATCGAAAGTTGGAGCGGCGTGGAGCCAGTTTTCCGGTGGCCACGTTTTCCTATCATTTCCCATGTGTCCTTCTCTCGTGCGTGCATCGACTCGGGGTCGTCGACCCGGCTCAGCCGGAGGCCGATTGTGGACATTCGAAAAGGCAGCGAGAGCGAGATTGGCGAAGGCGAGAGCCAACGGTGGAACAGAGATCTCTTTGTCGCTCTTCCACCGTTCTTTCCCCTCCTCGTCCAACCTTGCACGCTCCGCTCCTTCCATCTTCCCCGTGCCTGCGCGCGTGCGCGTGCGTGTGCGTGTTTAGCGCGTACGTCGTGTATACCTTGAAACATCATTCAGGGAGGCAACTAAAATTAGCGAGGGAGTATAGCGGCGTAAAGAAATTTGGCAACGGTGATCGAACGGATCTTTCGGATCGCCGTTTGCCCGTGTGAGAACCGTTTCGATTTACGATTTTTCTTTCTCTTTTTTTCCCTTATAATTGGATGGAGATTGAATATCGTCGATGAAATTTTATCGTTTGCGAGTTGTTTCTATTATCTTAATGATAGATGTTAAAATGCTATTAGTAATTTTAGTTAATTTCAATTGTACGATGATTTGAACGTAAAGAGGAAGAAAAAAAGAAAAATTCATTCAAAAATTTTGATACCACCGAAGAATTTATCTTTTCTCTTAGGATTCGAATTATGGATTCGATCGTATTTACATATAACGTTTTAAAATTAATTGATCCAAGTTTTACATAATCCGTGGAGCTTTCGAACGAAACGAAGCAATTTCAACAAAGGCGATTATAGAACGATGCGAATAGTTATTAAATTTTGCACGGGCTAGAATATATTGTAAGCCATCTTTGGAATAACCAACGTTACTGTTGAAAAATATCGCGCCGCTCACTCGTTACGTCTTTCAATATTGATTGCTTCCTGCATTTTTTTACATCTGAATATTTCCTCCCTATTAAGTAACGTGCATCGCGCAATCAAATAATCTCGAGTAGTTTTCCCGTGGATTTATTACAATTTGTTACTTTAGTATTTCACCATGAGAATAATTTTAACGTAAATTATCGTATCGAAATTCTTTCTCTCTCTCTCTCTCTTTCTGCTTTTTCAAATCTTTCAAAATTAATATAACATATAATTAAATCGCGTGTATGCGCACGTTTAATAAAATATTCCTCTGGAAAATAATAAATGAAATTTACGTAAAATTTGTTCTCTCTAATCTTTGATTTCCAAATTATACGTATATATATATAAAACTAAGATTCGAATTTGCAAATAAACGATACTGTAAGTACATATTTCTTACAATGAATATAAACGATGAATCTAAAAGACAGATATTTTCTATATTATAATTTAATACAACATCATTTGCATTTGAAGCATTACCGCGATCATGATGTACAAACATTGCAGCAAAATCTTCCGATAGACAATTCAGATAAATTTATAACTCGTAATATGATTTCATAGCACGATAGTAAGATAACGAGTGGAAATCCTAGCCATTAATTTCTACATTTTGACAAGATATTTAATCGTTTATAACCGATGATATATCGTGCAATCGATATCGTATGATAAATAACAGATAAGTTGAAATCGATCGACTTCATTTTTTGCGAATCTTTCAATTTCAATATAAAAACACGATTGGCGTTCAATTGGTTTAGAGATTAAACGGTACGATTTACCGTTTTCTCTCGTTTCTAGTTGCGGAACGACAGAGATTCGACTTCGGTCGGAATCTTGTCGGTTGGCTAATATTTTGGTTAGAAAACGGCCCGTGAAAAAATAAGCATCCGCTTGTATTCGCGTTGCCAAAAGAGAGAAAGAGAGTTTCTCTACTCATCTCGTGTTCTACGGAGTCGGTTTGAATTCTCTGCGGTTTCGCCTCCGCCGCTTTGCCTCTTTATCACCACTGTGTCAGAGGCCATTAACCTCTTCCACTCGGTTTCTTCTTCTTCTCGCGCTGCCTCCGCCGCCTCCCGCCTCTCGCCTCCCGCCGACTATCCTCGTCCCACCTAGACTTTGTTACTCTTTCTTTCCCGATCGAGAGATCGCTACTATGGCGCTTATCTCGCGTTTCTCCCCTCGTGCATCCCGCGATTCCTGGTCTGCCGCCGTGGTTACTTGGTCGCTTGGTTACTTGGTTACTCGGTTACCAAGGTGGCGAGGAAAAAGGACCCCGGTCCCCTCTGTGCGCGGATTTCTGCGAAACTAAACGGCTAACGTCACCTTTTCGCCCACCGCGTCTCTCTCCCTCTCTCCCTCTCTCTCTTTTTCCCTTTGCTTTCTGCGCTTTTGTTCACTCCCCTCTGTTTCGACCATCAAACGAACGCTCGCTCGTTAATACTTCGGGGCTCGGAGCTCGGTTTAGTACCTAGAGATGCCTCCACTTTGACTTGCGTTTTCCATATTCTTTAAATAATCCGTCGTTTGAAAATTCTTTCCTTCTCTTCGAGCTTGCGAACCTTCGAAAACATCGTTGTTTCGACCACCTTGCGATCTAAATCTATCTCGAATCCCTCGTTGTCTCGTTCCATTCGAGAAATATTAAATAATTAGAGTAGTATCTGTAATCTTGTTTTTATACAAGCTTAATAAAATATTCCTGTCTGATAGTTTAAACACTTTTTCGAAAAAATACATTTTCCAAAAAATACATAACTTTGAAATTATCCGTGAAGAAAAAATACAACGTGTTACTTAAAACGAAACAAATTGTATTCGTACAATCTTTTCCCAACGCTTGATTCGAATTACACTCGAGTATCTCCGTGTCAATATGCTCGTCATGCCACACGAAAAATAAAGTATCGAAACGTGTCTTCGGAGGCGTTCGAAACGTTTCATTATTTCGAACAGCACATGTTTCTTCTTTTTTTTTCTTCTCCAGTAGAAATACCGCTCGTGATAACTTTTCAAATCGATCGATAATTTGGCCGTGAAAAGCAGACGAGTTTTTTACACGAATCGATCGCGATCGTGCTGTATTCATCATCAATCGGGAAAATTCATAGGATTTGCCTAGAATAAGAGAGTCGAGTTTTACGTGTTTTTCCAAAAAAAGGGAATTCGATGTCAGTTATTCAGAGAAATTACAATTTTGTGCGCAGAATATCGTAACTGTGTTATAATAATTATAATTTGACGACGAAAATGAATCGAGAGAAATATCTTGCGTATATACGTTGATAAGTTTCATACGAAGATGATCTTTCTTTTGTTTGCATGATCTCATTCAATATTTCAAATAATCAATCCGATAATATTGACATTATTACGAAAAAAAAAAAAAAAGAAAAAAGAAAAATCATTCGACAGACTATGACATCGTTCCTTAACGATAGATAATTATCGTCTCTTCTCTGAGGTTGAACGAGTGACGAGTAAGTTGAGAGTTCAAGAATGAAAAGTGGCGAATGCGTGTGCGTGTGTGTGTACAGATGAAGGGTATCTCGATTGCAATGAGTTGCAATTGAGAGTTGTGCGATTTTACATTAAAACGAATGATGTTGCGAAGGTTCGATCGTAATGGAGGAAAGTCGAGGCACGAGGGATAAATTTATGAACTGGCCGAGACGTTGGGACAAGTGGCTGAAACTTGGACGCATGGCAAGCCTATTCATAGGGGAACATGTTTCCACCGATGAGATGAAGTCCAAGTGTTTCTTTCCTCCTTACTTCGTGTCAGTGTCTCTCAAAACGTTTAACGAAATTAAAATTTATGTAGCTCGCCCAGCGATTTCCGTTTGTAGGAGAATTATCTGATTTTAACGAATTGAATTTTTTTTAATTTCTTGGATTTTGACATTTTTCGTATCAGAAGTGTGATTTTGTTTATGATATGTGTATATTATACAATAATTTAATGATTTTAGGATTGTGAAGGCAATAAAATGTCAGAGGATTAGATATGCTTTTATAATAATATTTATTACATTGAAAAATATTATCTTAATTCAACATTTGAATTTTATTCGTATGATATTTCAACTTGGAATAAATTTATCGGATTTATCGATTAGAATCGAATAACTTAATACTCTTGTTAATGAAAAATAAAAATGTTTGAGAAATACTGATTTATGCGATCCAAAGAGAAAACGTTAATGAAAAACTCGTACATCATCGTGGATCGACTTCAACTTGTCTCCTTTCGACTTTTTGTTAGTCACATAATTTTAAAGATAAGAGAATCGGACAATATCTTTTTTTTTTTTAAATTTTATCACATTGCGTGAATCGAACAGAACTAGAACTTTTATATTATCTTTCTCATTTCTCATTTAAAAGATCGTAACAGGAATAATTAAGAGCAAGGTAAACTGAAATTGAAACGAATATCATATTTTGATTTGATGATCATTTTTCAAACTTGTTAAACTCCGGTATAATTAACTTTTAAGGATTAATAAAATTATCGATAAAAAATAATACATTTCACGTTGTTCAAATTATTTTTATTTCTCCTATTCTATTCGCGATATATGTTTCGTACGTACTTCTTTCTCCTCTTTTTAAAGAAAAAATTTTTTCACATTTTCTCTATCTAATCAAAATTAATTCAAATGTTATTTTTAAAATATAAAGACAGATTACGATTACGTTTCAATCATTTAATTAATGTAATTATATCGAGAAAAGAAATGAACAAATTTAATTTATTATATCTTATCGATTTATTCTTTCTCTTGAAACGTCAATATCAGTAACAATTTCAAAAAGTATTCAAGATGATAAGAGATTTAAAAAAATCCTATGTATAATCTTAATTTTCAAAAACAATTAACTATTAATAATTTATTTCATAGTTATTCGAGAGAAAATATCGTAATCAGTTAGTAAGCAGGAACTAATTAGCAAGTTCGAGAAAAATAAGCGTAGCATGGAGAGAACAAGCGACAGGTACAAGAAAATTCGCGACAGTTTAATGGGAATACCAGGGGAATTTACGATCCCGTCCTAGTCAATTTCGATTAGCTTTCTAACTAGCGCAAAAAATAATATTATCTTTCGATTTTTCAGGGTCGAGTCAGAGCTAATTTCTCGTAATTTCCCTTGTTCCGTGAAAAGATGTCAAAATAGCCTAGAAATTCCTTCAATTTCCATCGTGTTATACTGCCCTCTTTAGTCAAACTGCTCGTCTAACTGGTACATTCTAGAAAATCGTCGTGAGAAAAGTGAGATTTTGTTCTTTTCATTCCGTCATGATTGAATCGATCGATGTCAAAATCATTTATTTCTCAACAATTTCTGTAATTTTTTGAAATACAATAAATAAACAAACGTATTATTAAGACGGAAATTAATCGAAATTTAAATATGACATTTTAATCAAATTCTTAACATCGAATAACAAATTTGATTAATCTTGGTAATTTAATTTCAAAGCTTTGACGTTAGTTACATTCATCGTAACGATAAAGCAAGGAAAAGAAAATAATAAATATCATTATTATTCTACATGATACTATACACGAAGATGATACGTTATATCCGTCTTACTTTTAATCACAGAATCTCCTAATTCTAATTTGTATTGTAATTTCATAAATTAAGCGATCCTCTACGTATTTATCAGGAATAAAATCAATTTGTAAAAATATAAATTAAGGAAATTAATAATAAGCACAAAGACGAGTGGTATCTGCTTACTTATTTATACCGGATCGATCGAGGTGTTCGATCCTCGGTCTCGGTCGATCGCTTTTTATTATTACCTACCTTACGCGTTGGCGAGGCAAACACGTCGTTTCACGACGTTGCAGTCACATGTGAGTAAACACGAGGAGCAAACGATTGGGCGTACGGTCCTCCGGGTATAAACGATGAAAAAGAGGCATGGCAGAAGGGGGCGAATTGCTTGTTTCAATAATACGGCATGCGAGCAACGAGTGATTTGTGTTTGAATGAAAATTACGACGAGACATTCGATACCTTCACAGATGCCCATGCAAATGATACAGTGATGGACATCTGCCGACGTCCACCACGTTGTACCGTGCTATCCGTATTTTTTTCTCTGATTTTCCGTGGAGAAATTCTTTTCTTATTTTTTCTCCTTTTTTTTCCCTTCTTTTCCTTTTCACGTTGGATCTTTCGCGTCGAGAAATCGCATTCGATTTGTCACGATACGTGGAAAAGTTGTTCTCGACAATAGTTATTTATTTTACGACGAATGATATTCGAAACGTGTGTTGAATTTGCTTATCCGATTTTGATTTATGAAAATTAAAAATTGTCAACAGTTACATAATTACGCGAAATAAAATAAAAATTGTACAACGATTGATTTTTATTTTGTCTCTAATATTTCTCCAGCCTCGTTCCTTCTTGTTGAGTGAATTTTATTCTCTCGAGAACGAAGTGTAGTCCAGTGATAGAGAGATTTTAATGGGCGATAAGCCGACATATTTAATCGGCTCTTTTAAACACTCGTTGCTCTTGGAATTTATGGTTTTCGTGATTGCGCGGATACCGCGAATATTAAGTTTCCAACGACACGGAAGATGTATCTTCTGATTTCCTTCTTCTCGGGTAAAGCTTAAATGTTGATGCAACTATGTTTTTTCTCCGCCCAAGAATTCTTTGGATTATGTTTCAAACGAAACGAATCTGTGAAATAAGAAAAATAAAATGTAATAAAGAAAAATAACTAGAACTTTAAAACACGTTATTATTCCACTTTTTGATTATTTGATTGTGCGTTTCCCTATGGTTTTCACGTTACTCAATAACTTGTAATTTTAATGTAAATCCTCTGTTTGTAATTCAAATAAGAAGCATTAATTTAGAGAAAGAGGACTTTTTTCCTTTTCTCATTTTATTTGTCTCGTACAATTTCACTTAAAGAATAATAGAATATGATTGAATTGATTCAACATACGTTATGAATGTATAAAGAGGTTCTGAAATTACGATACGATATCGAAAAGAAGATTTCTGACTTAAAAATGAGTTGAAAGTATAAGAGGTTTATTAATATATTCGTTGAATATCTTTGGAAAATCGATTCTAGAGATTAAAACAAAGAAAAAAATTTATTTGTTAAGCTATGAGCAATTTAATTTGCATTAGATAAAGCGAGATGGCGCACCACATCTCGCCACGCCGCATAGCGGCGATACGGCGAAGCCGCTCTGTCTCCGTTACGTTATTGCCGTCTCTTTTTATCTCTGTCTCGCTTTATCTCAAATGCAAATTCGGATTGCTCGTAATTTAATAAACGTACATCAATCGAAATTTTTATATATACAATTTTTATGTTGCATTTCTTTTTTTTTTCGCCTCAAGATCAAGAATCCAATTATAATACTTGATTTTTTAAAATTTAAATCAAGGATCGTGATAATAAAATTAAGAAATTTTTACGAAATACGAAGTTGGTCGTCACTCGTGACTCGAAAACGAATAAGATTATTTTTTTAAGGATTGGAGAAAGCAAAATAATGAGTTCGGATACATATTAACTTATTTGCATTAAAAAGAAATTTACGTCAAAGAGGATGACAAATCGGGTAAAAGGATAATATCACATTATGTCATCGTACGAGTAGGATGACAAAAGATTCGATATATCATAAATTGCAACCTTTTTTTTTTTCGACATATGCGACGAGAAAATGTCATCTTTCTCAAATATACAAATTTCACGTTACATATCACTTATACGTATAATTAAAATATATTTAAAATTTAAAAAAAAGTAAAATTATGTGAGTTTGCTATCTGACCGTAGAAATTAATTACACTTACCTTGTTTTTTAAATATTAGAACATTAATCACGCTCAAATTTTATAAATTTTATAATTTTTCTTATATTTAAATTTTTCAAAAAAACGTATAAATTTGCCCGATCCAATCCAATTGGTTTTCTTTATTTCATATGGAAAAATGAGCGTCGTTACCAATTGTCGCGTCGTTGTTCCTTCGAATTAGCGATTACAGAAATGTTTAGAACAGGGATAATGATGCGACACCTTGGGTGACAACAAAAACGCATCCATATCCATGGGAAAGAAAAATCTCGGCGGTGTGCGAGCTACGACCCATGTGCGCCATCGGGCGAACTGGTTGCGCGAAGTTTTTTGGTCGGCACGAAAAATAGATAAAAATGCGCAAATAAACGCTGGTCGTGGCTCAGGGACAACCGGTTGCCATCTTGCTTTCTTATATAAGTCCCTCCTTGGTCTTAAAGACGTTCCATCCCCGTGCACTCGCTAACATTTGACTTGCCTTCGCCTTTGCCTCCCTCCACCATTTCCTCTTTCTCTCTTTTCACCGTTTTCCTACCTTCTCTATCCTCTTCGTCCATCCTGCTTTTCCGCTTTCTCTTTCTCTTCCTCGCCTCACGTGCAATCGTCTATAGTTAATAATTTTTCCCTCTTGCCTCGTCTTTTCCTCTCTCCCCCTCTCTTTCGCCTTTCCTCCTTCCTTCTCTCTTCTTTGCCCTTCTTCGCATCGCTTCTCTCCATCGAACAGCATATGGCACTTACTCGCGCGATTTCTTTCTTTGCTTCGGTTTGTGTACGATGAACTTTGATGTTTAGATAATTTTAAAATCTTTTTTTTTTCCTCTCTCTCTACGGAGATTCTCTTTTATCATTGTTGATCGGTTAAAAATTATACCTGAAGACTTACTTGAAAAACAATATTATTTATGACTCAATATAAGTAGCTATAAAAGTTTCACAAAAATAAATTTCCTGTTTCTCGTCATTATTCATTTTTTCTAACAATAAGCATGTTAGAAAATATTCATTATCTATTCATAATAAATTATATCGCTGTTCATAATCCACTTTTTCTCTTTTTCGTTTACAAATATATTTTCCACAATTCTTTCACCTCACCTTTTCGTTCCTTTCTTTCTTTTTCCTTTTTTTCTTTTTTTCTTTCTTTTTCTTTTTTTTTTTTTTTTTTGGAATATAAAATATATATCGAATAAATTTCTTTTCTCCTCTACCCGTCTCTCTTCCACCTATTGCTTACGAAATACACTTCGAATAATTTTTCTTCTCCAACGTCCATTTCTTTTTCTCCTGCCTTCTTTTCTTCTTGTAATTCTTTCTTCTGGTAGGAACGAACGATTTCTCTTTCTTTCAAGAACGTTTCTATTTTTCTCCTCCGATTCGCCTCAAAGCATATAATGCATAACTGCCATCTCTCTTCTATTTCCTTTTATTTCGTCTCTTATTCTCTTCGTTATTTTTATCTCTTTTACTACTATAACGTATTCTCTTTTCCCCTTCTCATTTCTTCTATCTTCGACTTCTTTCATTTCCCATCTTTTTATAATAATTTTATTTTAAGAACGATTTTAACGACGATATTAATAAATAATATATTTATCGATAAATAATCATAAAAATATTGGATTATTTTACTTTTCACAATCGAAAAAAATAATCAAACAAATAACGGAAATAAAAAGATTCAACTCTTATTCTCTCCGTTATTTTCGTCTCTCTTTTCCTACCACAATGTATTCTATCCTCCTCTTTCCATCAACGATTTTCTCTGTTCCTTTATCTTCGACCTCTTCCACCTCTTCCTTCTCGTTGCCTTCTCTTTCATCTCGTTTCTTCTCTCTCTGTTTCTCTCGTCTCCACGCCACTGGATCTCAACTCGGTTACATTTTCAAACATACTTGTCCCATCTAACTTCTCGTTTTCGTTTTTTCTCTCTTTACCCTTTACTGGTCCGCCTTTACTATCCTTCTTCGTTTCTTCGTTTTTTTTCCGGTATCGAGATACGTAATCGTCGTTGCTTCGAGAGTTAAACGCGAGCTGAAGACGATAGATAGATAAAAATTTTAAAATAATATTTGACGACTAATTATAATTTGACATAACATTTGAAATTTCCATAAATTATTGGAGGTTAGTTAAATTAATTTAACTTTTAACGGTTTAGTCGATTCGCTTATTTTTTGTTCGACAGTATGAAATATTTTTATGAAATAATTTATATATTTTATCATACGATTTAAAAAGTTCGAGACGTTACAGTTAGACAAAGGATAATGACACGAGACAGTTCTATTAATCTTTCATTCGTTCTTATCTAAAATTTAAAAGAAAGAATGATAATTTGGAAGTGATATATAGGGATCGTTAAAAATTTTCGATAACAATTTCGAACGAGAAAAAATTGATCTAATGGATAAAAATAATAAAATAATGATCTATTGGTCAGGAAGAAGATGATATTTTTATCGAAGTTAATTTTAATAGATAGTCGGATCGACGTGAAGATCACTGGCAAGAACGGCGGCGACGACGAAGTTAGGATAAGCAAGATAAGGAGATTAAGGAAGGGTGAACGAACGCGTGATACAATAAAACGTGTCTTGACGTTTGCATCATTTGATCACACTTGCACGAGAGACATTTTCCGAGACGTATTGCGAGTTTCGTCACGTTTGCGCCAAATTACGAAACCGATAGTTTTAAGAATTGCAACGATAGATCGTGGTGATCAATTTACATTTACCATTGCAATAGTAATAAAAAGAATATAAATCTATGAATTTCAGCGTTTATTCACAATGAATAAATTTGAAATTTATCTATTTTCATGGTGTATCGTTAATTATTTATCGGCATCGAAACGAAGAAAGACAAGGCGACGTTGCAAATAATTTTAAAGAAGATTGTTGAATAAGAAGAAGTTGAAGTAAAAAAATTTTTACACTTTCTAAAAGACATATACACTGGGTTCACGAAAGTATTTAAACACTTTCTTATTTCTCAACGAATTGTTAACGAATAATTTTTTGCTTTTAATGAAACTTTGAGAGTATATAGAGCATAACACGTTATATATACATGCACCGGTTATAATTTCTTATTCCAAGCTACAATACGTTTTCGTTTCTTTAAATATAATTTAACCCTGTTATATCTGTTTATCGTAAAAAAGTTCCCAGGCAAAATTGGATTAAAAACACGAAACTTTGGAACTCGATTTCATCTGTTCAAAGAATCTGTTTTTTTTCGACGAAAAAAAAAAAATTATTCGATGAACGTAACCTATTATGCTCTACATAATACGTAGAAACTTTCATTAAAAAAGAATTTTTCACTTCCGAGGTTCAAATTCAGAGTCATTTCCACCTGTTCGCAAAACAGCAAGTTTATTCGTATTATCTAAAGCAAAAAGGATGATTTCATGGATAAATTTATCTTATGACATCCCCTACCCTTCTCTTCGCCCTTCGCGCATCTTCCCCGTACGAGGTTAAACGAGATACGAGGTGAAATTTATCCGTTCCACTCGCTAGATCCCGTATCACCGCTCGCCACCAACTCGTAACGCAAGAAATTCCTCGATCCAAGCGTTTCCGTGGATCCACCGTGTTCCGAAGCCAGCCCAGGACTCGTTTCTGCGCACGGGCCCCCTCCACGCGGAACCCTACCTGCTATGCAGGGGGCTGATCCGATATTTTTCATCGCTCTAGGTTACGGGGTAAGTTACCGTGGTTGGCAACACTTGACTCCTTGGTGCAAGGTTACGGTAGATGGATTCTTTCTCTCTCTCTCTCTTTCATCGCTCCTCGCATGGAAAATATTAGCGATGGGAGCAAGTTCAACGTACACCTACGAATCGGATGCAAGAGAAACATGTTATGGAACGTGTACATTTGACATATTTATAAAAAGTTAAAAGATACTTACAAGCTTATAAGAAAATTATAAGTGGCCAAAAGAAAGAAAGGAAGAAAGAAAAACGAATTAATTTTGAAATTCTTCCTTTCGTTCGTAAATGATACGACTTTGATATTCTTCTGATTCATGCGAGATCGAATTTAGATAATTTCTTACTCGAAAATAATTTCCTTCGTGCGCTTGGTTGGTCAATTAGTTATCGGCGTATATTTGCGACGTATTTGATCCCATCGCTAGAAAATATACTCATAAACTGTTGGGGTGTACACGTGTACGCGCGAGCCACGTCGAATTACACCCACGTGTGCTTTACGTGCGCGCACACGCTGTCACCGGACAAAGAACCGGGTGCAACGCGCGAAAGAGTGGGACAGGGTGCGAACGGGTCGAACAGAGAGGAGGAGTCCGCTCGAAGAGGATGAAAGCGAGTTGTAAAAGGAGCATCGAGTCCGGAGAGTTTTGTCGAGGGAACGACGACTCGAGGAAGGACGAAAAGGTTTAGATGCGGATGCTGGCCGAGCGAGGAAGATGGATTGATAAGTTGTGGGAAAGGAAAAGGGAACTGGATAAAGAGAGTCGATTCTGGGGATCCGAGGGATGAGCGAGAAAGAAGTAAAAAGGGAGATAATGGAAGAAGTAGAATGAAAAGAGGAGGATGTGTGTGTGTGCGAGAGAGAGAGAGAAAGGGAGGGAGAGCAAAAAGAAAAAGTCAAAGGGTAAATGAGCTGGGTGGCTGGAGAGAGGCAGAGAATGGGATCGTGAAAAGGAGGAGAATAGAAAGGGAAAGGGTGAGCGAGAAGAAGAAGGTAATAAGAAAGGAATAGAGAAAAAGAGAATGAGGAATGTTGTGTTGACTCCGTGCGTCTCCGTATTTGTGTATGTATGTAATCCAAATTTTTTCTGCACATGTATAACGTATTCGTAGACCCAGAATTATCTCAACGAAGAAAGAGAAGGAGGAACGAGTGACAAAAACTTATCAAAATATCGAGATGAACGATAGAAGACGAAACAAAATGAAATAAAATAAAGGGAATAAGGAAATAAAAGGAAAAAATTGGCAACACGAGAAAACAGAAAACGAAGTGTAGAGAATAAGAGAGGACAGAAAAAGAGGAGAGAGAGAGAGAGAGAGAGAGAGAGAGAGAGAAGAAAGCGTGGAGCGAGGAAGCAAAGCTTCTGCGCAGCAAAAGCATACGTGGAAGTTAAACATACGGGAGACACTTGTCGGTGAAAAATGTGAATTTATCAGCAGTGCTCGGAGTCGAGAAAAACGTTTTCGTTTCTGACACTGGAATGGCTGATTTCTTACGCGTCTCTTAAAAATGTCTCACACTTTTCCATTAGAACTTTAACCCTTCAACGAACTATTTAAGCGATTTGACGACACGTGTGAAAGGATTTAAGTCGTATGGATTATAAACAATATTACTCCTTGTATAACTTGCATCACTAGGAAATTTACCAGACGCTTCATGCTCTTAAACGAAATGTTGAAAGTCCAAGTTTCGTGATGAAATCAAGAGGAAAGTTCAAGATTAAAATGATTCTGCTAATATATCTTTTTTTATTAATTGTTTTAATTTATCATAATTGAATAAATTATAAACGACTTTATAAATCAATATTGCGATCAATATTGGTTTTAGTTTAATATCAAAATAAAATAAAATGATGAACTTGATTTATAAAATTTTATGTTTTATATTCCTAATTAATATTTCATGAAGATACTTCTAATCTTTTTTTAACGAATTTTTTTACATTTATTAAATGTAACTTTGTGAACTTTGTAATAGATAATACGTTCGAAATAACGTTTTATATTACCATATTATCGAGTAAATATATTAAAAATAATAAATACATGGACGATAATTATACGAATAATGCTACAACAATTTTTTTTTGTTTCATGATAGAATAGATTTTACATTCTTTTCAATAAAAATCAATCGAAAAAAAAAATCGTAACTTCTGTAAAAAATTCTACAAAATTTTCATCTATATATAATACATATTTGACATAGAATTATTCAATTTCATTTATTCTTGATTTCTTTTATTATTATTCTAAGACTTTCTACAAAACAAGACGGACATTCATTATTCTCCTATCACCTCTTTCATGTACAATTTTGAAATCGCATGATGTTAAAGCAATATTAAACCAAACAAAGAAGACACAATCAATCTTCAATAAGCAGAAATAAATGAACGAAGCGAAAAAGAGGCCGACAACGGTAATTGACGTTTCATGATAATATAAAAAAAATCTTCCAGTTCGAAACAATGGTTGACGTTCAAATTATTTAAGACATGTGTGCCATGTATCTTATACATAAAGTGATAAAAAAAATTTAGCATCAAGATCCAAGATAATAACAGCTATCTAAAAATATAATAAGAAAACTCGTTTTATATATATATATATATATTTTTTTTTTCTATTGGCTTCTTTCATAGTTAAGACAAATCTCTTTTCTTTTTATCATCATGTATACATACACATTGAGATGAGAACAATCGATATAACGGCAATATGGGCAACTAGGCGATAAATCGAGCCAAAAGTCATTAAAGATTCTAATAGAAACGAAGTTGGAAGACACGGCAGGCGGTTAGGAAAAATGTGGGGAAGCGAATGAGCCGCGGTAACGGCCAACCGACTGGTTTATGCTTATGTATGAGCATCGGCGAAGCGGAATCAAGCTTTTACCATGCGACTCTGATAACCCAAACCCGCCATTGATAATGAGCTTTGTCGAGGAGTATCGATCGAACGTCACGACTCCAGTTATATTGTGTAATTTATATGATAAATAATAGCTCGGTTGAAAAATAAATCATGATTTCTTAAAGCTAATCCAATCTTTAATTAGATTATGGATACTATTGAATCTATTCAACAAGTAAAACTCTTGCGAATTTTAATCTTCGCAGTATTTACATATGTAACGCAGATGGATATTGCGTCGTAATAAGAGTAATTGCCACGTTTTATGTTAGGCTAAGGTTTTATTCAAATTGAAAATTTCGAATGAAATAAAGAATAATTGGAATTTCAATGCTAATTTGAATTTTAAATGGTGCTTATTTTGCATAAACCGATGTGCTGGTCGCTAAGACTACAAATATCTGGGAATATTTGTTCTGGGAGATTGTGAAAATGAAAAATGAAATGGAGAGAATTATCGAATGGATATGAATTGTTTAAACTTTACTTTTGAATGTACGATTAGTTAAAGACTACAGTGATGTATGTTTCGAAAACATGAAAATAATATTACAATCGTAATACATAACATTATTAAAAGAACATTTTCTGTTCATTACATATATATATATCTATTTTTTAAAAATAAAATAAAAATATTTAAATAAAAAATAATATTCATAATTTTATACACAATTTATACATTATAATTTTAATATTTGTAAAATATTACAAATTTTTCGTTTAAAAATTCCGTAGTAATTTCAATGTATTTAAATATATCTGCAAGAGAACATAGAAAAATAAAGATTATGTAAATAAAACACGATTTTACGTTATGAACAGTTGTTAATTTTCTGTACTCAAACTGTCAACTGTGGAGTAAAAATATTTTCCATATTCTAGTTAGATAAGGATGACACATTCGTTTATTATCTTTGATGTTCATAAAATGAAAAAATGTTAACTAAATATGTCGAATATTTTATATTTATTTCTTTTTGATATTGATTTTTCATTCGATAAAAGACAATTTATATCTTATATTTTTTAATTCGATATATTTGTATAAAGTATCTTTTTGATAACAAACTGAAAGTAAATTATTACAAAGTTAAATCAATATATTTAATTATAACTTTAAAAATTTATTATTATCGATATTTCTATGGTTTGTTAATATTTAATGTATCAGCAATCGATTTGTTTGACAATGTTCCATTATTAATAGATAATATTTTTTAATAATATTCAGGTATAATAATTAATATTTTTTTATATATTGTTTAAAATTATATGCATAGAATAGAAAGTAAATGAAAACATATTTATGAAGCTCTAATTAAAAATTCTCTATATATAGAAATTTTATACAATTTTTTCATTGTAAAAAAAAGAAAATAAAAGAAATTAAAAAATACTTATTAATTTTTAATAAATTTTATGCAAAGATAAAAGTAAAACATATCAGGTAAAAATTGTTGAATGACACAATTTAAACTGTCATAAAATTGTCCAAAAAATGAACATATAAATACTGAGAAGATATACGTATCGAAATGATAAGTGCAAAAATATGGAACATACTGTATTTGATAATATATTATCAAAGATACAATGGATTCCAGAGTGCGAAGAGATATTCTTTTATATTGAAATTTAAAATGTATATTCTGTATAACAATTATTAGAATACATTTAATAGAATATTTTCTTAAAGATAAAAAAAAAAAAACACTGTGCGTTTATGTAATCAATCAACAAATATGGCCGCCTAACTTAGAAAACTCGGAATAGTGAATAACACTCCCTTTGAGCGAGGAAAACGTGTAAAAGAAATGAGGGCCAATTTATCAGAATTAGTTGTGGGACAGCGTCATTTTATGGCTTGCCATAATTCACTTCTTTGTGCAACATTGGAGCGTGTGCGTTCTTTTGGAAAAAACAAAGCTTCTACAACGAGGACGAAGCCAGAGCGCGGGTGCGATGCACTCGACAAGGACAAGGCGTGTTTTCATAAACTCAGTTAATGAAACACATGCGTAAAGTGTTCTCCGTCCTCGTCAATGATTTCTCTCTCTCTCTCTCTCTCTCTCTTTCTCTCTTTCTCTCTCTTCAGTGTTTTTAACTTGCGTTGCCTTCGGTAAACTACATAATTCGTAAACAAGCAAACGTTAAAAAACGCTATTTAAAATAAACGTTATTTTGTTGATATAATAATTAACGAAATTTAAAAACGAATATTTTTGTTGAGATCGTAGATGAGAATTTTGATTTCTTTTTTTCTTTTTTCCTTTTTTTATTGATTAATTTACTGAAATAAAATATTAATATCATTCCATTTTCTTTTTTTTTTTTTTAATGAATATAATAAAGATCCGTTTGGTAGATGGAAAGTCAACAGATACGCTTTTGTCCACGATAAAAGCTTCTTATCATTCGCGTCTAAGTTCGTGTTCTCCTTAATTACAATGACAATAGCGTGCTAACAAGAGTAGAATAAGAGTAGCGATGAAAAAGTGAGTGGTGTCTTTATTCGTTCTGTTCGCGACATAATATCGAGATAATGAGGCTTAATATATTAAACAATAAGCGCAATAAGACAGGAAGATGATAACGAATATTGATAATAGAATCTGTTGGCAGAGTTATAGTTGTAAATTAGTTTCAACGAAAAGAAGAAAAAACTTTTATATTGGAATAACTGAAAAGGAAGTGTACCTGTATCTCTATCGTTTCCCTTATGAGAAATAAAATCGTACATTTTTTTTTTTGAATTTTCACAAGTGAAATTTTTCATCGATAAATTATGTTTTTTAGAAGAAAATATTTCATTCGAACGATTATTTTTTTATTTATATTTATCATTAATGAATAATAATATTGTAATATTTTTATTAATTTTTAAACTTGAACAATCTGTACATTGTACAAATAATGATTTCTTTTCACTATTGTATTCAAGCATGTGTATTCAATCTTTCTACGTCGTAATTATTATTAAATTTTTTTTTTCAAGGATTTATGCGATAGAATATTCTTATCTAGAATGTCTTTTATTATCATGTTTTCTGAAGATTTTCATAGATGATGCATTATTAAACAATCGTTATAAAACTATATCTTTTTCAAGAAATGAATTCATCGACTAAAAGAAATTTATCGAAGCAAAAATTATCGTTTCAATTCAATGCAATTTCTTATAAAAAGAGATATTGCATATAAATAAAAAAAATTAATATCTATCTTTAATTTTAATATTTAAAAGAAAATAATTTTTCTTCAAAAGCAATAATTCTTAATTATTTATTTTTATTTCTTGTTATATCATTTTTTTTTAAAGAATTAAAATGAAAAACAACGTTTCATAATAACTTCTCTTAAAAAAAAAAACATATGATTATCTAATATAGATAAAACAAATCTATTACTTATCAAATTTTTTTTAATGCTTCAATTTTTTTAATGTTCTAATTATCACGTATTGTAAAAATTAAAAATAAAATTTCTTATCCCTTTGTGAAATATATCTATATGTAATATCACTCTCTCTAAAATAAAAAATAATTAATATCAATGCTTTTTTTTATCTCGAAATATAATTAGGTACTAAAATTTTACAGTATATCGAGAAATATTTTTCATCGATTTGAGAAAGATATATATATGTATATCTATATATTTGATTGATTTTTTTTCGCTTTTGTTTTAAAGTGAAAATAAAACAACTATCTTTCTTACTATGTATCAAATAATATTTCATAATATGCGAGAAGAATTTTATTTCTTTTTTTTTTTAATGTTTTTAAAACTATATTTATTTGTGATATTTCATAAATAATTAAAAAGAAAAGAGAAAATTCTCAAAATTATTTAACGTAATATTATTTATCATTTCATTCTCTAATTTAAAATTATCTTTTTTGTAATAAAAAGTGCGCAAAATCTGTAGCTAATTTGCAAATTCGAATTACACATGCAACACCTTGTTTATTAGCGATACGTAAATGTGCCGTCAATTTATGTACGAGTCCAACAGAATGAAATCCTTGGTCGAACAATTTGCTACGGCTTATTTCTTTTTCTTCATTTTAAAGCTACGATGGAAAGATTAATACTTTGACTTGTGAAGATAAAAATATAGGATAGAAACATGTGTAAAATATGCATGTACTTTTTAAAATTATTAGATATTTTATTGAAGAGATTAATGGAAATATACTAAGCGATAAAAAGTAATACCTACTTAAAAGTAAATAAATTTTTTATTTCGTATTTATATTTTGTTACTAATTTTCTAGACATATATACATTTACATTATTAGTTTTTACTTTATCTTGTTTTTATTTGTAGATCATTTTTTTACACTTGCCGGGAAAAATCCAGTCATCTTGTATTATTATTTAAATAAAATATTCGATTATTATTATTAAAAATTATACACTGTCGTTTATTTACGACGCCATTTCAAAAGATTAATTATGCATCAGTTCCGCGTTAACCGTATAAAAAAATAATATTTCTTGGAATTATTTTATTATTTTCCTTTCAAGACGAATAATTTTATTTTAATCTCTATTGGTTCGAGGCAAATATTTCCATATAGCGTATATACTATCATTCGTTATAACAAAAAAAAAAAAAAAAAAAGAAAATATATTCGCATATCTTACATTCCCCCAATGTTATAATTTTCTACCTTCGTTTCAAATAAAATTCGTCCAAACTCGAAATAAAATTGACCCACGAGTGAAACAAAAATGAAGGGAGATAAAAAATATCGTGTAGAATCTGTCGGAGCCCGATGTGGAAAACACGGTTGAATCACGACGCGACGGCATCGCACGCTGAAAATACGATGCCTCTCCTCGCTCTTCTCCACGGCTTTCATTGACCCGCCAAGGACTCGTTCGGTACCTTGCTTTTGTTGTATGTAAATTAACAGTCGAGAGACGCGAGAATATGAAAGGAGATACGAACGTCTCTCGCTGGCGTTCCTCGCATACACGTGGCAAGGGAGCAACAAACGAGGAGAAATTTTTCTGCACGTCAATTTCTGCAGTATTATTTTTCTTTTTCTTTTTTTTTTTTTTTTTTTTACGACATGAAAGGGTTAATGAAACGCTTCTTTTATCGAAATTGTTATTCGATCGAGCGTTCGACTCAAGAGAATGGATGGTTCAGGATCGAAAAGTTGTATTTCCATTTTTCGATTCACGCTGCTAAAAACAATGGTAAAAACGGTTAGAGCGAAGAAATATACGAACCATTCACAAGTTAAATTCATCGACAATTCTATTTTTTTTTTTTTTTATAAATTTATGATTAGAGGTTTTATTTTTAGAAAGAGATTTATTTTCTTTTGAACACAGTTTTTTAATCCTGCTAATTTTGTGAAAATTACCGATCAAAATTTTAGTAGGAAATATGATGATTGAAATTGTAATTTTTGTGTATATCTATATTTTATTTTAGTTTAATCTTTTTTTTTTTTAATCAGCTTTTAAACACACACGGTTTTAAAAATACAAAATTTGTGTACAAGGTTATTTTATTTTTTACTCATTTATCGATAGAAATAATTTGAAATTATTTACATATCGCCATATTGATATTTTTGAAATAGAAAAAAAAATTATGTAAAGCTAATACGATTATTAGAATAAAAATTATAATAATATTTATAACATAATATTTTTTTCTTTCTTAAATTTATAAAGCAATTATAAATTTGAAAAGTTAACTAGATATAAATTTATGTTTATATACAAAATATTCGAATATAATTTATAATTTATAAAATGATTAATAGATTTAAATGATTTTTTATAAATACAAGTTCTATCGAAAAGAGTTAAAAATTGTTGTTTATGAATGGAAATATTTTATTGATATTAGAAAAAACAGTGGAATATTGTGACATGTTTTATCTTTATTTTAATTTTAGAACTGCGCACAATAAGATAGTAAGACACAATGGTAGATAGTAGTTAATGTTAATGCTACTATAGTTTGTTCATTTATCATGTACACATAATAGAAATTTACATAAGAATATTATTGAATATTAATATTCAAATAAGAATAAGTGTTAAGAATTATTAATATTAATGTTATTGTTTTCTATTATAATGTATTCCTATCATCAATTACGATCCAAACAAATAAACATTGAATACTATGAAAAACATATTGGCAAAATCGAAAGTATCTACGTATATATTTTTCAAAAGGTTGAAACAAGATTTTTCAAATCGAAATATCTGAATATTATATTTATATTACAGCTATATTATATTATAGCTGTACGGTTCGAAAAAATTTTCCCTTTATGAAAAAACCAAATTATATTTTCAATTTCAGCAGTCGTCACGCATAATCGGCATAAAAAACTCAGTGGAAAGTGTTACTGGCGCGGGAATTAATAGTTTCAGCATTGTGTATAGGAAGTGATCCTTCTCGTTCGTGTAAAATCCTATTCGAAAGCGTATGACATAAAAATAACGATTGGTTCACAGGTCGAAATCGTAAATTTTCTCTCGAAAGATATTCGATTCCCTTAAAACGAAGACCGTTAAGCATTCTTTTTTCTCCTCGTCTTTCTCTCCGTCTTTTTCATTTTATTAAACTCCACCAGTTTCAGAAATTGTCACGCTTTATTTTCTCGTATATCAAACGAATTAATGGTTACACCTGTACACACCTACACCCGTGCGATACAATTAGTTCTTTCACCTGCTCCACGCACGATGTAAAAGCCTGGAAATATGTCGCAGGTGTGGATAGCTGTACATATATTTGGAAGGTAATCGACGCTCGACTGCTGTGGAACAAAAATGAAACGTAGTTGACGTTTTAATATGCAGAATAAAATCGTACGTGAAACAAATTATTTATTTCACATTTATGTTAAATTGTATATTTATATGTAAAGATACGCATCTAAATATAGTCATTCATAAAAATCTTTGTATTTTCAACATACAGGGTGTTAATATATTCGCGCCACATCTTTCGAGGATCGATTCTATCGGATAAAACAAGTATAAAACATAGTATAAAAATAAGTACATAATAAAAAAATATCGATTAAGATTTATTTATTAAGCGATAAACAAATCTTTGCGTTGGACGAAGGAAGGTGGAGACAGAAAGAGACAACGATACGACGGAGATAAAACTATTTTTCTTTATCGCGTCGCGACATGTATATTAATACTCGTGTTATATATCATTTGTTAGACTTTTATTATGTAACTATATTTTATAATCAGATGCAAAATTTAGAATTTTTTTTAACAATTTTTACTAATTCATATTTTCGAAGGCATATTATAATTTTCCAAGTTCAATCGATAAGTTATACATGATACATTTTAAAATTGAAATAATTAAAAAAAGTTATGAACAAGGGAATAAAGATTAAAAAATGAAAAGTTTTACAACAACGAATTAAAATGTAAGGAAAATTTATATAATTATATTGGATTTTATTAATCCTGGAAAATAATCTTAATCACAATTTTGATCAGATTGAAATAGCTTAGCATAATATAACATTATCGACATTTTATTTTTTTCTTTTTGATAAATATTCATATCGAACTCTTATTAGTGTCGATCGTTTACACGGAACGGTATATTTAACGTGTCTGGATTTTAGATTTTACGATCAAGATTTAAGTCGATCAAAAATTTAACGATACAATTTGAAACTCGTCCTACGAAGTAAATGCAGAATCTGAGTTAACTCGAATCCTCTGCGTTCAGATAATAAGTGTCTTTCACGAGATATTCTATATTTCTCATTTAAACCGTGTAGTAAGATATTGTGTAAAACCTTCGTTTAAACATTGGTACATTGCCGGTGTTGTAAAAATAAAAATAATTAGGTAGAAATTACAGGATCGCGGAAACAAACGTGCCAAGTTAATTGAGATAAATATATTAAGCAACGTTGGTTGCGAAGATGACTTTTACCAGATTCTCTCGTCGATTCTTGCAAATGTCAGCAAACGTTTAGCCGCATGCTCGACTCGTGGTAATTTTTAAAACAGCTTTTTTCGCTAGTCGATAAGCGATTTATTCAATGGTTGCTTGTAGAGAATGGTATATTGCGAAACACTTCTTTGTTTAAGAGATTTATACGTTGGATTTATTTCTCGTTAAAAATATAAACAATTAAATTGAACGCGCGTGTGTGCGCGCTTAATAGAAATACAATGTGAAGAAGAAAAGATTCGTAATTGGATAGGAGTAGATGAATGAAACGTTTAAATAATATATAAGAATGTAAATGCATTAGTGACAAAGAGAGAATCGATTCGTTTATACAAAATACATCTGTCATAAATTATATTATTTGTGAAAAATGATTAATCATTGCAAACGTTGCATTCGATTTATGTTCTGATTCGTTACAGCTCTAATTACAATATTGCCAATATTTTACTTTTCGAAATTAATTAATGATATATTTCGCTCGAAAATAATCCTCCTCGAAGCAACTGTACGAGATACATATATAATAAATGATTGTCCATTTTTTATTTTACAAATATTTCGTTTAGCAGATGTGCAGAAACGAGTGAAAGTTATTTGCTAAAGATGGGCAGACGATGCAAAGAAGCAAAAGTTACCATAACGAAAGATGGCACTCTTCTTCGTTACGATAATTTATTCCTCTCATATTTCCATAAATAATCTTTCTTTCCAAATCTGTGGATCTTTTTTTTATTATATGAAATTTTTATCATGTGATTCCTTTTCTTTTTATATGAAACAAAAAGTAAAGTGGAGATCCAGAATATTTTCTCCGTTAGATTCTTACGTACTAGTACTAATTGAAAATAGAGATATTTCAAACAACATCGTTTCTTGGAAATTGATAAAAGTTTATTTCGATATTTCACGAAGCATAATTTGTTTATAATTATACGGTATTTTTCGTATACATGTATATTTTATTTATAAGATTATTCAAGAAAAGAAATGTAAGTAAAAGTCTCTACTACCAAGTTTTTAATTCAAATTGTGGCTAGACATTTTATAGATTAACCGCACTTATCGGAACGCAAACTTTTATTATTTGAACAAGCAATCGTAAGTAAAAGAAGAAAAGTAACGAGAGAATTCTTATTACATCCACTTACAAGAATTATTTATCACGTATAATGATTCGTATAAATAAAATTCTATTCTTATTAAAATATATTGCAGTAGATCTTGCACAGTGTTGAATAATAATGAATCGTGACAAGATCAATGTAAAAATAGCCAAACTCTTAAACCCATTGGATTGTTAGACCACGTACCGTACCGTGTCAAACATCACGTTTTATTTCATCGCATTATCGATTAATTCTAACAAACTTATCCCTTGTGAAACAAAGATTCCATTTAGAAGGATCGTTTATATTATCCGTTTAATCAAAACTACTAGCAATGTATTAAATTTTCTCGCGAGAATCATGTTCCATTTATCCGGATCGATTTATAATTGCAATGGTTCCCAAACGAGTGTGTCACCAGCGTACTGTATGTATACGCATTTCAAGAAAAAAGGAAAAAATTAAAAATAATTTTTAATCGAGACAGTTGAAACGAAAATTTGATATTTGAAAATTCATTTCTCGGTCATAACGATAAATATCTGTTTAAAATATAAATAAACGCAAATACTAATTGAAGTAACGGTAATTGCGTTCAAGATGATTACAAATTACTATCGCATTTTTTTTATTAATTAATTGAAAAGTAAATTCGAAATGTTATCGTTTCAAGTAGAGAAAAAAAATGTTCGTCCCGTGTCATCCAATAATTATAATGGTTGATTCAAAAAGATTGGGAAACACTGGCGTCTACTGGATAAACGATTAGTCAATGTCAGATTGGAAGCAATATAACTTATACGGATAATTTCGAACGTTTGAAAATGGTGTTTTATCGAGATTACGGGGCGCGTGTGAAATAAGTACGCACCGAGTACCAAAGATGTATCAGAGAACGTGATCGAGTAGGCTGTCAGCGTGCAACATAATTGCGTGCATCGAGATTTCTATTTGCCTCGTGAAACGATCTTCTCCGTACGGTGCAATGTTGTTATAATTTACATACCGTAAAGGAAAGATATCAAGGTTACATCTTCAATTCGTTTTTTTCACGTAACGTCATTTTTATATAACATCGAAGATAAAAATTGATCTTTCGATATCGAGAGATACTCTTAGTTGTAAATTGTGGGATATTCCTACGAATTTACGATTAATTGTAATCTGTTCTCCATCCTATTTTTATCGATTAAAATAATTATTTTTATCCATTTCTTTACCACGAGTGGTTTAATTATTTTTAATTAGAAAATTATTTATGAATTTAAGATTTAAATACGTTCGAACAAATTTCTAATATAGGGGGGGAAAAAAAAGAAAAAAAGGAAGAAGAAGAAGAAAAAGAAAAAAGGAAGGAAATAATTTACAACGCTGGAAGATTTACAATTGAAACGCTAAAAATATCCGTTTGAAACAATATCGGTAAATCATGTCAGGAAAATCGCAGCTAAGCTAGGAATACGGTAATTTCCGGTAGTAACTTAGCACGAACGCGAAAAGTCATTGAAAATAAACGGAAATTACAGTACGTACGTTCTGCCTAGAAGGTCTCGAAATCACAAACGAACATTGTGTGCACGCTTTTTAGCTGGTAGCTAAGGTCGTCGATTTCAAGCCTGAATGGAAAACGTTCGACCATATTTTATCTCTTTTCTCGTTGCTTCTTCGACTCTTGTGCCGTTTTCAACCGGCTCTCTATAACGTTTCGTTTATTACGAGTTGGCCACGCCAACGTGCGTGATTTATCTCGAAACGTACGTTTTCTCCCGGGAGGAGGGAGAGGGGAAAAAGAATCGCGTCCACGGGGATCATCTCTGGCGGAAAATGATGCGTTCCACGTCCGAAAATCGCGATAATTTTACGATCGATCCTCGTACAATCGACTTGGAAACGAATTATCACGGTAATTCGGTTGGAAAGTTGAGTGGAGGCTCGCGTCTCACGGGAGTGGAATGTAAAAAATGAAACGCGACTAGGTACGAAGGAGGTATTTACGATGATGGACGGAAACGAGCAGAAAACGAACGACGATGGAGGAGAAGAAAGTCAATTGATATAAGTGGCGCAGCTTTCGAAAGCGAAAGTCCTGCTCGCTCGTTTACACGGTTGTGCGTACGCGTTCAAACGCGATAAAAACATTGAGCAACCGGATGCCGGATGCCATAGCCCTGGCCACGAAAATCCGCCGGCCTCTTCTCGGCCTCCTGCCCGAGGCCTTGAAGAGTTTCGAGCACTCCATTCTATTTTCAAGTGTGCCCGTTCCCGCGCCTCGCCTCGCCTCTTCGCCCATTTTTTCCCTCTTTTGCATCTCTAACATTTTCCTCCCTTCTCTGTTCTTCGAAATATGAATCGATCCAATCGTCGTCGTCTCTTCTCTTGCTTTTTCAACCGTACGTTTACGTTTAAATGCGATCGTGGAAAGATGTAAAATCGATTCCATTCGATCGTTTATAAAAGATAAGTTTGTTTGAAAATTTTTTAAAAAATAGATTTTCAGATTTTATTCAAAGAATCGTAATCTTTATTTGATCGATATCAATCGTTCCTTGACTATGCCCTTAAGAAATGAGAAGACCGAATATAAATATTAAAAAAGACATGTGTCGTGTCGTATGTGTTTATATTTTAAAATATTGGCTTATATAATCGATTACAAATTCCACGAAAAGAAATATGAAACTTCTTCCTCCTACACCTTTCCCTGTTCTTTCACAAAAAAAATTTCACGCGGCTAATACAGAGAAAGTCGGTTCTCGTTAATGTCAAGAGTTCAAATAACATCTCTTTCATTAAAATATCAAAAGTGAGGGAAATAATTCGCTGCCATCCGGCGAAACAAACGAAAATGCGACGTTAATTTTACCTTATCGTCGAAGACTTCTCAATTCCGAATCAATATTTACCGAATTGCCTTCGAACGACAGTCGATGAAAAACCAATTGCACTCGTCTCAAATTTAAAAATTTCCACGACGCGACATCTTTCTTTGTCGTTAGATTAATAATTACTATAGCGTGTTAAACGTATCGTGATATATGATACCGATTTTATCATATTTTAAATTTCCCTGTACTTTGCCCGTTCCTGTTAACAAAAAGTATCGTCAACTATCGAATCCAACGTTAAGTAGACTTTATTTAAAACCGAGGTTATTGAAATAAAATATTCGAAATATATCAAATGAATATTTTCTCGAAATTTATTTATGTAAAATCAAATTAACCATTGGTAATCGCAGAATATATCTATTCGTTTCGAATAAAACAAAATTAGTAATAAAATAAAACAAAATCTTTGCTGGTTCGATAATATTCCCCGTTAATTTAACGTTACATTAGCCAAAGTATTATGGATGAGAAAAAAATGATGATTTAATTTTACTACATATATAATGTTAATATATTTACATCTTAGGAAGATCAATAGAGGCCAGAACACGAAGATTGATGATATGAAGATGTCGAACGAGGTTTATTTATTAACCTATTAATTGAAATTTGCGTAAAATGAAATAAAAAGAGAGAGATGGAATAAGGCGGTTATATCTCTGTCACGTTGCTTTAGAACCAATTTGAAAAGATATAAATTGTTATCTCTGACATATTTCAGGATTACTCAAATTGCTTATAATAAACATTGCTTGGAATTAAAAAGTGGAATATTTATTATCGTATACAAATTATACGAGATGATCCTCTCTCTCTCTCTCTGTTATCAAATAAAAACTTCGAGACCTCTGAAATGGAAGACATACAAGAGGAATCAATTGGGGCAAGAGGTATGCGATATCGGTGGGTTTTCCAAGGGACAATGAAATGGATTATTCAAAAGAAGTTAAATAGCAACGGTTGCTACGGTAATTGCTTAATTACCAGCTCGTTACCGCGCTTTTGCTTCTCTCGGCCAATTAAACTTTATCCCGAACTTTAATCGGCTCGATGCCCCGTTCTCCGGCTGCTAAAACCCAGCTGAGCGCGTACTCTAAAAACTGGTAACCGTCCAGTTAAGCTTGTAAACGTCGGCGACAATGGTTGAACCGAAGAGCGGAGAGAACACCAGTTTCCGTTTCGATGTACGACCTTAATTGTTCCTTATAATCGCATGGTGAATTTAATGGTTTAATTAATTCGTTGTCTCTGATGTCACCCGTGTATACAAGTATTTATGCAGCCCTCCTTTTCATTCCTTTCGAACGGATCGGATACACTTCATCTCGAGTCAATTTTTATTTCTTTCTTCGTCGTTCTTGCGATGCATTCTTTCTTACCTTTTTTCGAAATTATAAACATTCTCTCACAGAATTTTTTCGCATCGTACGAATCAATGTTGTTGCGATGTTATTGATTGATAATATCATTGCGTGAATATCACGATAATAATAATAAATCGGTATTGTTTTCGAACGATTCTGATAATTTACTTTTACTTATTTGTATATATGTGATATATAATATACGATACCACGAATTTATATGCTAATATACACGCGCAAAATACAAGGAATTAGTTCAGTTGCGACGCTGTGGTGTACAAGATAACAAGGTAACGAGTTATTCTGCTAATCATTACATCGACCTATTTTCGTGTAGAGACACATAAACGCGTTACATGATAGCTCAAGCGTTTTGTTCTATTAATACGGTTTACCATTCGACGTTTACCATTTACTCGTTAAAATGGAGTTATCAATTTATTCGTCGTTAATGAATTAATAATTATTCGTCGCGAGAACTGAGAACAAGTATTATCACGATATTCTGTCATACGATTTCGAGTTAAATTTCACATTTCAATTAATGAGGAGAGACATGGAGGAAAAAATGCTGGAAATTTGGGAACCACTGGACCACTACCGTCTTTCGAGCGAGATGAAAGACGCGCAAGAAGCTCCCTCCGAACAATATGCCAGATTGAAATGGAAAGTTGCGCGAGATTTCTGCCGTTACAATTGAAAGTGGCCATTTACCGCTTACGGGCCGACTTTCAATGTAATCTCGCCGGTGCAGTAGAAGACACGTTCGCAGTACGCGAAAGTCGAGCGACGTTTATGTCGGATTGCTACTCGTGTTTACGTGGTTGCAGCCACGAAGCGGGTCACTTCTAACTGCGGCTGTGCCGCGTTAAAAGTAGAAACTGTGGGGCAAGCCCTCCACGGAGGAGGAATTCCACGACATTTCCACGAGTCGAAACGAAATAGCAGTTTAAAAGGTAATAGATTTATTCCGATCGATACGTATCTTTCGCGATGAGAATCGGTTTTGCAACATCCACGATCCGTAATGATAATTTTACTTTCTTGTATTCCACGCGTTTTTCGCTTTCCTCTGTTATAATACATCGAATACCGTTCCACGAGTCGAAGTCGATCGTTTCTATGTCTGTACGGATAGATCTAGCAGGCGATAAACTCACGTTAGAGACGACGTGATTAAAATTTTTAAAATTGAAATTAAAAAAAAGATTTACTTATCAATTCTAATTAGGAACAATGCAAGGAAAATGATAGGTCTTTTTGAAGGATAAAATCCATGTTTAGAAATGTTCGATCGACAAGGGAATAATCTCATCGCATCTGTTCATAAATTTTCATCAACGATTAGATCCCTGAGGAACAGTTATCGAGGAAGTCTCGTCTCGGTTCCCCAATGAGGAAATTTAAACGTTTCCATCGTGATTATCCGTTTCCTTCAGCTAGCTCCTCCTCTTTCTCTCTATATAATAAACTTACGACTGGTTTGAATGAAAATTAATTTGCAATTACGATACATGAATTTCCTTATTATACATAATTGCGTCCTACGGTCTTCTTTCTAAATTCCACCGATGTTTATGAAACTTTAATTTGCAATTAAAGTTCCGGAATTGGTTAACGCTCGTAGCCAACAAGTTATAATTTTTCTCTCTTAATGCATCGAAACTCAATTAAAGAATATATCTCGACATTGAATGGAACGTGTTTTCATTTTTTTTCTTTTTTCTTCTTTATGCGATTATGTCGCTTGTTTGACCAACTCTTCGTAGAAAAATGATTAAATATAAATTCGAAGAAATTTATATTTAGTTAAATTTAATCAGAAAAATTGACGAATATTTTGAATTTACGAGAATATTAACACCGTTTCAACGTTAGAAATTCATGTTATCGAAATAAAATAGTAATCTTTTCGTAAAATTGTAAATTATAATTATATTATAGCGTTTCAATTTTTCATCTTCGATTCATCGTGATTTTTTTTTTCTTTTAATTTATTATTGAGAAAAAAATCTTTTTATATTATATAAAAAGAAACAAGAATGAATGCAAAAATAAGATATCCTTAGCCCTTATCTAACTTATCAACATAAGTTTTAAATATATTAATTAAGAGCGTAAATAGCACGAGGTTGCGTGAAACAATTATGAAATTGCACGGTACTTTTGAATTTCTTATTAAGTCTCTCGTCTAAAGGGCGATATGAATTAAACGAAAAATGCAACCTTATGAAAGCAAAAAATAGTCAATCCCTGCTATCGCTGTAGCGATGAAGATAAAATTAAAATTTACAAATTATCGGCGTCCGAATAAATTAAAAGTTGCTACTCTGTTATTATGTACGCCCTTGTGCGCACGTGTTATTATCGTTCGAGCGATAATTTCGGCCAGGAAAGTATCAGCAAATTTGTAAACTTCTTGTGAAAGAGTTATAATTTCTGCATCGTGTATGTTTGCACGTGGATCTTTCTAAATCTATATTTTTTTATATAAAACGTACAATTACTCTCATTAATGTTTGAATAACGATAAATTTGAATTTATTATCTTGTACGCGAAATATTATACGTATTTTGATACCTTGATGTGATTTTTTTTCTTAACAATTATTTGAACAGGAATTCGCAGAAAAAAAAAAATTATTTTGAATTTTCCAGTGAAGTGAAGTTATCTATATTGATTATACTTATTGATATCCTTCCTGATATATATTTTCAAGTATTAATATTGAAAATAATAGATCGCAATTATATAATTATAATGCGTTATTTCAAATAGTCATTTTTTTATATTAATTTCCAAATTTAATTCCAACTTTTGAGCGTCAAAGATAAAAATCAATATCTCTTTTCTACAACTGTAAAGTTTCGGTGCTGACTTCTCTGTAGGAATAAAGTAATATTTATTCAATTATATTATATTCATATAAACATCCTCAGTTTCTCTCTCTCTCTCCCTCACTCTCTCTCTCTCTCTCTCTCTCTCCCTCACTCTCTCTCTCTTTCTTTACATATCTATCTGTATATGCTTCTAAAATTTCATTTCCTGCACAAGTGTGATAATGAAATCGCACGTGCCAAGGATGTGAGTCACTAAATTTTAAGAAATCTCGTCGTAATCGTTATACTTTCGTCGTTCAATTTGTTTATAATTCCCTCCCCCTCCCCCTGCCCTCCTTTCGTGTTTAAATAATCGATTCGTAGAGCCGAGCCCGATAACCGAAAAGTGAATCGAAAGAGAGGTTTAAAGAAAACGTGATATATTCGCCGAAACGAATGTTTCTCGTCTTCGAGAAAAGGAACGATCTTAATTTTTAGAAATTGTAGATTATCCTGTTTATTTAATAACGCGGTTGCCTAGATTTAATTTTTTATTTCTCGGAAAAGAAATTGCATAAATATGCCGTAAATTTGATATAAATAGAAATTTTCTAATATTTATTTCACGTTTTTAATCAATTATTTAGGTATAATATTATATATATATATATTTTTTTTTATAAAATATAATTAACTTTCTGCATACCAGGAGTGTAATTGTTTTTTCAGTTTTAATTCCATCTTAATATCCTTTTTTCTTCGCTGCTTTAAGCCGATAGAAACATTAAAAATAAATAATAAATTTTTATTCTATGCAATGATTATTATTGTTGCTGTAATATTCTGTAAATTTCCTTAACTTCTTCGAATAAGTCAGGCAACAGATAATAATTTTAAAATTGCGGTAATTATATTAATTCGCTATACGTAAAATATTCCGTAATTTCAATTCGTTCCACAATGTTACAGTTTTGTAATTTAAATTTCATACTTTTATATCTATGAAACATTTATTGCGCAACTTTGTTACCTCGTACTTATTATCTAAAAAATTGCGGAACGTATTGATTTAATGTAAATTTTATAATATATCTTCTAGTAAATTTTTCAATAAATATTAATATTTGCAAATATTACAAATTATAATCGAGCTAAACGATTTTAATTTTGTAAGTAATTAAATACGAAATATCATACGAGTAATCGTGACAATCGTACTTAATTGATATTTGATTAATCCAAATTTAATTTATAACTTGTTATAAATTTAATAAATCTCCGATAAAAGAGTTTATTTATTCACTTTATACATTGTTTCTGTAATATCAAAAATTATTATTTTACAACGGGTATCAAAACCGTTATAGAATCGAATTGATAGTTTATTATAATTTACAGTTTATCTATGTCCTGATTTGTAATCGGATAAACGTCATAAAGAGCATTTGTTGGTACGAATGATAATCTTGTTTCTGATTGGCGTGCTCCGTTGCATCTCAATATCTATAACTTATAATCTAAAAGTAGTAAGAAACTGATTGAAAAGCCAGAGGAAATTTCAAACGTATCTACGATCAAAGTTTAATCGTAATCCATATCTCGTCAGAATAAGATCTGAAGAACTGCAACAAACAAATAACTGTAACATTTATCGATCTTTTGTTCTTTTTCTTTTCTTTTTTTTCTATCGATACCATATTTCTATAACACGTCGATTTAATTAAACGAAGCTCACGTTAGCTCAGAATACGCAGAGAGGGATTGAATATTTTTTTGTTTGAAACGAAAGACGAAAGATGAAAAGTACGCAAAATAATTATCACGAATAAAACGAATCAACAAATTAATTTAAGGAATTAATTTTAATTTTAATTCTAAAAAAAAACTTTATACCATACCACCACTTTTAAAAGAAAGAAGAAAGAGAAAGATAAGTGTTACGACATCTTCTTGCTCAGAAGAAAGAGGGGAATATCAGGAAAGAGAAGGATAATTTAGAGGATTGGAGGATCGTTGGAGCGATCGAGCGAAAGGCACTAAATGGCGGAAAAGGATAATGACGAAAGAGGATCGGTGTCTATCGCGGTTGGCTATCTTCGCACGGTACAAAACATTTTTAGAATGCGGAACAGGGAAACCAGGTGGCCAAGGTCAAAACGAGAAGAGGAGAAGAGAGGAGTTGGAACGCAGGCACGGCCGATACCTTTTGGAGAACGATCAAGAAACGTCCCCGACCACATCGAACGCCGGGACTGACTTTTATTATGTTCGCTATGTCGCGGCCTCGCCTTAATCCCCACCACTTGCCCGCTCTTCCGGGGTCCGAGTGACCCCGCTGGCAAAGCGGACTTGCTCTCCCACTCTCTCACCGATCGGACCGTGCTCGCCTTCTTTTTTTAATTCGCCCTTTGTCTTCCCCGTTCTTCTTTCGCTTCTACTTTTTTCCTCAAAAACTCGTAGGACAGTTTGCTTTGAGATTAGAAACAAAGAAAAAAGAAAAAAAAAAGGAAAGAAAATACAGAAATAAAAGATACGAAAGGAACCGTTGTTTAACGTTGATCCTGCGCCCCGCAGTGTTTCTCAACCTTTTTGCAACACGGTTCAACGTATTTATAATAATCGGTTGGAATATTTAATTTTTCGGATATCTTTATGTCTTTCTTTCAAGACAGTTGAGCGCCTTGGCTGTGCGTTGTTCCGTGACTCAATAACTGACGATATCGTTATATTTTTAAACAAATATAAGTCTGCACGCTGCTTATATAATATGTAATTTGCTTTTCCTTATTACTCTGTACATAATTTTAGATAAAATCAAAATCATGCCAGACATCATTGTAGCAATGTAAACGTGTTATCTCTTGTTTCTAGAATTCACCGTACCGAATATTCTAATGCGCGCAATAATGAATTAATTTAGATTAATGATTCGATTTTTATTTCTTAAATAGAAAAATAGGAATGTTAGTATATTCAATTAGATTTTTTTTCTTTTTTTTACTCTCATTATACTTTTTTTTAATGCAAATTTTTTTCAATTTTAATTTTTAGAAAAAAATTAATTACATCTTAATTTTCTAGGATTACTGTATATTTTGAATTACCGTATTTCTGATATTCTTTGCTCATTATTAATATTATTATAATTTCAAATTTTATACAAATTATAAGATAAAAAAAATATTTACACGTATACTTCGTTTGAGATAAGGATAAGAGTTTGTTTAAATAATTCATATTTCTTAAAAATTACAATTTCTTTTGAAGGGAGCAGTAATCGCTTCGCCTGTACAAAGAAAGAAATCATATTTAAAATAAATAAAACGGTAAGGTAAGAATTGGATCGTAAGTCGCACGATTTTTTCATTTCTTTCCGATTGATCGAAATCCAGCGGTGCAAATGCAGGAGGATGGAGACAGTTATTCAGCAAAGAAATTATTTTACTTGAAAGGATCGGGCGTGAAATTATGCGAGCGAAGAAGAAGCCAGGTCTAAACGCAGCCAAAACAAAACGAGCAACAAACAAGCGGCTCCCGATTTGCGAATTCTCAGCCTCTACGATGATGCTGCCGAGGGAATGAACGACTTTTATCTCTCATTGTCTTTGGCCGTTCGCCAAGAATCTTGGGAATCTTCCGTGGCTCATGTAAACGCGTCCACCGTGAGCTGGGAATACATTTTCCACGTCACCCAACAATCCCTCCTTTTCCATCCACGTAATTGTAAACTTTGCGTAGTCGTTGGTCCAAGATTTGTCTCCAGATTTTAGTAAAAATTTTAAATATTTCGATACTTCGATAAGATATTCGATATAAATTGATAAATTCTTAAAAAAAAAATAGATAAACGAAGAAGTGGCGCTCGTGATTTATTAAACGAAAGTAGATGTTCCTCTCGAGTACTTTGTAACTCTTGAGACCGTTCCAAGTCCTCGCAATCATCCAAATTCCCCCTATTATTATTGGTTCCATGAAACACGACATTCAGACTACTACTACGTTTCTACTTAATTCCAGGTTTTCCCCACAATCAATCCGTTCGTAAGAATAATTCGCGTTGAATTTATCCTTCACGATAACTATTCCCTGACAAATATTTGACGCTAAGCAATCGTTTATCGCGATCCAAGATGATACTTTATCCTTAAAGTATTTCAATATTTATTTTGAAACTTTAAATCTATTTGTAATTTATTGTAAAAATGTAAGAATTTATTAAAAAAATATAAAAATAAACTTCATTATTTATAAATCGTATGGTAACAAGAATTTCTTTACATGTAGAGAAGATATATTGTATGATCAAAAATGTATAGCGTATGAAAAAATTATTAGGCATACACTTTAGAAAACAGATTGATATATTATTTACGAGTCAGATGCAAGAGAAAGAAACTTTATTAGTATGTTTAAACAAATATTCTTTGAAAATTAATAAAAGACTTTCTATTCTGTTTTAACGTTTTTCTCTCTCTCTTTCTCCTTCTCTTTCTCTCTCTCTCTCTCTCTTCCTAGAAGAACCTATTTCTATTTTCATTACTCGATATCTTTAGATCAAAGAATTGCTTTTGAAGTGAGAGTCATTGTAATAAAAAATTATTTATAATTCTGAAAATATTAATTTATCATCCTCGTTCACAAGGGATTATTTTTCTTTATTTAAAAAATTTTTCTTTATTTATTTTAATTATATTAAAAATTATTTTAAAAATTATTTTCTTCTTCGCTCTATATATATAATATAGTAAAAATTTTCCAATGAAATATAATTGTATTAAAATATTTTAAATTTTAAATTAATTTTTTTTATTATTTTAATTATTACTTACTTTATTTTATTCATTGTTTCTTCATTCGATATTTATTTTCTATTTTTTATAAAAAAATTTCTATAGGCGAATTGATTTTTTATTTAGTTATATTATATATTTGTATTTCTAATTATATTATTAATAATTTTTTTTATTTCGGTATTTATTTATTCCTAGTTTATTTATCATTTCATTCTACATAGTTATGTACATATTTATTTAGCTATCCATCTACCCACTTCTATTTATGTATTTTCATCTACTTATTTGTTCATCCATCTATTTACTACTTATCTGCATATTTAAAGGCATTATCTATTTATTTGCTTAACAACCAGTTATATGACTTAAATGAAAATATGCAGGAAAATTGTGAGCATTATACACTGTCTATGTTAATGAAAATATATATTTTGTTATATTATGCAGATATTCTACGAGAATTTTGATTCGTAGAAGATAAATTTATTGATTTTGGACTCAATAATAAAATAGTAGATTTTGGAATCTCGGAATCAGAAAGATTAAAAGTAGAAAGTTTGTTGGAACGATGTCTATTAACGTTAGGCATTATATTAGGCAATAAATTAATTTTTTTATTCTGAAATTATTTTACAGAGTTCTACGACAAAAAAAGAAAAAGAAAATTACAATGTATAAATTTGAGACGAAAGCTATTTTGAAAAAGATAAAGATTATCATTATCATTGTGTAATTTTTTATTGAAGACTTATATTTTGTTTTTTTCTGATGGATTTTGATATGTTGTAACAAATTTTACAATTTATAATGAAATAAGGAATAATTTTAAAGATAATTTTATACGTTAAGAAAGAATTTAGAATAATTTATTTATTTTCTTTTTCTTACTCTAGAAAATTCTAAAAATTATATATATATATATATTTTTTTCTTTTCTTCAAAAAATATTTATTTCTTTTTTTCAAAATTCGAAAAAAAAAGTTTATTGTTTCACAAAATTTTTAATTTTCAAAAAAATATTATTTGAAATGATGTCTTTAGTCGGAACAATTTTTTTTTTAGAACATAATACTCTAAATGACATAAAGATTCATGAATTTATTGTTCTAGAATATGCATATTATTTATTATATTTCAAGAATCTTTATTTTATTCTTTTTTTTAAACAAATGACGAAATCTATATTCACAAATCAAGCTATAATGACTTTTAAACGCTTTTATCGAAATGTTTAGTCACTGATTATGACTATTCCGAATCATAGTAATAATATCCAATACGAATATATTATTATAGAATGACTCACCAGAATTTGCAGATAATAGTAGCAAAATAATCGCAGGAAATATCTCTTAATTTTGAGTTAATAATAAAATAACAAGTGATTCAATATACATATAATTATAAAGAATTATGAATGTGTAATCATTTGATAAAATTAGAATAAAAATTTTTAAGTGTTGTTAATGTGTTGTTAATATTTAATAAGTGTTTATCGAGTAATTTGCTTGCACGCTTCAAAGGTCTAAATTTTAATGACGAAATAAGAAGACGAGGAACATATGTGAAACGTATAAAGAGAATTTTGTGTGTTGAAATTACCAAACTATAGCCTTGAAAGATCAGCCTTGTGTAAACGTATAAAATTAGACGAAAATATTTTACAAATCACTTTGGCACAAAGTGAGTACTATATTTAATTCATTTTGCTATTCGTCTTTATCGATAGATCTCAAATATGAATGAAAATAAAAACAAAAATTTGTGTTCAAATATAAAATGTTCTTATTGATAAAATAAAAAAAATGTAATTCATTATGGGATACATTTGATTAAAAAGATATAAATAATATAAATAACGATAAAATTATTAATAATATTAGTATAATATAGTTAATAAAACTATATGAAACATTCGGTAATTATGATTAATTATTAATTATAATTTAATTCATGAGTAATGTAATAAAGAATATATGTACACATAACAATTAAACCTATACAAGATATTAATATGTGTATGCTTTCTTTTCGAAAGTCCATCCATAACAGCCAGAATAAATACAAAAATTGATACACAAGAATATCGATTGAAATCTATTTGTTAAATTGAAAAACAATTTAAGTCGAAATTAGATTAAAAGATAGTGAAAAAAGAATGAGGCCATGATGACAAAGCTGTTTTAATCGAAATCAAATTTCAAATAACGAATTAATCAAATATATCATATCTACTAAATTCTTTCAACTTTATTGCAAATATTCGAAAGCTTTAATCTTATTATTTATTAAATCTTTTCGATCTCAATCGCAGAATTTTAGATCATGGACGAAGCGTCAATAATTGGCGCAATTGGGAAACGTGGAGAAGCTTTTGATTCCAATTTCGAAACGGTTCGACGTCGTTCGTCCCGTAATACTACACGCAGTCATCATTATCAAATTACCAGGTGTTTTGCGGCACAGTTTTGTAATCGGGCCATTCCGTCGCGATGAATTTTAAGCCGATATTACGCGAGAATGTCGTATGTGCTTTGTCCATGTTCCATGATACTTTGTCCACGTGCGCCAAATAGCCGAATTTTTATTCTTGATTACTCATTTTATCGATGTTTTTGAAATTAAACCATCAGTTATAATTGATGACATGAACGAAAAGATAATTCTAACGAAAAAATAAGATAGTCACACAGATAGAGTTTCGATATATATTCGTGTCATCACGAGTTTGAAGAGTTAATTTCAGAGGCGAGTAAAAAACATAAATCGATGTACAAAAATTTTGTTTGACTTGAGATTTATTTATTAAAATGTGTGTACGATTGAAGTTTGCGTTAGATGAAGAGAGACAGAGACGGAGTGACATGCGCGCCACAGCGCGGCGTCTTTGTGTAATACGAACAAAGCTGTCTCATTCTATTTCTGTCTCTCTTCATCTTTGTCTAATCTAAGAAAAAAGAAAAACAAATCAATTACATTAAGTAAACGATAAGAAAAAATTATTCATGATGTTTAATTCAAAACTTATAATTTGCAATTTCATTAATCATTATATTTTTCATTCACCTTGAAAATTAATTATTGAATTTATTAATTGAATGAAAATATTCAAGATTTACTGCGTTTTATCGATAAAATCGTTCTATGAAACGAAAATAATTTTGCACTTTGTTGAAATGTTAATCAAGTTAATTTAAATAAAATTAAAGTGCTCCAAAGAGTTGAAAATTTATTTTTATCGATTGAATTATCGTCAAACGTTTTTAACTACACTTGAAATCATATATCGAGTTATCCGGTCTCACTTTCTTCAAATATCAGAGCTTCATTCATTAGATACACATATATATGATACTTTTTAGTTGACTTGATAGAGGAAGAAAAGAACTTTCTACTATGACTAACTTTCACAAATATCTCTTTACGGAATTGTCCCGGAAACGGATCATAGTACACAAAGTTGGAGTCTTCGTTCTATTTAACCGATGATCCCTGAATGTGAAGTCGTTCCTTTGAAATCTTTCGTAAGTCTGTTAATGTCAATCGAAGTATCGTTTAATAAAAAAAAAAAAAAAAAAAAAAAATGAAAAAAATAGTTGTTAGTTAGTTGGCAAATATTTTGAATGAAAATTATAAATAATCAAATTTTTTTGCTCGTTATTTAATATTATATTTTTTAATATAATATTCATTATGAAATCACTTTCGCTATTGATCTCACGATCATCGGAAATCATTTATAAATATTAAGGATGTTACTTAATTTTCTAGAATGGCTTCTTAACGAACATCGTAAAGTGAGTTTAATATTCAGCACACCGAACGACACGTTACAAAACACGTTACGATATCCTGCCAAGACGATAACATAATCTTTACACAACGTTCAAGAAACTCTTCTTGTGCATGTAAACGTCGTCGAATTACCATTCCTTGATTTCGTTCGGTAAAATAGAAATTCAAGTAAATATTCGCGCAAGAGCATTGTGCGTTTCGCCATTCGCTGAAATCGATATCAATCGATGATCTAACCTTATCATATGATAACCATATCATATCATTATGTCACATATGAAGATTTATTTGTTTTCGAATTTTTTATCGTGCATACACACAATATTTGCTATTGAATTTTTATTTTTTTAAACAGTAATTGTCACAATAATATTTAATTATATCAACGTTAATAACGATACGAAAGAATCTATTACTACGAAAGTAATTAAAGTGATTTAATTGATTCGCCAATTGAAAGTAATTTAAGTAATAAAACACTTCTCGAATTACGTTAATTTATTTTCAGGAAAAATGTGATAATAGATTAACTTTTGAATTCCCCGAGTTCATTTTCCATTAAAAAATGAGAAAGAATTTATAACGATAATTGCTTTCCTTTGTTACCGATTGAGCCAATTTCGTAAAATTATTACGTACATACGAAACGAGAAAGCAATTGCCGCCACGTAAAACATTGGACGTTACTTGAACAGTTCATGTTTCATTTTACTTGAAGCGATTAGCTTCGAACACATTCATGTCACTGTTATGTCACACGTGGCTTAATACGACGAGTTCTGTTTACAAGAAACGTATTTCATTTCCTTTTCACTTGTATTCCGATGGCACGAAGCTGGCTTTCAACATTTCACTTCGACTCGAGTTGTCCCATGTTTATTAGTTGTATGGAGCAAATTATGGTTGAAAATGTAGGATGGGAAGAATAATTCATTCTCACAATCATTGTGATTATTATAATTTTTCTTTTTTTGAAATTGATATAATTTATTTCACATAGAACGTTTAATACATTCATCGGATTTAATTAAAGACTCAATTCTAAAAGGCAAAAATAAACGAAAAGTTTATGAACTACAAGAATCACGATCACAAGTTTATTTACTAAGTTATATTAAGTTATATAAGTTACATTACGTTTGCGTTAGATGAAATGAAACGGAGATAAAATCAGTGCGATTTGATATTTTTTCATAATAATTTATATCTAAACTGAATTTTTCAAAAAGCGAATGATTGAGAATATATGCGAGATGAACAAAAGCAGTTAAATATTTTTTTTAATGAACTAAAAATTAATTAATTTGTTACTTTATATACCGTAGAAAATTTTATTCGCATTATATCGCTTGATATAATAAATGCATGGCATGACTAAGAATATATCTCTATCTAGCGATATTGTGAAACTATTTGAATGAAATTTTCGCTAACGACTCCGTATTGCTTTCACCAGCTCAAACTCGTTTTCTAATATCGTTTTCCCACAGCATATTCATTTTCATCGCGAGACTTAACGTTAATATCGTAACTTTTGTTTATCGATTTATAACCTCGTTCGCATGAATATGTTGCAAAAATAACAAAGCCAATACAATAATTAAGTTTTATCGAAAAAGAAAAAGAAAAAAAGTATCCAAAATATCTTTTATCGTCTTCTTATCACCCATCATATTTTTTAATACAGTTTCTAACATCGTTTTCTAACTCCATGTCGATAGTTATCGCTAATGAGCAATGTGCCACACGTTTTGTTCACCTTATTAGGCTGAATTTCCATCGCGCGTTTCACTTTCTTCGCCATACATAATCACGATGGTGTATCGATAGGCAAGCTTTCGGAGGCGTTTCAAGCCTGCACACATTACATATAAAACGAAACGGCGCACGAGACTTTAATACCGAACCAGAAACCTGTCGATCGGTTCTAACGATTGTTTGCCAATCAACTTCCGTGTAATCGCGCGGTTAGTTGTTACGCATGCCTTGGGCCACCTAACGATTACCAACATTCCTGCTTTCCCCTGTTCCTCATACCTTTTTTTTCCTTCTTTTTTCAGACTAGATGCCATTATTCTTGTAGCAATCGATTGGGAATTGATAAGATCGACTATAACATCGTGTACGATATTTGTAATAAGAAGTTAATTTTGCAACACGTTGGATTGAAATGCGTGATTTATGCCAACAAATAGCTCTAGTTCGTATTATTTTAATTAAACTATAAACTTTATTTAAATTTAATGTTACAAAATTAAAGAAATGTACGATTGTTGCTATTGAAAATTGTTGCCAGAATAATTGGAATTAATTTTAATAAAAATTTTTGGGATAATAGATTATAATATTTTTCCGTTAATTAATATTGTAATTAGATAATTTTTGATTTTAAAAAATATCAGAAATGTATGTGTATAAAAATTTAGTTAGATACGATATAATATTGAAATCATTAATAAAATAAGAGATAAATTAAAATAAATTACTTATAATAATCGAAATATTAAATACAAACTTTTTAAAGTTTATAATTCCTTATATAACTTTTTTAATACGTTTCAATATTTTAATTTTTTTTTAATAAAAAGAGTTTATATAGAATATAATATTAATTATATCATAAACGTTAATAATCTTATTTAAATTCTGAAATTCATACATTCATTAAAAAAGAAAAAGACAAAATTGAAAGCAATTAATGTAATAATTTCATAATATATATTATTTTTAATTTCATAAGCGAATAAACTATCCAGTGGCGACATCTAACAATATTTTCTGACAGTATATTCTCAAGAATTATCAATTGTTGATACTTTAGTTCAAATTTCCTTCTTTATCGGTTTGTTCATTTTTATAGATATTTTAAAAAATAGATTTTTTTTTTAAATTTAATGCCATTTTCAAATACCTTTATACTATAGAATTATCAATGCAAAATTTAACTTTTAATAAAGTCACAATGTTTTTGCCATGTTGTATTAAAGAAAATTAAATGCTCGTTGCAATAAACTTGAAATCAATAATGGTACTTGATACTTTGTTCGGCCATGTTCGTGAATTCTTCGATGATAACCGAACGAGCAAGTTATTAACAGTTTCAAAAACATCAATCTCTGAAAATGTTGTAAACAGAGGTAACTAATCTTGATGAAAATATACGGTCTTGTACGATCGTAAGCAAGGCCATTTTTTCAGTGAATTAGCCAGTTCTGTACGGATAACTTCGAACGTGTATTCTACAATTATGGCGCTCCTCGCGAAACTTGTTAAGTGCGAGGTATATCGAATATTTGTAACATATATTCTTGTTCGATTTTTGTATTTTTATCTGAGAAATAATATAAAAGTAACTCGATATTGCATTTTAATCTTTCATGTTATAAGAACGAATGAATATGAATATGATATGAATGAAGATTTCGATTCGATGCTAAACAGATAGTGTTTTTTTTAAATTTATTTGCTTTAGTTCATGATCGATATTATTTGATATCGATTATTAATTAAAAAATTGTTTCAATTAAAAAATTGATGCGAGTGTACGTGATAAATTGAATTGAATTTATTCGTCTTAAAATATTCGATTTCGTGTGTTTATCGGCTTGGAAAATTTCTGGAGATTGAGGTTAGGAATAAACTAGATATTCAAAATAGTTAAATTAAATAAATATACAATAATAAAATATATTCGCAATATTTTAATCGAGTTAATCTTTTTTGAATTTTGCAATCCTTCACGCTATGCAACGCATAAGCGTTTCTATTGCTAATTAAAATTACAAATTGCAAAATTTATTCATTATCAAGTTGTACGATAACGTTCTTGGCCTTTCAGATATATCATTTACTTAATATCTTTTTGATTTGTATTCATTTAAACGCTTTTAATTAACATATTATCGAACATCTATCATTCTCATATTCATTCAATATATTAATTCCAATTATTTTTATTATTCTGATTAAGAAATCCTCTTTCAAAGTTTGCACAGTAATCTTGTACTATTTACTTGTCTAAATATTCAGAATTAAAGTAAAATTGTATTTCCATCACAAGTTAATCATACAATTAGAGATAAATTTTATTCCATTTATAAATGATCTTCATACGTTTCTAAATATCACAATATCTGTACAAACCACTGGTTTATCATGCAATAAAGATAAATTGCAGAAATATTCTTTGGTAAATAATTTAGAACTTGAAAAGAGTTAAAGAAATGTTTTTTTATCATACGACATCTATGTTGTTTTCTAAAGGAAGTTACGCGCCTTCATTTCAATTGATTTCGACGAGAATTATATATGTACAGGGGCCAATAACGCTCGTAAAATAGAATGTCATTATCAATTTAGTGTAATAGAGCTGGCGTATTTTACGTAATACTCGTATTGAATCGATTTATAAAATATCGTTGCAAAATGATATTTATCGTGTATAATAATGGTTCCCGATAAAAAAGATTTATAACTTTTACAATAAATTGTACTCGTTAAATATAGAAAATATATAATATTGTGCTATATTACTGTAAAAAATACAGTACGTATGCGGTCTTATATTTGAAAATAAATGTTTTTTTACTATATGTTTGTAAATTATTTTATTGTAATTGTAAATGATATGATAAAGAGAGATCACAGGTTAAAATATTTTACAAAGTAAAATCTACCTCGATGATTAAATTATTTATTATACTATCTTCGTCGCAATTCTTTTTACGATTAATATATACGTTGTATGCAAATATAAAATGTAAATGAGTATTCTATTTTAAAAAAATGTGAAAAAAATTCAATGTGAATCTCGTTATATTCATTTATTGTCGAATCAAGATTGTTTAACATTAACTAAATGGTATTTTAGGCATATTTTGCTGCAAGGACTTACAGCAGTAGCATACCAACAGTTAAGATGTACATTGATGGCCAGTTCGTAGGTAATTATTGCAATAAAAATTTAAAAATATTTTTATAAATGCTGTATTTCTATATTAATTATCGTTTTACATTATAAAATCAAGAAAAATAATTATTAAGAAAAAATACTTGCAATAATCCTATATCCTATGTGAGGATTAATAATTTTTCAATAAAAACCTATATTTGTTCTTTTGAATAATTTATAGTTAACTCATTGTTTCGATGCTTCGTTATTTTAATTTCTCTTTTTTTATATTTGTACATTTACATATTGTACATGAAATTTTCATATGGATGCAAATGTATACTTTTACGAGCATGAATAAAAGAATGGAATCTAAATAAAAATTTGTTTTCTACAGTAAATATTATAACGAGTATTCTACCTTGAATATTTCGTAAATTGTATCATTTATCCATTTCTGCAACTTTAAACATTTCATAAATGCATATGAATAAATATCCATTCTAGTTACACGATAATATTTTTCAAATTATGAAATGTTATCTCTTCTTTTCTAATTTCGTTAAACATTTTGATTAGGTTTTCTGAAAAAAATACATAAAGTTTTAAATATATTCACATTTGATCATTATTTTCATCGAATTTATATCGAATTAACATTCTGAAATTATGACTCAATTATGAAATAACATTCCTGTTTTCAACGTGAATCGAAAAATTGAAATGTGCGCGTTTCTTGATTCGCTCGATCGCCTAAAAATTAAGGCAATTATGGCATTATCAAGAACAAAACGTGATGGAACAGATATTTGGCTCTTTGAAGTACTCTTCAACCTATTTTTCGTACGATACAACCCGTTATGAATATTTAAAGTGCGCTTTTAAAGGCATTTAATTGAAGCTTGCGGCCACGAGTACTTCTCGAGCACCCATTGAAACTGTACAGAAAAGGCGTCATATTTCGAGATGAATTCAATTCTAAGAATTGTTTTAATGAAGAACATTTATAAATGAAATAAATAATACTGATTATATGGAAGTTATTAAACTTAAATAGAGCAATTTTTATTATTCTTTAATTAATATATATTTATATTCTGGAATCATTTTACACAGCTTTTGCTAGAAGCATGTGCTAGAACATTCGATCATTTCCACGATCTTAATTTATCCTCATTTGTTATTATTGGGTCATAGATGACAAAAATAGTATATGTCAAAATATTTAAACGATATTCAAATGATAAGAATTACAAATAATTTTCGATGGAAGATATATAAAAAATAGGATTAAATTTTTAAGCTAAGATTTAAGTAAAGATTGCAAAAATTTTTCAATTACTAAATAAAATTATTTTTATAAAATATTAAAAAAAAAATAATTATTTAGAATTCCAGAAATAAACACGTAACGAATTAGCATAATTTTTTTTTTAACTCACACTGGTTTAATACGTTTTAATTTGTTTCAGAATCAAGAGCTACGGAATTCACCGACGTTCACGACCCAGCAACAAATGAACTTTTATGTCGTACCCCGAAATGCACGAAAGAGGAAATGGAGACAGCGGTGAAATGCGCAAAAGAAGCTTATGCAAAATGGAAAAATACGAGTGTACTTACCAGACAAACACTGATGCTCAAATATCAAGCCCTTATTCGTGAACACTCGGTAAGCTTGTTGTAAAATTTCAACTTCATTCTAGAAAAAAACTTTTTTTTAAAAATTATTCCTCAAAATTTCCTATAAAACTCTACCAATGAATGAAGATAACGCATGAAATACTCGTATAATAAATTATTTTGTTAGAAAGAAATCGCAGAGAACATGGTAAAGGAGAATGGGAAGACAATGGCCGACGCCGAGGGTGACGTTCTCCGAGGGTTACGTAAGTTTATTAAAAAAAATATATATATATATAACGCAAATTATATTTATCACTCTCATGCTTTCAGATCTCGACAAATGCCCTAAACACAGATACACACAAACGCATGCACAAACAATAACGATGACGATCCTCGTTCGTCCCCCTTCGAATCGCAGCCATGTAGGAACCGTAGATCACGCGCGTTGATTTATGTTGCAGAGGTGGTGGACGCGTGTGCCGCGATTCCTTCTCTTCAAATGGGGGAGAGCACGCCAAATATCGCCACAGATATGGACATAATTTCCTACAAACTTCCCCTCGGCGTAACTGCCTCCATCTGTCCCTTCAATTTCCCGGCGATGATACCCCTTTGGTCGTTTCCGGTCTCGGTCGCCTGTGGAAACGCCGCCATTCTCAAACCATCCGAACGCGTGCCAGGCGCTTCGATGATCCTCGCCGATCTGTTCACCAGGGCAGGCGCGCCACCAGGATTGTTGAACGTTGTACACGGCCAACACGCGGCCGTCGATTTTATCTGCGAGCATCCGGACATCAAAGCGGTCTCTTTCGTCGGTTCCGATCAAGCGGTGCGTATTTCATATTTCTTTTGTTCCTTTCTTTTCTTCTATCTTCAGAGTTACGGAGAGAATTGATTAATTGATCTGCTCGACGGTTGATAGTAACGCTGTATTAGTGCTAAAACGTGGCAGAGGTTGCCAATGAGTAGAATATTGATGTTCCTGAATCTCATGGGGTCTTAGCTGTTGCTTATCTCTGCGAGATGCTCCCTCTATTACTGAAACGGTTCATGAGAAAATTAAGCAGAATTTCTGACGTCGTTTCGGGTTCCAACTCGTGTATCGGGTCTTCGGGGAATCGTTTCGTAATTTGTCTTCCAGACAGATGCATACATCGATGCGAAAATATATATATACGAGTATTTTATTGTTTTAATCTTGGTTAAAATTTATTATTTTAATCGTTGTATTTTCGCGAAAAAGATTTTCGACGGATCTTTGTAAACTTGAATACAAATTTCTGAACCTATCTCTCGAATAAAGTAAATTTTAATTTTGAGTAACTTTTTTCTTTTTCTTTTTCTTACAGGGAAAATACATTTACAAACAAAGCAGTGCTCACGGAAAACGCGTGCAGTGCAACATGGGCGCGAAGAACCATTGCATCGTTCTGCCGGATGCGAATAAGAATAAGAGCATTTCCCAAATCGTGGGTGCCGCGTTTGGAGCGGCTGGCCAAAGATGCATGGCACTCTCGGTAGCCATATTCGTGGGTAAGTCGAAAGAGTGGATCCCAGAATTGGTTCGAGCATCGAAGAAATTGAAAGTGAACGCCGGACATATACCTGGGACCGATCTTGGACCAGTTATATCGCCTCGATCCAAGAAGAGGATATGCGATCTCGTCGAGTCGGGAGTGAAAGATGGCGCTACGCTAGCTCTCGATGGCAGAGGGCTCGTTGTCCATGGTTTCGAAAAGGGGAATTTCGTTGGACCGACCGTGTTGACCGATGTGAAGGTATTTATATGAGGAAAACGCACGGTTGATCGAGGTTTAATAGGTTTAATATTTAAATAGAAGCTTATTTCGCAATATGTTTCAGCCTACCATGAAATGTTACACCGAGGAGATCTTTGGACCCGTTCTTTCGTGTATTTTCACCGACACTTTGGACGAGGCGATCGATATTATTAACAAAAGCCCTTACGGAAACGGGACTGCTGTATTCACGTCAAACGGTGCAACGGCAAGAGCGTTTGTAAATAGGATCGAAGCTGGTCAAGTTGGCGTAAATGTTCCTATCCCGGTACCTTTGCCAATGTTCAGTTTCACTGGAAATAAGGGGTCATTTTTGGGCGATAATCATTTTTACGGGAAGCACGTGAGTGAAATTATATAAAAATTCGCGCGATTAAAAATTTGGAATCGCTTTTCCAATCTTATCCTCGATAGATAATTCTTTATATTGATAAAAATTTATATTAGATTTATATTTTATAATTTTTAAACCTTGATATGAATTCGTAACATTTAACATTTTGTATTAAATTGTATGAAATATTTTCTAAACATGTTATTTTTTTCAGGGTATAAATTTTTACACACAAGTGAAAACGATAACTCAGCTGTGGAGGTCCGGAGATGCCGGTGATATCGCCTCCTCGACAGCTATGCCGACTATGCAATAAGATGCATAATATTCGTTGATAATATTCGCATCTTAAAAAATCTTACTGTATATTAGTTACCGATTTTTGCGATGAATGAAATAGAATAAAAGTTATTCCTTAAAAAAAAGGAAAATAAGCGATATTCTAAAATTATACGACGATGTCTTCCATTATTCCGATAAGTAAATAAAATACTATGTTTACTATATTTATATTTTGTATCAAAATAATAAAATATTTTTAGCAAAATTTTATTTTTATCCTTCAGAATGCACACCATATCGTTCAATCATTGTTGAATTATTCATGAATTTTAGACCACAGAGAAAACTCAATAAAAGTATCTTAATCTCGATTGTTTTCATATTGTAACAATTGAACAATATCCTCGTTTACATAAAATAAAAATAAAAATTAGTCTTTAAACGATATTACTCACAATATTCCATAATAACTCAAAAACTTGGAATTCTTAATCTTTCCAACGACAAAGCGATTTCTTTAATTTTCATATCAAACATTTATAAATCATTTTTCCCTTTCTCTCTTTTAAATATAAATGCAATAATAAAGGCGTCGTGGAGTAAGGAATAAAAAAAATGATGGAAAATTGGTATCGACGAAAGGAGATCGGAAGATGGGAGATAAACGACTGGTGAGCGGATACACGTAATAAGAAGATAGCCGCAAGAGAAGTTCAAGGTCGACGAGTCCTGCAACGTCCTTGAACCCAACTCGCTCTCTCGCATCCCCATCGTGGAAAACATTGAAACGGTGACGGATTTCCGGAAAGCAAGCGGAACGCGCGCGCAGCCGCACTACCACCCCTTGGCCAGGCGCATCTGCGCATTTTCCAACGAAATTTCTCTCACAGGCGAGGTTCTGCCTGTCCCGGATTGTCGTGTTCGTTCCGACGGAGCAGGCTGCCGGAAGTGGGATACGAAGAATACCAACCCCTTTCGGTTGTTCACATATCGTGAGTACCTTGTACCAGCCTCGCTCGTTCTACTTTGCGTCGTCCTTCCCCGCGATATTTTCCATCGATCCTTTTCCCACCACGCACTCCTCGTCTCTCGCCATTTGTTTGTAAAGGTGTACGCTTCGCAAGCATTGTGGTCGTTTCATTTGTTTTCATCGACTTTCGTGGCTTCGCGGTCCTGACACTCGTGTGGTCCTCCACAGAATTGTTGCTTCCTCCCTATGTCTTCTGCTTCTGTTTCGAAATCAAATTTTCTTTCGATCTTGGATGGATTTCTTTTTTTTTTATTATTATCGTCTCGAAGGTTTCTTTCGTTTTTTCTTTTTCTTAAATATCTTTTCGATAGCGTTTGCTATTGGAGAAACCGGCGGTGTTAACCTTCGAGCGACCGGCGTCGACTAGGCCCGTGATTTAATATTTGCCGAGGAAAATCGGGAATCGATTCCCCACGGCGGAAGACGTCGGCCTCTGTTGTCCTTTCTTTTCTCCGACCACGCTCGATAATCCTTTGGGAATTTGGAAAAATATGGGTCGACGTTGTTGCTGATTTACGGATAGTATAAGAGAGAAGCGAAATTCGAAGATATTCTTGTATCTCGAATTTATATGAATCTTATATTTTGTTATTTTATATATTTTATTATATTATTCGTAACTCGACGAAAGTGAAATGAAAGAAATATTTGATAATAAGTATTGGGAAGATAAAATTGAAAATATTATATATATATATATTATGTTTTGAACGTATCGAGCTTGGTTAATTAATTATTCGTGCGTTCGTAAATTTCACGTGTTAATTTTCGTCCCATTCCGTTCGAACGAAACGTGTATATGCGTTTGTACCAAACGAGATTATCGTTATTAAGATAGGGATCTATTATTGCAAGTTTACGAGACAACTGTTTCGTTAAAATACACGTTGCCCTGTAACTAATTATTAGTATCTCTGCGTATATAATCCAATCTAAAAGATACATACGTGATTTGAAATTTAAAATTCAAATTGCCACGAAACATAATTATCTCGTGTATATATATATATATTTTTTTATAACGAGGCTGACGATCGAATTCGTAACTTTCGCGAATTTTAAATTTCCTCTAGAAATAAAATAGAATTTTTCTTCTTACGAGAAAACGAGTGGAATTGAAAGGTATTACGAATTTATATTACCACTCTTTAAGTTGGATTGAAAAATTTGTCAAAGTATATTACGGTAGTTCTTTACGATTGCTATAAAATGTAAGTTGTTTTATATTTTTACGATCAATCTTAGTAGCAATAATAAATTATAACCTCTCGTTAGGGAATAAATAAAGAGTTGAAATGTATTTTTACTTAGAAAATTTATTGCCGACTTAATTTTATGATTGGATTTAAAAAAAATTGTAAATTGAACGATATTGTAATATTTTTTTCCCTTTCCTTGTAGCTTGAGTTTAAAATTCGAGGAAGTATACCTTTGCAGCCGCATTAACTTTTTATTTTCCTATAAACGCGTTTTATTTAACCTCGTATTTTACCACGTTTCATCTGGTGCATATTTTAAGATAAACCATAACTTTTTTTTAAGATTAAAGGGATTGTTCCAAGTTATAAAAAATTTTAATAATTCGACTATTATATATTAGAGCTCGTAGACACGCAATGTTCACGCATTTTATGTTAATACATTGAAATTAGATTTTCCTTTATCGCATTTTTTTTCATTCCATTATTTTTTTTGCTTCTAAAAATAATAATGCAAAAAGAAAAAAAGATTATTTTATCGATAAAGCATATTTTGTTAGTTAAAAGAGTCTTTTTATTTTTCTAGAAAGAAGCAATTTGTAGTCTAATTTATATAAATTATCATAGTTTCTATCTTGTTTGAATATCTGTATTATTTCCAGAATATCTTCAGTTATTTGAAGCGGATTACTTTTGATTAAAGTCTTTATTTAACTATCAAAGATGGATTTAATATGGTAGAATGTGGGTCATTTTTGACGGAGAAATTTTCATCAGAAATTGCAAGCCAAAATTAAAATTAGCAATTGTTAACATCGTTATATCGTATCTAATTTTACTAAAAATAATGTAATTTTGGAGTTGTACGTAAAATATAAAACACATGGAAATCAATTTAATATGGAAATAAAGAAAATTTAAACTTTTGTTTATTATAAAGCGATAAGAAAACAAAATGATATTTGAAAGAAATTATTCGTTATTGTCGCAATGAAATAAATATTATAAAAAAATATTATAGAAATTCTTCTTCATATATAATAAAGAGTAATAATTTTCGAGATATTCTTTAAAAAAATTTGTGCAAAGTATGTGCATTTTAAATAAAACTTTCTTTAAATATAGAATATTTAATCAAAGAATTTTCTATAAAACTTTTCTAAAGAACCAGTATACTTTTATCTCTTATCTTATTTTTTTTACTGCGAACGTTTAATTTCGATTAATGGATATTTATATAATCTCCATGGAAATAGAAAAAGGAGAGAAAGAATCGTGAAAAGCGTGAATGCAGAATATAAAAAAAAGGGATCTCTGCCTTTTGCTTGAAAAACGTATGGAAAATTGCCAAGCATATACGAGCTCAGTTTCAGTAGGACGCGTTTATCTTTTACACGCGTCAAATTTCATTTTCGCATTGTCGCCTAAATGAAACTCTGTTTTCTTCTGTCCCAGCTTGGTGTTTCTGTTGCCATCCATGTCGTTTAAGAAAACAGTTCTGATTGAGAGCTGTTTCATCGGACGGTAAATTCTGCAGTGTACACTTTCAACAGGTCGCGTAACGTGTTCACTTTGTCTTTACACAAGGAAGTCCACGTTCGTTTCATTAGTATCGAACAAAGTTGGTAAACGGTGCATCGCCTCTTTCATCCATTTCCAGATAAATTGAACGATGAAAATAAATAGGGATGTAACCTCCAAGACTAATTCCAAGGGGAAAATAATTGCTCGTTAAAAAAAATTTTATTCCATACATATATTTCATGCCATTTCAACGTATTTTTAATTTAATTTATTTCAAACGCTCTATGAATCATTAAATTCCCGATATTTACCAACCTTCCAGAATATTATTTATTAGTTCTCATCTTCACGATTATTTTCCACTTGAATGTATCATTACCTTTATTTGCACCATATTTTTTTTCTTCCCCCCTCCAATTCTTCTCCAATTCTTCTTCCAACAGGTTTATTAATTATGTACAAAACGGTACGAAAAGGCGATGCCAGTCTGCAGTACACAATTGTACCGCAAACGGACCAGTTTTCGTCTGAGTTCCCTCAGACGTCGGAAAAATCTAGCCCTAGGGTGATCAAGTATACCATAGCCACTTTGCTCATCCTGATCATCCTGTCCTGCGTGGCGACCCCGTTTCTCATAAGTCAGAATGATCAGAGCCTGTTCGCGGGCACCGTGCTCGCGATGAGTCGGGTCGGGCACGACACAATAGAGAGAAACTCGTCGAGGAGTCAGGGGAAAGAGATCGGTGTGAACAAAAGCAAAAGCAGGCTTCCGATCACCGCCGCCGCCGCCACCACCACCACCACCATGCTTCCATCGACGGAAGCCTACAGGAAGCAGGATGTCGAGGACGAGATGACTACGGTGTCGTTGAATGGCGACGAACAAGAGTCGGAGGAGTTCGCTACCACGGGTATGAATTCTTTGTGTGTTGCTTCTCCCCTCATTTTCCCGACAGACTGAATCGATGCTTGTTGCGCGTTTGTTAAGTCGAAGATTTTTACTACTGAAGGAAAAAGGAAAAAATAACTTCCCTTTTCAGTTGCCTAGGAAACGACAAGAGATCGATCAAGGAAAGAATTACTTCTTTCCGGGAAAAATCGGTTGTACGGGACAAGTTTTTAAGTCGAAGAACGTCTCTTTATCCTTGGATATTTATGTATCGGCAATATCTTATCGAGTTATCTATTTAAGAAGTTTGATTCCAGTTTTGGGATCAATTTAGATCGGTAAGACGAGCTAATTCGACGCTCCGTCCTCCGAGTGCCAATAGTTTACGTCATCCTTTAATCGGCCCCTATAAAAGTTTCGAGAAACTTTTAATAGGTAGTTGGATCGATAAAAAAGAAATTGACAATATCCACGCAATTATTGTTCAAACGTTTCGCGGTTAGTTTCCCGTAACACGGCACGCGAAATGCTTTCATTATGCAAACATTTCGATGGCAACGTGACGTTAATAGAGCGTTGAGAAATTCACCTTTAATCGTTTCATCAAGTCTCTGACATTTATCGCTTTTATCGTGTCCTTTAATATCGATTTTCTCGTTATACACTCCAATTTCTCTTCTTATTAAAAAAAAAAAATAATAACAAAACATTTAATAGTAAACTCGCTTATCGAAAACGATAATCGAATCAAATATTTTATTTCGTATTGTAAATTAAACAATTTTTTCTTTTGCGTATATTTCTGAAGCGAAATTACTCGCTAATTATAGAGCGACAACCACGACGATATATATATACCTTCAAAATTGACTTGAGAAAGAATTAAAAAAATTTTTGTCCCATCTTCTACTTCTACTTCTGATCTCTCATCTACGAACTTTCAATTCCTTTTCTTCCTAAACTCTCTGTTCCCAGATTCCACGACAAGTAGCACGCAGTATCAACAAACCAGCACGGAATTGTCGACGAGTACTCGACAGATGTCCACCTCCGCGATATTCGCGTCCACGATGCTCCCGTCATCGACTCTGTCGTCGACATCGTCGACCGGTTCGAAAACATGGACGAGCACGACAAGCGAGATGGCCAAAACGTCTTCGAGCGCGTCGAGAAAGGCGAAGATGCCGAGGGTGACCTTGAAGCTGAGAGAGAACGAGACGATACCGCAGATGTACATGAAGGCGGGGATAGCGTCGTACAAGAAAGGAAACATCACGACGAGCGTGCTGGCCCACGGCCTAAGCCTGGAAGGGTTGATCTTCAAGACGCCGGAGGGTACGATAAACCCGTGGCCGCAGAAGTGGTTCTTCACCGATCCCTCGTCCGACTTCCAATGGAAGGTACAGTCATCTTCGCAAGTAAGTTAACGAGCATGTGCGATAATGCAGGGTGTAAGTGGGTCGAATTCTACTCTTATCGTCGTGTATTGTTGACGTCCATCGATTGATATACCCACCGTTGACTAGTTTTCATTCATTGGAAATATCGAAGCCTGAATTTCACTCGCAAAACGCTTCGAAACATTTGTTCGATATTTGTGACAATTGTGTAGTTGATGGAACAATATTTTTATGATTTCGTATTATAATTTTTCATCGTATTTTTTTTTACGAACAATATTATTAGCGTATTGATTTTTAGGAAGGAATGTTTGAAGATATTCGTGGAAGATTTGTTTATGTTAAATTGTAAACAATTTAAGTTCACAAGTTAAATAGCGTGAATATATATAGAGAGAATAGTGAAAAAATTTCAATATATCATTGCTTTAAATTTTTAGCCGAGTTATAGTGCTATTAGACAGCGTAAATTTCTGCGTATTTGTGGTTTCTTATCTCATAAACTCTATGACCGAGCACACTCTATCCGCTCCAAATAGTTCAAAACTTTGCTGCTTTGGAATTCACAAGCACACCGTGAATAGCGGACAATTGCGTCTAAAACGGCATACATTCTACGCTTTTTCACATTCGTCTCTGTAAAAATCCTCGATTTTAATATTACGCGACTATTTTCAATTTCACATTCTTATTTAAATTATATTTAAAATGCTATCTTTTTTTCTATTTATTTTTTTTCATTTTTTTTTTTATAACGACAAGTTTTATTAACAATACAGAAATATATTTATGGCACAATTTTGGAACATCGATTCTAAACGCTGAAATAAACGCAAAAATTGATTTACGAAAATATCGGTTGAGGTATATTTAACAAGTTATAAGTAATTCAAGTTAGACGAAGCGAAACGCAGCGCCGCGTCGCGGCGTTATCGCGAACAAGTTTTATCTCTGTCATACCGCGTACCATTACTTTATCTCCATCTCGCTTTATTTAAAGCAAACTTTCGTTCATAACTTAATAAATAAACTTCAATATTTTCGTATATTTTACATTTGTTTTCACATCTAGAATCGATTCTTCGATAATATTTCACGAATGTATCAAAATATAAGAATATAAACATCATGATATTTTATTATATCGTATTTTACGAGTATTCACTTGATTTTCAAAAAGTTATGAGTAAAGTTAAATTTGTTATTTTCATTCTTATCGAATTATTCTTCGATAAAAAATAATCGCCGTAGCTCGAACTTCGTTTAATAGTTCGAAGTTTTAATTTCCTAAACTGCTTCCGTTTCTTCTAAATCCTTTTACTATTTCCTTCCTAAATAAAAACATTTATCTCCATCAAACTTTAAATTAAACAACAAAACCGATCACAGGTCGAATAAAAACAAGTTCGAATACCGAATAAAAATAAATAATAGCAATAAAAATGTAATCAGATTCCCTGGTAGAATCTTCGATAAAAATAATAGAAAATCGAACGGTATAGGTTTGCCTTCCTTTTAAAATTTCTTGCGCATCCCTCTCGAGGATTCAAACACACTCGAGTCGAATAGAAAATTTAAGGTGGATCTTTACGAATCCCAAAGGTTAATTTGTATTCTACATAAATATTGATCGCGTTGCAGCAAAGACATCTAAAACCGAAGGTACTAGCGAGTCGCGATCGATAGGCAGGGCATGTTGGTGAATCTTAAAGCAGAGACGAGAAATAGCCGGGTTCCTTTTATATTTCTCCCACGGTTTTCTCTTTCTGGCCACGAGATGAGGAGAAAGTAACGCCACGTAATTGTTCCTCCAGAGATTATTTTCCTCCTTTATTCAACGCGGTCATTCTTGAGTAATTGCTATAATTGCCACAATTATCGTACAATTTTATTTAAAGAATAAAAGTTATTTTTTAATTACATAAACGCTCAAGATGCATAAAATTTATTATATTTTATTTCGTCTCGTCACATTTTCATTTTTATTCGCGTGGAAAATAATAAATTAATAAATAATCAAGGTTATCTCCCCTCCGGCCTGAACGGCCATTATCGTTCCGCCGGAATTTTCAAATGGTCGCATACTGAAACGGATTTATCGAGATGAGGCAACAGACGATCGCCTTAATGCAAGTTTCATAAATTGCGGCAATCCACGCAGTGATAACATGCCTGTGTTTATCACTGCTTCCGGTTGAAGTAGCACAGACAAAGAAGCAAATCAGCTGTGCACAAAATGAGACGGTTCGTTTCCTTCTTGAATATTGAGACAGCGGTCTCCACTTTTTGATGTTATAAAATTATGTATATACTTCTTGACCATTGGCTATTATTAAAAATTTTAAATCATTAAAATTATCGATTTCCACTTAATCCATTCCAAAGTTGATATTAAGAATATTTGTAATTCATTATTGTGACAAAATTACAAAAACAAAAAGGCGATACAAAGAGAGTATTCGAAACTCAAAAAATGTTAAAATATCTTCACTTTCAAACAAATAGAGAAAGAAATAAAATTGAACGAACGATCTGCACATCTTTTTCGAATTTTTCTCCTCTCTTCGTTTCTCGTATTTTCTCAAATCATACGGCTGCGCATCATATAATCTACTTGTTAATAACATTAAATTTCAATATTTCGATGCGGCGAGATTTACACGAGAGAGCAGAGAAAGCTGTGAAAAATTAATCTGGAAGAAGGGCGGCATCCAATTTCGCGGATTAAATTAAATTACATTCCACGGTAAATGTGTCTTCTTAAAGGGAAAAGTTATTTAAATGAAAGATTAATCCTACGTGTCGACCGTTAGACGATCCCCCACCAATCAGAATTTCAAACAGCCTTCACAGGCAAAGATCTTATTCGGAACACGCGGAATCAGTGTTCGATTTCAATGGAAATCCCATTCAATATCGATTTCCCAGGATAATTTATGTTAAGAATACTTTAAAACAACCAGAAGAAAATCCAGTCTTAAATTATGCCCTTAGATGGGACGAAATTTTACTTTCTTTAAGTAAGTAAAATTCTTAAAGCAGGGTATTCCGTGTTATTTATATACCGTATATTTATATGACGTAATATCTTACAGTTTCTATTTCTTTAAATTGAATATTTACGTCATAAAATTCTGTACAGGAATTTCAAAAGTGAGGACTGATGGAAGATATAAACATTTAATGAAACGACTTGATCTCATCTTTTTTATTCTCTCAAATATTTAATAAATTTCATAGAAATTTTCGTTGTATAAAATAATGATCGAGATCACATTAGGATAATAATTGACAAATCTTTTGAACGATATACATGAAAATTTGATGTGTTAATTACAAATAATCTTATATGCTTTATATATTAATATTCATAAAAAGTAAAGTTCATAATTTTCAGGATAAAAAATAAAATTCGTTAGAAAGAAAGAGGTCCTAATAAATATAAGTAAAAAAAATCGATATTTTCAAAATTATAACAATTTTTAAAATAATTAAAATAATTTGTTCGATATAAAAATTTTCTAATTAATGAATAGCAAAAATATAAAGAAGTTTGCATAAATTTGAACGAAAATTTGAATAAAAAAAAAAGAATAGAAAAAAGACATTTATCATTGTATAATTCAATATAAGAGAAACTATTTAGAAAATCTTTTATTTAATATACTATTTATAACTATTTATTAATGGAAATTTAGCTAGTTTCTCGATAATTTCTCAATATAAAATATTTATTGGGGAATTGTCTATTTAATAGACACGAAGCTTAAAACTATTATCATATTGAATTACTTAACTGGGTCAAAATTTCCGATACTAAGTTTTGTTTCATTATAAATGAATAAATTTACGACGAGTCACGAATGTATTTGAATAAGCCTCGTTCGCCCATTTTTCAAGAACTTTACGTATATTAAACTTTATCGAGTAATTTTGATCGTAACTTAATCTCTAACCATTCATAAATGGTTACAAATAATATTCTTGGAAATCTACGAATAATTAAATATTTTGATAAAAATTTAAATAAAAAAAAACATTTTAAATCCAATATAAAACAATCTCCGATTGCTCATAAATTAACAAATAAGTCTCAACCAATATTGTTTTGTATATCAACTTTTGCCTTTGTTTTACTCTCTTCGAAGAATCAATTCTTCGAAGCATCATTATTATTTTTACTTTTATTTTTTTATGTTATTTTCGTTTTATCTTATCACACAATCCAATCTTCTTCCAACGTTTAACCTCGACAGACTAAAGAAAAAGTGGCATCGCGTTATTCCGCAGGGGTTAAACCAAATGCCGATAAGGATTTACATAGTCCTGGCTGTGTTCGCGGCCTTGGCAAGCGTCAGCATCTCCCTTCTACTGTACGTGCAGCGAAAGGCTACAAGACGCCAGCGCCAGAGTGTGGAGGAACCGGAAGTGGAGGGCCACGAGGAAGACAAATCGACTCTGCTGGGCGCCGAGAGTCAGGAAACCGAAGAGAAAGAGTAATCGTGATTTCCATCACGGGGAGAGAGCCACGTAGCTCGTAAGACTCGCATATTTTTACAACACGTACATGCGTCACTTTAGATTTAGATAATATCGCGTGAAACATCGGAACGTGAAGGGGGTAATATTTTCCGGCTTCGATTGATCGAGTGTGGGAGGCTCCGTTTTTTAAAGGAATTGACGAAATAATTATTATTGCCCAACTGAAAAACAGAAAAACATCCACATCTAATTCTGACAAATCAACGTAAATTTTTAGTTTGTTCCTTAAGTTCCTGGAATGAATATATGCGTGAAAATTGAAGTTTTTAAAAATTGGTGATAATTTGGAATAATTTTGCGATAATTAAGCGATACTGTATTTTACAATATAGTTATTTATTTGTTTTATTCGTTAGATTATTTTACATTACTATCTTCTTCAATAAGTGGGCAATATTCCTTTTATTTTTATGTCTTGGTCACGTAGTTGTGCATAGTCGATCGCGAAAAATCAATTTCGATTATAGTTTCAGAGACGTATATGGTAAACTTATGATGTTTTAATCCTTACGAGGGGTTTTTTGATACGAACATTTGTTATCAATATATGACAGTTTTGAAAGATATCGTGTAATATTTAATTCTTATAAGGATATTTGATAGATCAAAGTATTAATAATTCTTTGCACGTGTTATTAATATTTTGATTTTTGATATACTTCCAATAATAAATTCCAAAGACGAATTGCTTTCAATTTAAACATTCCAAAAAATAATTGAGATCTCTTATTTATCAGTATAGACAAGATTGTCAAATTGTATTTTCTTTGAGACATTATTTATGCATCTTAATAATTGATATTCCATCGGACCATGACGTATTATAGGCACATTTTTTTTGAAATATTGATTATATTAAATCTCTATCAACAAAGTTTAAAAGATAAAATGTAAAATTTCTTTCTCAAAAAAGAAAAAAAAAAAACAAAAAAAGAAATTCCTTTCGATTATCAGTATATAAATATTCACTGGCTATTTAATAGTTTAATAGTGGATTGCACAAAATTCATATTTCTTGATGTCAGAAAATTCTAATGATTTTTTAACGTTTTATAAAATATCTTGCATATCTCTGCTGAGGATCATAGATTTATCAAAGAATTTCGGAACTCTTTGCTACAAACGTATGTATGAAGAAATAAACCTATACGTATGAGTAAGTAACAAAGCTACGTACCTCGATGACTCATTAAGGAGATAGTTTCTGAAAAAAAAAGAAATTATCGTTAATTATCGATAAAAATTTTTAAAAATATTTTAAAGGAATTTTCTATATTTATTATCTTATTAGAGGAAATAATAAATTAATTTTTGTTAATGATACTTATAGATCACTTTTCATCGAGATTTGGAAATAATTATAATATTTATCATTAATCAATAAGGGTCAATAAAATATTTAATATTCAAATAATGAATATTAAGTATGTTGTGTTATTTTTGTTTCCTGTGTTCCTTATGTTTTTTTTTTTCTATATTAAATTTGAATCTGTAGTCAGATTCTTTTCTTTCATTTATGTCTTTATTGTTTGACATTTTTAAAATGTCAAACAATAGTATTACACGTATATTGCATTGTTAAAAAGAAATCGATATTAACGATATGTCAAGAATAATGTCAAATATTAAAGGACAGTCTCCTTAATTCGGTCACACTATTTGCTAAATTTTCTATAATGTATGCAATATGCACTTATACATGATCGTAAAATGGTACGAATACTTTGCCGATTTTTTTGAAAAATCGGAAGAAATCGCAATCTAAAATTTTCTAGTGCTGATAAAATTTTTTGTTTCGTTTATCATCGCATAAATTTACTGCCATGAAAAATCGGTAACCAAAAAATCAATTAAATTAATTGTTTAAAAATTCATTCCTTTTAATTTACATTCGAATTATCGAATGTAATAGTTTTACATTTATTTTCTTTTAATTTTTGTAATTTTCTATGACTTTTTTATTAAACTACAATTTTTCATATCAAACATTTCTTTGTAATTAATAGATATATTATTGTATTTATTTTTACGAAATTTATACGTGTAAACAATGTAATTTAAACAAGATACCATCAAAGATAGATCATAAAATTTTCTATTATATTTCATTATCTCTCGAACGATATCACATTTTATAATAGCGTATCATTTCATTCATGTTCAATATCTTATTTTATTATTTAATTATCTAATAGGCATTCGTAAAAATCAATTTATTTCTCTTTGTTTCAGAATATAATGAAAGTTCCTTTAAAGACAAAATATAATTAACTGAATTTCTCGTTCAATTTTTTAATTGATAAAGATATTTTTTTTTTTCAAAAAAAATGTTCACTTTGTTAATTAATCGCTTCGTTGTAAAACGAGCTGCGATTAATCAGTGAAAAATTGACCCAGCAAATTCCTTATCATTTTTTATTTATTTTCTTTCATTTCATTGTTCCTTAGATATAACCAATGGATGAAAATGAGAAAAAATGTTCGATGATACAGATAAAATTAAAATTATAATTTCACTGATAAACTTACGTAACGGAGCAGCATGTCATTTTGATATAAAATGTCAGATATATTGCGAAAGAATGATAATGATTTGGCTCGATATATTTAAATTTATTATCACACGATATGTATTAATTTAAATCGACAAATATTCTTAAAATTATTCATTATTCTACAATATGAATTGAATATATATTATTTTAAAAAGTTGTAATTCGAATTTACATGCGACTTGTTTATTAAATAAATTGATATAATATATGATTATTTATATAACAGTCAAATTGTTTTAACAATATTTTCTATTTTTATTTCCTATGTAAAAATTATCTAGAAAAATTGCATATATTATGAAAAAAGAATTTTGTAGCAAAAATATTATTTTACGATTAATTTATGAAAAATGTTTATAAATTGTGTAAAAAGATGTTGTTTCAATTTCGAATATATTCGTATTTTCATTAATGTATCAATATTCCAAACTGCGATTAAAATTACTAACTATTAATTAAACTTTATCACCGTGAGTAATTAACGATTAATTGGATTGTCTTGCGATATCGTATTGTATGTTAATATTAACAAAAAAAAAAAAAGAGAAAAAACAACATTTTTATTATTAAGACGTTTTTACTAAAGATTTAAAATTTCTATTAGTGAAATGTATTTCTTCTATAATTAAAATGGCGATGGTCTACAACAGAATTTAGGAGACAATCGAATGTAGTATTTTTTGCGCCACTTTTCATGCAATTTTCACACAAACAGCATCGTTCAGTATTTTTTAAGGCAATACACAGAATGTAAGAAGGTAAATTATTATTTAAACAATTAATTTATAAATTTAGATACGTTTTGATATTTTTATAATAATACTAATACTAATATTAATACTAATAATAATAAAAATAATAAACGAGCTCAATTAACAATAATTTTAAAATGATTGTTTAAAATTTCATTATAATATTGAATTTTTATTTAAGAAAATATTCCTTATGTTTTGTCACTTTTTTCAATATTTGTAAATAATGAAAATCATTGAATCATTTTCCCTAATAAAAAAAAAAGCTTAAACGAAACGATTGTTTCTTTCAAAAAAAATAAATTTTTATAAAAAGTCAGCAAAACGACTTAATTACGAAACAATTTTTACTGAATTATTAGCAGATTATAAGACCTGTTGCTCAATTACCATTGCTTCACTGCGAGAAAAATCATGAAGATTTTGTAAAAAAAGATTTTTGTAGTCGACAGTAAAAACTGCATTGCAGAAAAATCCAGCGAGTATTTAATGAAACATTTAGTTCATCGATAAACATATAAAACGATACGTTACGCGTTATACGTATAAATATGTGTTACCTCTAATTAAGTGTAAGACCAATTATTTGAACCAATATTTCCTATAATTATGCGAGAAATACATTATTTCTGCGAAATAATCGTACGCTAGAAATCGATTTTGTAAAATCATATCGATAGAAATAGATGAGATGCGAACAGTGAACGTTCACGATGTTGTTCATCATTTTTTATTATATCTGTTCGAACGCAATCGATTGATTTATTATTAAAAAGGTTAACAAGCTCGAAGGCTAGTCGAATGGTAATTAGATTGACAAAGCTTTGAAAAACGTGATCGGAAAGAGTAAATTTTTCTTTTCACGAACGTTCCTTCGTTCTCGAGCCAATGAACACGCAAATTATAAATACACATGTAATTCTTGTATAAAGAAAACAAGAAAAGGGACAGAGAGAAAGAGAGAGAGAGAAAGAGAGAGAGAGAAAGAGAAAGAGAGAGAAAGAGAGAGAGAGAGATGTCCTATGCATTTTTGAAGAAATAAGGAACAAAGAGAGAAAAAAAAAAAAGACAAATGAGAATAAAGGACTTATAAGTGACACAATAGTACTGTAGCTGAAAAGAGAGAGACGGTTATAGTTTCTATTTTGAAGATTATATTTTTTTAACTTTATTAATTTTTGACTTCCACATATAATATATATATATAAATATATATATATATATATTTATATATATGCATATAATTGTATATAAGTATTCGCATACCTATTATACACATATAAATATAAATAAATAAGTATATATTTAAAAATTATAAATATTAAGTGGATAACAAATGAGATATTGTATATATACACACATACACACACACATATATATATATATTTGAAAAAATGAGGCCGTGTAACGCATAAAATTGTGAAATATCCTTAAAAAATAATATTAAGCACATCGCAAGTATCATCTATATGAATGTTTCAAATTTCAAGATGATAATCGCGATGAAAATAATTGAAATATCAATTAAAGTATTGATTCGTATTTTCTTGAAAAAGAAAACCGGTCAAAAGTTGGAATTTTTTTTTATTCTTTTCATATTTATTCTAATTTTGTTTATCAATTTGAAATTGATCTTAAATACATATTAACAATTTTATTTATTTCTCGAGAAAAAAATTTTCTAATTGATAATCTAATTATTATTTTAAATATTTTTGAATTTTATGAATCATATTATTAATTCCAAAATTTTGATCGGTACTTTCCAAAATAAAGAAATATGAAATACAATTTGCCTTTATAGTAGTGTGGCAGTCACTGGGATTTTTATCTTTTTCTTTGTGTATAAAAGCTTAACAAGTTTCGAAACAGCATTCTCTAAAAATGGCGGACAAATAAGGAAAGAAAAAGTTAACCGTTATAATAGGCAGAAGACGCAAATTACAATTTTTTTTTGAAGATTATCATAAAAAATAACACACAATTTCAGAAAAAAAGAAAGGAAGAGAGAAAGGAAGAGAATATCAGAAAAATAAATACTTCCTGTTCCTTTTATTTTCCAATAAAGTTCTTCCCCTTTTATTCCTATATAAGAGTCTTTCATTTACTTGATCCAGCTTCATAAATTTTGATAAATCTTTTATTTTCATTTTCACCTCGAATATATTAAAAATTAATTCATTTCGAGAAAATGAAGTTTTTGAGACAGAAAAATTACCTTAATTGGCAAAGCAAAAAATATTTTCTCAGTCATCTATTCTTGATGATTTAAAAAATATCGAATTCAAAGTGATTCTACTCTTTGATCCTTCGCCAAATAAAATGTCGATTCGCTAATTTAATTAATACCACAAACGTTAAAAGTGCGGTAATCCACAGTGAAAGATGCGTTTATTTCATCGATCGCGATATTAACAATATGGGAAATTGAAGAAAAAGGAGAATGAAAAAAAAATGTGATTAAAACATAAATCGAACGAATAGTAGAAGCGAATGAATTAACAAGAATGAAATACGTGTTTCGAGTGGGTGTAATAACGATACGATGATCTCGTTAAATCTGTATTGCACGTGGATTTATGATTCAGTGGAAACAACGTATGAATTTACGATTAATTCGATATAATTTCTGACCGATTGTGCCCGTGTGTACAACGATTCGATTCGACGATAAACACGATATTATTAATGAAAACGCAGTTAATGTAACAACTGATTACCGTTACACGGCTTATCGCATTAGCTAGCTTAGGTAGGCGAAACAATTCTGTGTACATATATTATTAAACATTGTAATGTATGTCTCGAGAATCATGGCATGGATCATTGATCGTTGGTGCGTTTATTATTGAGAATTGATATGTTAATTCGAGTTAAAATTGGAATAGCTCATGCCTAATTAGGGCCTATAAGTGTATACAAAATGAATAAAACGTTGAGAATAAATTTTGGTTTTTCATTTTCTTTTTTTTTTGTTTCACAAAAGATTTTATTGAATCATTATAGATCAAAATATTGATTTTTTGTTAACATTTTTACATTTAATGGAATCTAAAAATTATTATGTGCGAAAAAATAACTAATTTTAAAATATTATATGAATTGTTGAAAGATTGATTTATTTCATGGATATTAAGTATTTTTTTTTTTAGAAATATTTTAAAAATTATATCTTATTTTAAATTCTATGGATATATGACAAAAACCACGAAGTATGAAAATACAAAGAAGATAAGCTGTATGAAATAAGTTATTTAAATAAGAAGCAAAAATAAATTTGTTATCAATTTTTTTGCATTATTTCTTCTATTTAAAAAAAAAATATCTCATTTTCTATGGTATAAAAACGAAAAAACAAAAAATATCTCTGACAAGGTTCGAAATAAATTAAAATCAGTTGAATAATATGTCTCTCTCTTATATGGTTTCTTCTTTTTGTGCTTTTCATTTTGTATATTTTAAATTATTTTAATTATCTTAATACCATTAATATTCTACTAATCTATATAATTCTATTAATTTATAATATATTCAAATATATGACTAGAAAGTTCAATGATTCGTATCTTTATTTCATATACTTTATAACTATATTTCTTTTTTCTTCAATAATAATATTAAATTAAAATTATTTTAATGTGATATTGAAAAAAATTGAAATTTATTGTTTTTTACATTGATCTATTTTTTATAAAAATTTTAAGTTTATAACGTATAAAGTATATCAAATCGTAGATAGATAGCGCACGATTTGTATGTTGCACAGTACTGTCGTAAGATGGCATTGATGGCACTAGAGTATAATAAGGAGAAACAGACATACCATGACAAACACTCGATCATCAGACATGTATACATACTACCGTGTCTTATTCTACTGATTGTACCATCTAAACAATCATCTATCTTTTTCTTCATTATTATACAATACGTAAATATTTATTTGCATTTTTCTTTATCGTGATATTAATTTTCATAATATTTTATTTCATCTTTAGATATATAATCAATATTAAAATTATGCATCGGAGGTCTGATAAGCCATCTTTTTACAAGTTTTCTATTATTTTATATATATTATATATAATATAATATGAAATATATTATATATATAAAAAATTTTTCAAAAGGTTATTTACTGATAACTTTTTCGATGTTTCTAGCATCATGTGCTATCAACATTCTCGTGATTCTCTTAACATACATAAATAGAATTTTATCGTTCAAAGAATGAAAGAATAATTTTTAGATGTAAATAAATATATATTCGGTAATATTCCTTTGATTACAGATTACTTACAAGTTATAGATTCACTAGTGAATAGTCTAATACGTTTTTTAATCATATTATTTCAACATACTTGTGATAAATTTTTATAGTAAAATCAAATGCTGTAGTAATATTTAAAAATTATATATATATTTATATAAAATATTTAAAAAGTGCATATATTTTAGTGAATAAAACAAAATCATAAAATTAAAATTATTAATTATATTATTAAATTGTAATAAATATAATTACTAATATTTATTATAATTATATTTGGTTTCAATTTTGTATTATATTTTTCTGTTTAATTAAAAATATTAATTATACAATTAATATCAAAATTGATTTAAAAATGTTTTCTTCTTCAAAATATTTATTGTACTTCACCAAAAAATATCATAAGTTAAAGATATAGATAAAAAAAATATAATTTATTTTAATGAATAATAATTATTTTACATGACGTAGAAAAAGTCGAAAACTGCACTTAGACATTTTATCAAAAGTGGCGTGATCGTCAGGCCAGATATTGAACCACAGTCGCACGATCTATGATTGAATTAAACTCATACGATACACTATTATTAAGAATAATTAAGTCTATAATAAATTTTTATGGCATTGAATGTCCGATAGGTGGCACTATTATGCGGTTATCTGAAGAAACTTTTTACATATTTGAAAAACGATTATATTAAAGTAAACACATAAAATATAATTTTTCTCTCACAATAAATTATAATGATGTAACTTGTACGTGATCGAGTCAATAGTAATCTTTGTGTGATTAAAATTCTAATTATATTATATATAACATTTAATCTTTTATTTATGAGTATACCAAAATATTCCGATTATATATTATATTTTTCATATTTATACTAATTTATTATTATATAATAATTAAATAAAAATTTACAACTTGTCTTTGACAAACAAAACACTCATTTAGTATAAATTTAATTATTAATTATTAAATTTTCAATTAATAAATTAATTTTCAAATTAGGATATAATATAATGTAATAATATTATTAATAACAATATAAAACACCTGTTGAGATTATTCTTATGAATACGCCAATATCAATAAAAGTTTCTCCATAAGAGAATTTCCTATATTATTATTCCATCTTGTTCAAACAAAACTTCATGTTCCATAAATCTTTATCATTCCTATCCTTATCTAACACACTTTTACTTTCCTCTAAATCAAACATCGAACAATATATAATCCTTCAAGCACCTTGACTGCATCGAACAAATTCTGTAAGCAGAGTAAACTCGCACGATACACTATCGAAAAACATTGTCTCTCAATGCGCCACTATTGTCCAGCTTCCGATAACGTTTCTCTACGCGCGTGGCCATCAGATGGCGATACTGTCGATCGTCCGACGAAACGCGCGTCACTGTAAGTACGAGCAGGCGCAAGTTGATACACCAATCGCGCCTGTCTCTATTTCCGTAGAGGTCGAACGCGTGTGCCAGCGAGATCAGTCCGACGTGTTCCAAGATTTCACTGCGGCTTAGACTTTAGCCGGACGGGGTCTGGCCTGCCTTGTCCCCGGCGTAACGACACCCGTAAGTACACCGAAATTCTTTGTATTTTCGCGTGATTTCGCCTGCATTGCGTCACGCGACCGGTTAATCGCTGCGTTTAATCGCGACCTAACGTTTTTTCCGCGCGATTTTCCTCACGCGGCAATATCTATTATTGACAATTCACGCCACGCATCGTGCCTGGTGGAAATTGTCCTAGAAACCTGAAATCGTTGCTCGTGACCATCGTGACAAGATGAATTGTAACGATGATGCTTGGTTTTCTCGCGTGTGAACCGCGATGTGCACGAAATTCACTCACGAGTTATCGTGCCTCGGTTCGGCTACTCTCGATTCGATGCCCGAGGGTCACGGCGCGTTGATTGATCGCGCGTGTGCCGAATTTTTCAGCATTGTTACCGACACACCGCTTCTCTCGCTGAACTTCACCGGATTCGAATTGGCGCAATACGCGATCGTGACTTCGTGCAAATATAAATTGTTGGTCCTGTGACTTGGAATCGATTCGATTCAAACGTGCGTTTCGAACGATTGTTTTGCATGCTGTGTGCATGCTTTTCTTTTCTTTCCTTTTTCTTCTTCTTTTTATACACGCAAATTTTTATACGCGTGTAATTAACTTTTGCTCGGTGACAAAGGCTCATTAAATCGAACGGTCGATGTAATCAAACGTTTATAAACGTTCTGGGCATACACATCTACCCCGAATGACGTTTAGGACGTTTATATAATAATCGGGTAAAATCGCTACAATCGATCGAAGAATAATCAATAGGAAAGATCACGATCTTCGATCCTGCAATCGAGATTGTGATCTTTCGTATTGATTATTCGAATGTTAACGTGATTTTTCATGATTTAAAAAATTTAGTGAAGTTTCAATTCAGTTTTTTTTTTGCAATCTTTATGTTCTTTAATTATACTTTAATTACACATATATTTATAAACGATTTCAGATAACTTTAACTTCTTTATATTTAAAATTTTTATATCAATAAAAAACAAAGCTTTTTGTTTTGATTTAAAATTTTTCGAATAATTTTCGATTGAAAAATTATATTCGTTGTAAAACGTCGAAGTTTATGAATAATATTTCTGCTAAATTATCGAAGTTAAGTAATCGGAAAAATTCATAGGTCAACGAGCACATAAGATTTTTTTCTTAAAATTATTTTTTGATCTATCACGTGATCTATTATTATTTATTGTATGCAAATAAGACGTATTATTTGCATAACCCGTCCAACGATGCGATTTAGTTTTAGTTTTATCATGTAAAGTCTGTTTCTCGTTGCAGCAATATTTTTGTTTCAAAATATAAAAAAGAAATCATTTTATGTATATATAATTACATGCAATTAAATAATCAAGCGATAAGCAATTTCTTAATGAAACAAATAACAAATATCGATCGATGAATCATAATTACACATTGATGGTATTATCATTCAGATTATTCTATTAATATTATATTTTATATTTCTCTCTTTATGGATTAAAATGTTTTTAAATCAAATGTTTAAACAATTATTTCGATTAAATAATGTTACTAAAATTAATATAAAAAAATATATATATATATGGATATTTTATGCATTTTATGAATGTTTAATTACTAAATGTCGTAAACAATTACGATACAATTGTACGATAAATACTCACAAATACATTGAGGTATCAATGCGGCGTCGAGAACACGTGCATCAGTCGCTTGCGTATAATATAGTATACATTGTACATACATACGCTAATCAAAGAGACGTCGTTTTTCAAATATAATGCGAATTATAAATCACGTGCACACACATACAAAAATTGCGTAGTAATATCTAAAGAGACGAATTTATGTTTCAAAGATTAAAATTCACTCTTTACAATTTTTTTCTCGAATAAAAAATATTTCTATCGAATAAACAATGCTCAAATTATACTAAAAAAAAACTAGCAAAAAAAAAAAAAAGAAAAACGAAAAGTCTTCGAAACGAAAAGATGCTTATATGGCTCTTGAGAAGAGTCGGTTAGTATTTCTACTTCCCTGCGAGTAATATCGATTGAGTTAACGCCCCTTTTTCGGGGTTAACGTCGAAATCGGAGAATAATAAGCTGCAGCGCCTTTCTAAGTTGGCTCAGTTCTCGTCTGGCCACTCATGAGATCGATGAATCAGCTGTTTTTTTTTTTTTCATCTCGACGATGCTTTCAGTTTCGAAAAATCGATACCGCTTTTCCAGCATATCAAATCGCACGGTTAATGGAGACACGATTACAAAATGGTAAGAACGATAAACGGTATTGCGTTTCAAGATTGTGCGTACATGTGCACGATCGAAAGTGAGATAATATTAAAAGGCAAAAATCTGTTGATCGAGATCGCATAGAAAAGTTTATGTAGTGAATGAAATACGCGCAGGAAAGGAAATGTTTCCGTGACAAAATGTTGTGAAACATATAGGAATTAAGATTGTACGTGATTTCCGGATCAACTGTTCCCGACGCTGTGCTGTTGCTGGATCGATAGCTGGGAATTGTTTCGCAGTTTGCACCAGTAAATTTACAACGTAACTCAATGACGTATCTCAAGTGGTTTGGTTGAAATTTAATCTTGGCGGTGGTAATGTTTAACGAGTTTAATTTGATGAAGACCTATAATACAGAAAATAAGGATAGACTAATTAAGAAGTCGTATTAATAGAAGTAGAAATTCTCTCGACTCGGAGAGAATTAAATTGCGTGTGTGAAGCATAAAATATAAGCATTTCTATTAAATTAAAAAATGATTGATACTGGATAAGAGAAAGTTATTTTTGATGCATTAGATAGTTGTTTATATTTTTATTATTATTATATTTGTATAAATGATCACAATGTTTATCATTAAATTGTTAATATCAATATGATACAAAATATTAGAACGATATGCAATTATTATTATATTTTGCTTTTCGAGTTACAAATTATTCTCCGTTCCTCACTTTTCTTCGTATAAAAGATTAAACTTATTTTCGCAATTTTATAGGAAACGCGCGTTTTTGTAATTGTGAAACATTTTTTACAAACTTTATCGTTATTCTTTGAATTGTGATAAGTTTAATAAAACATGGTAAATAATTATTAATTGATCAATTTTATCAATATATAATTGAATTCTATATTTTTATTTGAAACGGTTTAAATCTCCATTAGAAGATTATTTTGCAGTACAATGTATGTTTTAAGTTATAAGATTAATTGTAAAATGTCTGTAACGGATTATCTTCCGAACTATTGATCCTTAAACTTTGCAATGATTTGTTTTGATGATTCTATTAATATATCGTATAACAATACAAGTTGAGATATTTGAAACTAATTTTTTATTATAATATACGAATATGTGAGAATAATGATAAATTAAATGGAATTTCTAATTTTTCCATTAAATTTATAATCTAGCCAATAACTGAAATTGTTTAAGAAATATTTAATTTTCAATTACTATATATTTTGATAACGATACTTTATTTATATAATTTAGTTTCCATTGACATTGATCATTATCATTTATCAATGTTTGTACTACGGAAAATCCAAAGATTCCAATGTTTTCTCTAGATTAGAAAATAATTTTTCACAATAAGTTGGATAAATAATGATTAAATAATGATTTTATTGAAAGTATTCAAAGCAGAGTATCTCATTTTGATCTCCCAATGCAAACATGAAAAAAATTCCTAAAGAAAAATTGTACGATATTAAGAAAATTAAATTGTGCTATCATTTATTTGACCTTGAAATGATCCATAAAGTTAGATTAATCGATCATTTGAGTTTTTATATATTAAATTATAATTTCATTAAAAAAAAAAGAAAAGAAAAAGAATCTCCAATATATATTTTTATATATTAATTTTTGTTGTGTTTATTTCGATATTTAAATCGATCCATCAAAAATATTTTCCTTAAGTTTCGTAATTCACATAAGAGCACCTTATCACATAAAGGCAAATCAAGATATTAAAATTTTATGTTAAAAATTAAAATAAAGCTAAAATAATGATTTATCTATAATTTATTGTAATTTATCCTATAACTTAAAGCATATATTATACTGCAAAATAATGTCCTCATTGCGTATGATGAGCTGCAAATGCATAAAAATTTCTGTAAAAATCATGTATGTAATAAATATATTGAAACTATTTTGCATATTTTGCATCTTTTGCTCATGAATATATATATAACAATATATGAAATTCTAATTTTGGGATTATTTTAATCGACTTTATTTACTTTATTACTGTTTTTAATATATGAAATTCTTTATTGTGATAGATGATAAAGGTAAAGTTAAAAACACCACTTGAATTTCATTGTCAATGAACATTAAATTGACGACTTATTGAATGGTCATTGACCAATAAACATGGTTGTGTACAGTCATTGCAACAATAAATTCACGCCAAGAATAACTTTATATTTAAATATATTTCGAATACATTTTATTTTTTGTTCGATAATTAATTTATTTTTAAATTTTATTTAACAGAATAAGGGTGACTATTTAAAAAAATAAAAAACAAGCAGCAATCTATTCAATTATTATAAGGAAAAAAGACAATCAGAATCATATCATATTATCATATTCAATAAAAAATGTTAAAAATTCGAAAAGGCTAATCTAAAAGCAGAAAGAAGTCAATGTAGATCGTAAGGGTTATTGAATCGGTTCTATGACACGTATTAATTTAATGTGTCCGGCACGGTATTACGTTCAAGGCCGACCATTTCGCTTTGTACAATAGTACAGTTTCCTTTTCGTTCACTGTGAAATGATAAAATTATCAAATATCTCTATGCAAATTGCAGTTGAATTTGTTCAAATCATGGGCAATGACATAATAACACACATTTGCAATAAGGCTTAAATTTAATTATGATATTAACTTTAGAAGGTTTAAAAGGTATAACAATTCAATATGTAACAATGATTTTTCTAAACGTGATAAATTGAAATATCAGCATAAATGAATAGTAAAATAGAATTATTACACAAGATATTATGACTATAGAAGATTTTTCAGTATGATATATCATCATGTGTTTTATACGGTTGAACATGAAACATGGATTCTCAGGATGTCTTTAATTGTTCCTGTGTAAAGGTAATGTATATTTCTATATTATATTATTATGGTTCTATCATCAAAATTAGATGAAGAAAAAGGATGAAATAAAATTATTAAATTTCTTGTTGTTTTTTATTTTTAATATAATTAATTTGATTATCTTTCATATTTGATCAAGAAAGATGTAGGTATTTTTATAAATATTTATCTATTATATGTAACTTTAAAAATATTTCTAATGACAGAGAAGATTCTTTTCAATTGAAAATAATAAAATAAAATTTATATTTAAATTATGTAATGTAAAAATATATATATATATATTTTTAAATATTTAATTTTAAATAATTCGAGAAAAATTTATTTATTCTTCGATCAATTATGAAAATGCATTGTATCATATAACATATCGCGATTGCGATTGAATAACAGTATTTTCATTCGTGTCAATGACACGAATCACTATTTTGTAGTTTTCTTGGCAAACTAGATAGATCAATGCTATAAGGCTATTCTATTTTTAACTCTATTAAATTCTGGCAGAAGTTCGAGGCTCTTACTTGCCACGTGCAATTCGTAATAGCATAGGAATTATGATATATAAATTTTTATATTATATATATTTGCTTACATATTTTATATATTTTATATATTTTTATTCATATCTGCAATATGTTATTTGATCGAATTCTGTATATAAATATTCTGTATATAAATATATAAATATTCATAATATGGCATTGAGAAAAATTATAATATGCATAATAATTTACGATCACGTATATTAATGATAATTGTGAAATAGAGATATGCTTTTATATCATATATTTTATACATATGAATGAAAAAAAAGAGAATAATAAAATTATAATAATAATAATAATAAGAATAATAATAATAGTTATAACAAAATTATTATCAAATTTGAGTAAAATTTAGTAAAATAAAATTATATTACGTTCAACTTACGTAAAATAATGCAAAATTTCATTCCTAAAAAATCAATTAATTATATGTAGAATTATAAATTATAAATACAGTAGACACATAATTTTATAAGTAAGATATGAAGTAAACATGATAACTTGTTTTTCTTTGATGCAACTTCTTTCACGTATCGCATATGAGAGACAAATTCAATAGCTTCCTTTCTGTTTAAAAGAAGTGAACGAGTATAAAACATTTTTTTAAAACACACGTATTCAAAAACATAAATAAGAAATGATTCTTTCGAGAATTGAATGCGCATCTTTCTTTGAGTTAAAATTATATTTATTGGTGAAGTATTTTTTCCATCGCAGAAACTAATTTTCAAGCCAATTTGTTTACAACTTCGCAACATTAAGTTTGTAATAATTTATGCATGAGTTTAATATCGTATGGTAAAAATATTGCTTTTTTAAAATGATGCTATTTTATTTATTAATATCTTATTTTGAATTGATACTTTTGTAATAATTGAAATTTTAAAATAACTAGTAATTGTCCTTTCAAATGAAAAAATATTATGTAAATAATTATATTTTTAATTTATTTTATTGAAATATTTTTACAAATTTAAATATTTAGTTTCATTTAAACTTTTATATTCTCATATATCCATGCTAAAGAAAAAAATCATTCTTTTTTAAATTAATTTTTTTCAATTAAAAAGAGAAATTTTAATCAAGTATTATTTTTATGAAATTTTCCTCAATTATTTTTTTTTATGTTTCCTTATATAAAATTATATAATGATCATACAATGACCAAACTTTAACTGATATTGTATCAAAAAAAATATATTCCTAAAATAAAGTTTCGTATTTTTTCTTTTATGTCGAATAAATTATTCTTGAAATTATCTAAAATTTTTTATTTTTGTTTTCATCGATAAAGTTTCTGTATAACTAATAGACATAATATATTCTTATTATTTTCTTTTCATATTGAATAAATATAAAATTTTTTTCTCTCTCTCTATAATTATAGCAATTTAAAATCTATCATTGAACCAATGGAAGAAAGCAAAAAAATATTAAAAAGAATTTTAATACATCATACATGTTTACCAGCAAGAATATAAATAATTTACATTGCAGATGATTTTTTTTTCATCCTCGGAAGATCGATCAAATCAATAATCTTTTAAAAATTAAAAAAAATTGTGAGAGCAGGCGCTTGATTCCCTTCAAATTCACATGGATATCATGCAACATAAATCTTTTTAAATGCTTTCAAATAATTTTCATCTGTTTCTAACTACTATTCTCGGTTATTTAAAAAATTGTAAGTTTATAACGAATAAAATGCTCTACTCGGATATTCGATCCCAGTAATAATAAAAGTTTCAATCTTTTGACAAAATTATTGAAAGAAATGTTTCATTGATTATTATTAAATTTACGAATTATCTAATATATTTTTTAATGCATGCATTTAAACAAAGAGTACAAATCACGATTTTGTATGAGGTTCATAGTCTAAACGTTACGTAAGAAAAGCATAGTGGAAAACATACGATGTCAAGGAACGATAAGAGCCGTTATCATAATTAACTGGCATCGATCTCAATGGACCATAAAACGCGATTCATTTTTTTCTTCTCTTCCCTCATTGACTTTTTATCAACCCATTATGGGTCATTTGATAATAAAGAAAGTTGATAGTTGATAAATTACAAGAATTGTTATAGTATATGGTTCGTTTTGCAATTTGTAAATCAACGTTAATTGTAATTTTTTTATTTATTTTAAAAACAAATTATATATTCTTTGACACTTGAGAACTTGGAAAGAGAGATTATCTCGAGTCTGATGGAAAATTTACATTTTATGAAGAAGTTTTTATCGATTTTATCAAATAAAGCAAACTCGATTACGAAGTTAGAAAGAAATTATTTTTTAATTTTTCTTGATTGAAATTTTATTACTTGCGACTATATTTTCTTTTTCCTTCTTTTTTCTTCGCTTTTGATGAAAGAATTTCTAAAAAAGAAATTGAAATTGAAATTACAATTGCTTTATTTATAATATAATAACAAAATGTAATTACTTATTTCTTTCGTATATAAATTAATCGTAAATTAATTATTTTTAAAATTACTTATAACAAATATATATAAGATATTCGGTAATTATCTTATATTTAACAAATAGCAAAATTTATAGTTCTTTCTAATATCATGACACATTAAATCTTTGTTTGACAAAGTAATTAAAGTACTTACATTAATATAAGTACAACATGTCAAGGTATTTGCAAGGTATTTAAAGATTTAAATGGATTCGATCAATGATTTCCGACTTTGAAGTCCAAGACTACTTGTCATTTAAGGAAATTGAGCAAGGTTATCAAGGAGAGTTGCATAATGGATTACACAATTTGCAAGTATTATTAGAATTATATATTTTTTAATTGATTAAAAACAATGAATATAAATAAGATAAAATACAAAACCAATAAAACCACAAATAAAAAATATTTTTATTTTTATTTAATCTTTCAATAGAAAATTACCAGTATATAAATATAAATAAATATAGGTAAATATGTATGCATATACTTTTGTGAATAATTGTATTTAAAAGATATTAAAAATCATTATAATTATTTTAATTTAGAGAAAAAGATAGAAACAGAAACAGAAATAATTGTTTGAAATAAACGAACTGATTGCAATTTTGCTTCAAACATATTAATCCATTTGTTTCATCGTTTCAATGATTGCAATGAATTCCAACGTTTTAATTTATTCAATGAATGCCGTTACGTTTGTGACATCTCTTAAGTAACTGAGATAATATATTCAGAGACTTTATCCAGCCTTTATTTATTTATAAGAAGCGCGTATCATAGAGGAATAACGATCTGAGAAGTGATTGAGAGCCACTGCCGATTCAAAGTACAATATCGAAGATCGAGGTATCGAATCGATTCGTATTTAAATATACATTAATTCAGAAAAAACGTAATTTTACAGAAAAATTATTCAGAAAATTCTAATTTCGATAAAAATTCACATTCTTTGTTTTATATATTTTTTTTTTCTACATAAAAAAATATCTTCGAACGGATGAAATTCACTCTCAAAATTTCTCCTTTCGTATTTTGAATATTCGTTTGAAAATATTTTCTACAACGAGATGATAGAATATTAAGTGTTAATATATATTTGTGAAGGATTGATTCTAGAGACCAAAACAAATACGAAAGTTGATATTCAAAAATGTCGTTTCAGATATGTAATCGTTACAATAAGTTTTTTTATTACAATAATATAATTCAAAATTTAACTTCGATACTCGACATTTTATTTCTAACAGTTTTATTATATTTATATATGCGAACGATCGAATATTTTCGTAAACGATCTAATAATTAGTTAATTTAGATTTCGTTTAATTTGCGAATCGATGATCGTTGCCAGTCCAAAATATTTTTCATGGCATCAGCTTTGATAAATATAAGATCAATGATCCAAGAAATTTCGTTACAATGAATCAGAATGTTTGTTATAACGAGTTTATAAATAATTTAATGCTTCTAACTTATAGCGTGATAATAACGATTTGATAACAAAGTAAAATTGCGCGAAAAATTTTAAATCGCAAATTAACCAATTATTCTATACAACTAAAATTATAACATTTTAAAAACTGCTCGTAAAACGGAACTTTATGGCTTATATTTGCTATTTGTGAACATATTATCGGTTAATGAATTATTTATATAGAGAAGACTTTTATGTAACAGATAGTGAGAGTTAGAAATGCAATAGAATTTCTAGTAGATATTCGACTTAACGTGGTAAAAATACCAAGACGTTCATTTTCAAGGAACGATTGCTATCTGAAGATTAACGTTTGTATATAATGAGGTGTTATGTAAATATGGTTATTAATTTGTTTAAGTAATATCGTTTATTAATTATTATTATTATGTTGAGTAATAAATTCGTTTGCACATATTTAAAAGATTTTTATATAAAATCAAATCATTTATTTTTTTATTACGTTGTTAATTTTTTAAATAATTTATTTATTCTACTTTTCTATGAAATTTTGTATTAAAAATTTTGATGAGAAATCTTTGTTTTCATCTTATATGGATATTTATAGATTTATCATTTATTAATTCATTTTTTTTCAAATGCAGGTACTGTGACATTTCTAGAAGCACAGTTATAAATATGAGGAGAGGAAGAAAAAAATGCAATTTCATATTCTATTGACGTAAATCTATGTTAATTTCATTTTTATTTTCCATTCGCTCAATTTTTACTTCATCTATATTATAAATCGTGTTTTGAAAATATCGAACATTTTTTGCAATATCGATATTCAAATATTATAAATTTATTAGAAATTCTCTTTTGATAAATTCACAATTTATGATATTATGATATGATATTAACGCAGCAATTCAATCTCGATAAGATATTGATTAGTTTCTTACTCTTTAAAATTATTGAACTCATTAGATTTCTTTTCAAAGTTCAAACACCTCGAAAACACCAATGACAATAATACAGTTATATTCTTCGTCGATATAATAATTGGAAATACAATAGAATCCTTTATATTCAAACTAATGTAGAGATATTCGTATAATCAATCTTCTATTGATTTATCAATTATTTGATAATTGATTAAAAGTCATTCACTCAAAAGCAAATTAAAAATAGTGGCAATTTATATTTATTATATTTAAATATATAAAAATTAAAAATTTTATTTTTATTTTTATATTGAAATCAATACAAAAATTTGAAAATTTATATCATAAAATCTTCTAAAAACGAACAATTATACACAAAATAATAAAAATTATTTTGTGATCGTGTTAAAAGTGACGATCAACAGATTGGAAATCTTGATTAATTCAACGTGTGATATTTTCACGTTTGAACTAAACATCGTTCAGATATCGCTACATCTATACGTACAATCTATCCAATAAATACAAAATATTTAATCGATACAATCTATTATCTCTCCTAATGATATCATTGTTTCAAATTCTTCCATTGGCAAATAATAAGGATTTGTTTAATCGCAAATTAATTATAAAATGTGATGTTTCAGGAAGCTTGGCAATCACTCCACGCCGGACTCTCGATAAGGAAATTCATCCATCCATTCGATTAAAATTTCACGATATATCGACGTTCGTGCAAATTAAACAGTATTGTTCGATTAAGAGATACTAGAAGCGATAAATATTATTAAGTATCGAGCGGGGAAGAATAAATAAGATATATTTCCTTTATTATTTGCGAATAGAGAAAACTATAAGTAACGTTATCGTAAAAAGTTCCCCATTGGAAAAATATCGAGGCAACTTCTGAACAGATATTTAAACTTTACGTAACTTTGAAGTTCGTTCGATGTTTAAAAATATAACAAAAGATATATGAACATATAATTTTTGAAACGTAGTTACGAGTTGCAAGTTGTCAATTCGAATACGAACGGTCTAATTGATATTGTTGGTGAAAGTGTGGTGTGGAAAAGAAGATAAAAATGCATTCCTCGCGTGCTAGATACGCATTGGTCAAACATAGAAACGTGTTGCAAGTGTATAAAGTTGCAAAAAGATGTTTCGGCACCGATGTTGAATACAGACCGATCAGGAGCGTCCTTGTGGCCAATCGAGGTGAGTTTCGTTTTTCTTTCGTTCATTCCGTTTCATTGACGTTTCAAATTAGATTAAAATAAAAAAAATTAAGCTACGAACAATCGAAGCCGAGGGGAAGCGAACGATTTAAAGAGAAAGATTTAAAAAATTATGAATCGACGAATCGATACGATAATGGAAAGTATTACGAATTTTTATTGTATTTAATTTATTCATCTACTTCTTAATTTACTCTTTGTTAATTCGTATTTAAATCATTCGTATCTATCTTTAGTCCAAAGAATTGTAACTGACTAATAATGAAACGGTTCGTAATTAAATACCAAATACAGTTTTAAACGATGATTTAAATTTCACGGAAGCAAAACCGTAAAATTCTTTAGATCTGTCGGTTTTAAATTTTTTATTTATATATGCCAATAATTTTATCTTTTACCCGCGATAATGATTATCAAATTATCGTAGATTTATCTGCGGTGCTTTGGAATTAGATTGCTAAATTTGGTAAACTAACATTCACCAGCGCATATGTTCATTCATAATATTTATTTCGATCATGCAATTTGATAAGCCAATTTATCGAACATCGTTCAATTTCAATTCATTGAACGGATACGAAGACACTGTTTCTCCAACCGAGATTATTCTTGATATAAACATATTGAATATATATATATGTATATGATATATCTGAATTTTGATTCGTATTTTGATTTTGTTTAATTTTTATCATTTTTACAAAAGCATCGAACCACAACGAGCGATATTGACCCTCTATGCGATTCGTTCTGACGTAAATTATATCCATTCAGTTCTTCAAAATCTTTAATAATAGAAATATTATTATAAATTGAAAAGACGTAAATCACGCGACTGAGAATAATGATGGGGAGACAAATCGAGTTGAATGATAACGCAAAATGAATGATGCAGTGCATATTATTATGTCTTCGTTCGATAATGATGCTTATTTATATTCGAACAATAAGATAATGTATTGTGATGCAAAAAACTGAATATTTTCGCAAGAAATATTTTTACGGTTTCACTTCATTCATACGATTTTAAATTGTTTATTTTATAGAATAAATTGTGACTTTGTATTTTATCGCTTTGGATATTGATCGGCCTTCTTTCATTATTGTCATTTATAAAACACTATAAATACGAACAACTTCGTGTACATTGAATATTCGATAACGAACGATACACATCGATCTATGGCACTCTACTTAATTATGCTACTAGCTTCTTTAACACCAGTGATCTACCTTTGTAATCTATTATCGAACGTCAGAGTATACGTCAGAACGTACATACATTACCTTTAGCGTATTTTTCTATCCAAGAATCAAATTCCATTCAATTTTAACTTATCTACGATTCCTAATTCTTCTAAAATTATTAAATTTTATCACACACTTTCTCTCTCTCTCTCTTTCCAGATATTTTTATCTCCATATATTTATAGACATCGTGTAAGATTTCGAAATAAAAATAAAATAAAAGTATTACTTCGAAAAAATAAAAATATATTTAAAGAAAGCGCAGATATACACCGTAATCTCGTTCTAATTTGATCTTCTTTCGTTCATATTACACATTTTAACATATTACTTTTTCTTTTCTTCGTTGAAATATTTTCAATCCATCCGCAAGATGGAAGGATTTATTTTATTATTTTCACAGGAGAAATCGCGATCCGTGTATTTCGAGCATGCACGGAACTGGGAATCCGGTCCGTGGCCATTTATTCGGAACAAGACAAGATGCAAATGCACAGACAGAAAGCCGACGAGGGTTACGTGGTGGGCAGAGGGCTACCACCTGTCCAGGCTTACTTGAATATCCCGGAAATCATCAAAGTCGCGAAAGAGAATAACGTGGACGCTATTCACCCCGGTTATGGCTTCCTGTCTGAGCGATCGGATTTCGCGGAGGCGGTGATCGATGCTGGAATAAGATTCATCGGCCCTAGCCCGAAAGTGGTTCAACAAATGGGTGACAAGGTATATTATTTTTATATATAATATATTCAAGAAATTCGAAAAATATTTAGCACAGCCAATCGATTTCATCAAAATCGAATAGTAATAATAGACAATATAATTCTAATTATTTTATAAATTACAAAAGGTATACAAAATAAAAAAGTATCATATAATAAAGTTGTTATTACAGAAACCTAAAATTTCAAAATTTATACTAAATTTCATCACTACGTTCGTCAACATTTTTTGTTCAAAATACGCTTTTTTCTTGAGAAACTGAAAAAAGTAGAAGGCACTTTATGAAATATACTTTGAAAGAGACTCGAATAGCAGTCAAAATGAAACTAAACTTTTATCTTGTACTAGGATAAAATAAGATAAAATAGGATAATAATAATAATAAAAGTGATATTCTATTTTAAAAAATTTTTTTTATTGTATTTATTTTATTTTTATTTTAGTTTTATGTAAGCCGCTATTTGATATTAGCAAAAATTAACATGTTATTTATATATATTGACTATAATTTCAGTATATGATTTAATAAACCATATTAATGGATTAATTAAAGGATTAAGGAGAAAAAATATTTTTACAAAAGTGTTGTTGGAAGATATATAGATTGATTTTTAAATAAATATTTTATTTAAAATCGTTTATTGATAAAAATGAAATATATATACATATATATTATTAGGTAGCCGCGAGACAAGCTGCGATAGATGCTGGTGTGCCGATTGTTCCGGGGACAGATGGACCGGTAACCACGTCCGACGAGGCGATGGAATTTTGCATGAAACACGGACTTCCGGTCATTTTCAAAGCCGCTTACGGAGGAGGTGGAAGAGGTAGAATTTCATTCTGTTCAATTCAACTTTAAATTTTCTATCAAATATCTATCGTTTCTTATTTTTCTAAAATTTGTTATATTTTTAAAATATTTTTATCCTTTTATTCTTTCGAGTCATTCGCTTTTCTTATAAATTGTTTTTTTTCGAGTCATTCGTTAATTTAACCTTTTATGCGTTTTTGAAAGTATTTTTTTTATTTTTTATGAATTTTAATAAATTTCTGGAATACCTTTGGAAAATTCTACGGAATAATCGTAAAAAATCGTATTATATCATAAGAAAATATTGTAAGTTGTATAAGTCATAATATGTACCTATTTTTTTTTATAATTGTTTCCTGTCTTACAACGAAATCTAGGTCTCAGCAAAGTAAGCTGATAGATGTACAATGTATTCACTTCTATTATTTCTAATATTTTTTGTCTTTCATTTTCTTCTCCATAAACTACGTCTATTCATCGCGAGAACTACTTTGTAGAATCCACTCTACTTTTGAATAAGATCATACGGATTTATTGTCTTTTTCCTTTTTGTCATTCATTTCTTTTTTGTTATTCGTCATTACCTATCATCAAATCATTTGAATATCGTTTGAATTAAATATTTAATTTTGCTAAAATTGAAATAAAACATAAACGTTGCCCAATAATTTCGATATTATTAAACCAAATAAATATTTTATAAATTATAATTTAAATTTCTTTCATTTCTAGAAATTTCAAATTAAAAATATACGTATAATTCGATTTACTTGAATCTCGTATATATTTTAAATAATAGCAATATATAAAAAAAATACAATATATATATAATATTTACATATTCCATTTTCTTGGAAAAAGTTCAAAACGAATAAAATAGTAGTTCATAATAGACATTCAATAAATGTATTCTAAGGAAAAAAAATATATATGTAATACGAGTACTGAGTCATCTTGTGCGAACCGTAACACGAAAAGAATATGAAATAGATCAGATATCGATAGAATCTTACGTGCAAATATTTCCATAAGAATAATTATATTTCCATAAAAATAATTGAAATAACGTTGTATCATGATTCTTCATTTTTTCTCCTAAATTTATTAATCGATCCGTCGGTTGATCTTACTTCTCCTTAAACAATTCTAAGAGCAATGATTTTTCACAGGAATGAGAGTCGTAAGGCACATGGAGGAGGTCCGAGAAATGTTCGATCGGGCATCTTCTGAAGCTAAGGCCGCTTTTGGGAATGGGGCAATGTTCATTGAAAAATTCATCGAGAGGCCAAGGCACATCGAGGTTCAATTATTGGGAGATCAAGCTGGCAATGTTGTTCATCTTTATGAACGCGATTGTTCCGTGCAACGCCGTCACCAGAAGGTTGGTAAACGAGAAAAATTAACATAAATAATCGTAGACAGTCATTATTTATAAAATCATTCTTTTTAATTCTCTTTGATCACTTTCGATCTATTTTTAAACTTGTATGTTTACATACACGTTATTCATAGAAATAATACAATTGTATTAGACGATCGGATATACTTTAAGCAAAAATTATAACAGAATTATTCGATGTCTTTTTTTTTTTAGTATTTCTCGTGTAATAAATATTGATAAAATTTTATATCGAGAACGAAAATAAATTTCAATATTGAGATTAAAAATTTGCTCATATGCGATTATTAATGGAAATATTATGCAAAGTGTGTATTGTATGATTGACTTATACGATATAATTATTGATAAGTTATTATGATTTATTTTTGTAAATTCATTAATCATATATCAATACAGGTATCAATAGATATTATTACAAATTATATTATAAGAGAAATATGAATTTACGACAACTTTAAAAGTAAATATTTCTCGATAAAAATAATATTGACATAATTGAATTTTATCTATTTAATAATATTCTGTTATTTGATCTTTCATGAAATAAGTATCGATTGTAGCATAGACATTCCAAAATTAAACGATTAAAATTAATATTACAGAATCCTATAAGGAAGAAATATAAAAATTTTATTTTTCACGATAAATAATTAAATTTCACTCTCTTGCTTCTCCATCTCAAGAATTCGAATAGGAATTTAAATACATTTACGTGCTCGATTGCTTCCATATACCGTAGAGAAAACGAGGGCAACGTTGCAAAAATGCGGAACAAATGTGCAAGAAAAAAAGAAAAAATAAAAGACAGAAGAATATGGCAGTAATTAAAAACTTCTAGACCAACGCATTTGTCGAGAGACATTGAAAACATGGAATAGAATAGCGCGAAGTAAATTAATCTTCATTCCATCGAATGTGTGTTTGAGTTTGTCAATTCAAGACGGAAATTTCAGGTGGTTGAGATCGCTCCTGCGCCACGATTAGATCCTAAAGTTAGAAATAAAATGACGGAGCACGCTGTAAGGTTGGCAAAACACGTTGGATATTCGAACGCTGGTACCGTCGAATTTTTGGCTGACGAATCCGGAAATTTCTACTTCATTGAGGTCAATGCTAGATTGCAAGTCGAGCACACTGTCACGGAGGAGATCACTGGGTACGTGTATTCGTATAGAAGATATCGTTGCATGAATTTATCTCATAGATATCACGTGATGTAACAGTGTTTTATATAGCGAATTATATATCATAAAACATTTTTGTATTAAACTAAATAACAGATACTCTAAATATCTCGATACTTTATAAATTTCTATATTCATTTTTATGATATCCAGTACTCAATTAAATTAAGAATATAATAAATTTTATTATTACGTTGATATTGTTTCAATAGAAACAAACTTATTTGCATTCTAAAGATTATAAGTATTCGATGGCTCGCAATCGGATGTGCATTAAACCAATCAAGATTAATCTTCCAGAATTGACCTGGTGCAATCTCAAATCCGTATTGCCGAGGGTATCACGTTACCTGAGCTGGGTATGACGCAAGAAAAAATCATTCCTCAAGGTTTCGCGATACAATGCCGAGTTACCACAGAAGATCCAGCGAAGAATTTCCAACCGGATACCGGAAGAATCGAGGTGTTCCGTTCTGGAGAAGGTATGGGTATTCGATTGGATGGTGCCTCTGCATTCGCTGGTGCGATTATCTCGCCTTACTACGACTCGCTTCTCGTCAAGGTAAAACTCAAATCTTAGGAAAAATCTGAAGAAAATAGTTTCGAGTTGGTTTTTGAAACGTAAGAGAGGCAACGATGTTAAACGACGCCTGTCAAAAAAATTGAATTAACTTTCAGTAATATCTTTTCCATTCTGTTCTCAGGTTATAGCCCACGCGGGTGATTTGCAATCATCTTGCGCGAAAATGAATCGTGCCCTCCGCGAGTTCCGTGTCCGTGGAGTGAAAACGAACATACCGTTTCTTCTTAACGTGTTGGAGAATCAGAAATTCCTGAATGGAAAAGTGGACACTTACTTCATTGATGAGAATCCACAGTTGTTTCAGTTCCAACCGAGTCAGAACCGTGCTCAGAAGTTGCTCAACTATCTTGGCTCAGTCTTGGTAAATGGACCAAGCACTCCATTGGCTACACCGTTAAAACCAGCAGAGATAAAACCTCACATTCCTCAAGTCGCTTTAGGTATGGTATCCTTTATATAGGAATAAGTAAACTTAAATCAGGTGTATCCTCAAATATTAATATTACATCAATCGAGTCACTTCTCACTGTGATTTCGTGATGAAGGCGATTGGGCATGGAAAAGATATTGGAGTTATATTTTGGGTTGAGATATTGGAATTAAACGAAGAATTGCTTTTAATATGTGGGACAACGAATCGAAGGGGTCAAATTTTTTCTTATTTTCTTCACTGTGCATAGGGAGTAATTATTGGTTGCTGCATAGCGGTTTGTTTCTTTGATTTTTTATCACTATGGAACACTGAATATTTATTTATAGTGAAATGTATATTTATAATAAAATAGTTAAAATGTGTTATTCTCATTTCTAGATATCTTTAATTATAAAATTAAGATAAATTTTTTTTCTTCAAATTTTAGACTTTTGTTAATTGATAAATTAAAATAGAAATAGAGAATCTTTTTTTCTTTAACTTCTCAGAAACGAAGAATTCGATTATTACTTTTTTTTTATCCTATATTAATGGGAAATGAGATAATTTTCAAGTATCGACTTAACATTTTTATTATATACTTCAAAATTGTCTTCTGGAACGAACTCCATATGGTACATACAACATTTTTTCACGTATATCGGTCTCTATATGTAAAGATTACGGTAGTTTTGTATTGATATGTGTTTATTATAGATAAAGATAGGACAAAAAATTCGTATGATGCAGGCAGCATGTGAAAAAACTTCAACATCGTATATGATAATAGGCAATGTAAAGGACATTGTCGAAAAATTATATATAGAATGTTAATATATTCGTCTGACAGTTTCTTGATTTTAAAAAAAGTACAAAAAAATAAAATTTTGGTATAAAAATATTGAATGATTATTTATTAAATTACGAGCAATTTAATTTGCATAGATGAAGATTTGCACGACAACGTCACGTTGCGCCGCGTTGCGGCGATACAGCGAAACAAATCTATCTTCGTCGTGCAATTGTGTCGTCTCACTCTGTTTCCCTCACGTTTCATTTAACGTAAACTTAAATTGCTTATAACTTAATAAATAAGCTTTAATCGATACTTTTGTATATTGACTTTTGTGTTTGTTTTGAATTCTAGAATATATTAACACTTTGTGTAATTTTTATATTACTTATTTAATGAAGGACCATTATATTATGATTACTTAAATAATAGTCAGTGTTCCATAGAGAAATGTGGTTTCAAAATTAACCTTTTGTTGTCCAGAATGTATTATTTCAGTTTTTCACTGTAGTAATTAAAAATTTTATTTTTCATTAGATATTATGTTTAAGAGACAGTTATTGTTTTGATATTTATTATTTATAAATTATTTCATGAAGTTTTTGTATTTTATTCATTAGTAATCTCAACAAAAAAAAATTATGAAACATTATTCATTATGAAACAAAGATAGAGAAAAAGTTACATTAAGACTTCAAAAGGTTAAAATTTATTTCAATATTGAAGATTTCAACAGTAAAGAGTTGTTGAATTGAATTTAAATGCTATTTGAAAATATAATATAATTGACGCTCGAAATTGAATTTTCGTGTTTTGGAAAAAATTTCTTTTTGAATTTATTATATAATATATAATTTATATATAATATATTATTTTTATCATATGTAAATCAAATAGATATTTTTATAATTTTTTAAAATATTTTTTTCATTTTTATTAATATTATTTTATTTAATATAGCTAATAACTAATTTATCATAATATTAATATTGCATAATATTATTTTTAATTTTTTATATCAAAATTTATTTTATTCTATATTTACGTAGATTTATAGAATATGAAATGAAAAGGTGCGGGGTTAGTAAATTTATAATTTATTATAATTTATTTTATTTCACGTAGACACTTCTATTTGTTCAATAAAACACTAAGCTTTCTGCTCTGTTAAAAACATATTTGCAAGGGATTCATTCTAATAAATATTTTATGTTGCGCATTATCCATTTCTTTAATGTACACTATATACATACACATATAATATATATGTAGACACAGACACAAGAAATTTTTTATTTTCATATATATGGTGTTTTTATTTCTATATAACTTTAAATTTTTCGTTCGATATACGAAAATAACATAAATATTTGTGATATAAAACTTCTTTTATCTGTGTTTATTAATTAACAACAATTATATTATAACTAAAAGTGTAGTTACTTTTATCCTTGATAAAATGTTATTTATTTAAATTTTCATCGCTACTTTTCTCCTTTTCTATCATTCAATAATTTTTTTTTATCATTTTTCTTATATTTTAGACTTTATTAATAATCCCTCGTACACCAAATTGTTTATCGCATGCTTTTACCTTTTCGTTTGGCCATTTTTTTTTAGACTTTGCTAAGCTTGCAGCTGCAGAAGAGAACAATGATCCAGACGCAACAGGTATGCTTTAATATGTGTTCATTTCTTTATTTCTTTTTTTTTTAAGTTACTTCGGTAAGATTGACGATATAGAAATAGAGCTAGGAAATGGTAAGATTACTTGTCCAAAAAAAAAAGAAAAATTTTTATTAGTTTTTATTTTCATTTCATTTCATTTCATTGCAGATATATGTAATTGTAATTGGAATTTGTGCAATGAAAAAAAAATTCGTTAGGTCTTTCATGAAGTAAAATTCAATAATATCAAGTAAAATTCATTACATTATATTTTTACATGCGAAAATTAAAATAAAATATTATGATACATACTTTTTACTTATTAATGTAATAGGTATATAATAATTTATTTAAAGATAACTGTTAATTGACATTTGACTTGATTTAAATATAACAAATAGTAATGGAATTTTACATTATATTAGAAAAATGAAAATATTTCAAAAATTCAAATTAACGTTACACTTTAAATTATACTAATTAAATGATCACTATACAAATTGAAATATTACAATTGTACAAAGGGGATAATTGAACATTTCAATATTATTGTATTTAATACCATGATTTTAATTAACGAAAAGTTGTTTCATAATGTTTAAATTTTTAGGAAGGGAAAGTTCAAAAAAAAAAAAAAGAATAATGCAAAAGAATCGAAGAATGGAAAATGTCGTTAATAACATTTACAATAATTAAGTCTACTTCAAATCAATGTTTGTGAAAATAAAGTTTTTAACAATTAACACATGACTTCATATTGTTAATTATTATATCATAATTAATAAAACTTTCAAAATGGTGATGGTTTATAATATCTTAAATTATAAATTCCTAATAACAATGATATAATATTAACGATTAAAACCAAAACATATACAAAAAAAAAAACAAAATTTTTCCAATCTCATCGAAAGACATTTTCCATTTCAACTGTTTAACGCTTCTTTTTTACAGTGCATACGTAAGCTATACTAATTCCTGCACGTAAAAGCTTCTCAAAATATTTCCCAATTTCCATTTATTTAAAAAAACTTTTTCAAATTTTTCAGATATATTGGAACCACCAAAAGGCTTTCGCGATATTTACAAGAAGCAAGGTCCGGAAGCTTTCGCTAAAGCTATAAGGCAGCACAAAGGATTACTTCTGATGGATACCACGTTCCGTGATGCTCATCAATCTCTTCTAGCGACTCGCGTGAGGTCGCACGATCTTTTGATGATCGCGCCATTCGTCGCCCACAAGTTCAGCAACCTTTACTCCCTGGAGAATTGGGGTGGCGCCACGTTCGACGTTGCCCTCAGATTCTTGCACGAGTGTCCCTGGGAAAGGTTGGAGGACATGAGGAAGGCGATACCCAACATTCCCTTCCAGATGCTTCTGAGAGGCGCCAATGCTGTCGGTTACACCAACTATCCGGACAATGTCGTTTATAAATTCTGCGAGCTGGCTGTACAGACTGGGATGGATATCTTCAGGGTGTTCGATTCGTTGAATTATTTGCCGAATTTAATTCTCGGTAAGAATCTCGAGAGAAAAAGTCTATTTATTGTTCAGATAGTGAACAGATTTAGGTACAGGATGATGCTGCGAGGGCAATGTCGTTTTTGACAGAAGAATTTTGAGAATGTTTCGCTTTGTACATTTGTTAGAAACGATTGTTTCAACGACAATCAGCATCATCTTTGAGAACAATTGTTTCAAACATCATCCTGAGTTTCTTGGGAACAGTGAATGGCATAGTTTCATTCTAGAAATTTTTCTTAGATGTCGCTCGATCAGGCTGATCCACAATGATCCTTATTGGAAAAGGATTATTAGAGCGTTTTGAGAGAACTTTTTGGGACTTTAGAACTCTTTCAACTTCAGAACTTTAAAACCTTGCGAATTTAATGATAAATATAAACCTTCACTAGCACATGAACTTGCTCTTGATCGGTTCAGAATAGAACTTTACGATAAATTAATTTTACGCCATAGTCTCAAAAACAGATTGGAGTTGATAATTTAAAATAATGAGTCTAAAAGAAAGGAAGAGAACGAAATATCGATTGGGGTTAAAATTACATTTTGAACAGGTATGAACGCTGCTGGCAAAGCCGGAGGCATAGTCGAGGCTGCGATTTCGTATACGGGTGACGTGAGCGATCCAAACAAGAAGAAGTACAATTTGAAGTATTACACAGACTTGGCGGACGAGTTGGTGAAGGCCGGTACTCACGTGTTATCGATCAAGGACATGGCGGGTCTTCTGAAGCCGAAAGCCGCCAGCATGCTGATCGATGCGATCAGGCAGAAGCATCCCGATATTCCGATCCACGTTCACACGCACGATACCGCGGGAGCTGGGGTGGCGTCCATGTTATCTTGCGCGGAAAGCGGGGCAGATGTCGTTGACGTTGCCGTTGATAGCATGTCTGGAATGACTAGCCAACCTTCCATGGGTGCCGTGGTCGCTTCTCTTATCGGTAAGCTGTTTTTTTATGTTGATGCCATTGATTTTGTCGAATCGATGATAAACAAAATTGGTAATAATAATATGAACAAAAAGAGTTGTTTTAAAGATCAAATTAAAATTCGTCGAAAATAAAATAAAACGAATGAGACGTAAATGAAATAGTTATCACGTTTTAAAAAATAATACAGGAACGCCAAAGGACACCGAGATTAATCTGAGCGACATTTCGGAATATTCTGCGTATTGGGAGCAGACCAGAACTCTGTACGCCCCCTTCGAATGCACAACGACCATGAAATCCGGAAACGCGGACGTTTACCTGAACGAAATCCCCGGAGGCCAGTACACAAACTTGCAATTCCAAGCCTATTCTCTTGGTTTGGGGGCGTTCTTCGAGGATGTGAAGAAAGCTTACAGAGAAGCTAATTTACTGCTCGGCGATATCATCAAAGTCACTCCAAGTTCGAAAGTAGTTGGCGATTTGGCACAGTTTATGGTTCAAAATAAACTTTCTTCCGAAGATGTCGTGAACAAGGCAGAGGAATTGTCCTTCCCTAAATCGGTCGTAGAATTCTTACAAGGTGCTATCGGCGAACCTCACGGAGGATTCCCCGAGCCTCTCAGGTACGTTCCATGTGTTATAAAACGTTGCAAAGTTATTTTTGAAAGGTTATTTCTATTAATTACACAAAAAATTCAAAAAGTTAAATCTTTGGTCGCGTGTTTTTCCTGAATATACCTTTGCTTCACAGGTCAAAAGTATTAAAAGACATGCCACGCGTGAAAGGAAGGCCTGGCGAGACTCTACCACCGTTGGACTTCGACACGTTGAAAAGCCAGTTACGAGAATCTCATCCTCACCTCACGAACAGAGATATCATGTCGGCTGCCCTCTATCCCGAGGTCACCAACGATTATTTAAACTTTCGGGAACAGTATGGGCCTGTGGACAAATTGGAAACCAGGATCTTTTTGACGGGACCGAAAGTTGGCGAGGAGTTCGACGTGACGATCGAAAAAGGTAAAACGTTGGCCATCAAGACCCTAGCCGTTGCCGAAGATCTCACCAAGAACGGAGAACGCGAGGTATTCTTCGAGATGAACGGCCAACTCAGATCTGTGTTCATTAAGGATAAAGAAGCTGTCAAGGTACACCCAATTGTCTCTTCCTACGTTGCTACTTTTAAATTCGAGAAATAAAGAATTTTATCTTTAATCTCAGGAGCTTCACGTACACCCCAAAGCTGCGAAAGGAGACAAAAATCAGGTCGGAGCACCCATGCCTGGTACCGTGATCGACATCAGGGTAAAAGTAGGCGACACTGTCGAGAAAGGAGCGCCGTTGGTCGTATTGTCCGCCATGAAAATGGAAATGGTGGTCCAGGCGCCGAAAGCTGGAAAGATCAAGACGCTGGACGTCACTCAGGGAATGAGATTAGAAGGGGACGATTTAGTGTTGACCTTTGAATAGAACTGTTAACCAATCCTGGGACTGAATCGTCTCTGAAATTCGTTTCATTGTGCACGTTTATGAGACAAGAGTGCATTTTGTTCGATTGATCGAAGTTGAGCAACATTGCTGCCTAAAAAATAGAGAATAATCACTTGTAAAAATTTTTAGATCTAAGAATCGTATACTATTTATCTTTGATCGATAATCAAAACTTGAAAGTACTTTTTATATATATATATATATATGTGTATGTATACTTCTTTTGAACGACTTTAATCCACTTTTTAATCGTTTAAGCATCAGGAAATATCGATATAAATATAAATATTCTCTGATAACGTAAGATTTTTACATTCACATTTACGAATCAAATGGAAAATTTAATTGTTCACATTTTAAAAATTCGAATCTGATATTTCGCGAGACTTCGAAACTTGCAAAAAAAACTCTTTTTTCAGTTTCGATGACTTTTAAGATTTCGAATGTTTGTTATATACAAAAAAGAAACAAGATGATACAATTTTCGAAACTTTAAATATAGGAAAGTGTTAAGGGAATCATTATACAAAGATTGTAAATTTTTTACTGCTACCTCGAAAAAATAATAGAAAGAAAATAAAATGTGTAATGTTAGCTTGATTAAACAAAGGTGCACCTCTTGTTTGCCGACGAAAAAAAAATTGTGTATAAACATTCGCTCCAACACGAGCGAATCAATCATTATCGAGGAACGAAAGCAACGAACGTTCCATTAATGTATCCTCATGAACGTCTTCATCATCGAACGTATTTTTTTTATCGATTATTACATTTTTGAATATTATACAGATCATTTGAAACAGGACATCTTGTCGCTTGTTTTAGATGAGACACACGTTGTACAGTTATATCTCATCCTTTTTGCGATGATCACATCTCTAGTTTATTTAATTTAACATTGCACGCACAAATGAAATGCTTTCGATGAAATATCGTGATCTTTAAATTACAAAAGAATAACGTCGTCTATTGAATCGCTCGAATAAGAAAGTTAAAGCTTGGCGATTTGACGAAAAACTATTACGTGTTGCAATGAGAATTGATCTATGCTGCCTGAAATGTCGATATCTTCGTGTTCATATTTGATTAATTAAGTTGAAAAATAAAAAATATATATATATATATGTCAAAGGCCTACGTATAGTCTCATCATTGACATTAAAATTGAATGATGATACTTCTCTATTATATTCGTTATTGATGTCAAAGAGATTCAACCATATTTTACAAAATGTTCTTTATGAAGATGAATTCCTTAAACGTGTTAAGTGCCAACGTTACATCAGCGTTTTCCAAACCATATTTTCATGAGAATTGAAGTATAAAAATGGTGTTAGTTTATTTTTTTTTTTTCACGTGAAGATATTTAAAGATTTCCATTCCCATCGATTCAAAAAACAATGATAAATTATTTATATTGTGTTTGTTATAAATTCAAATTCATATCGATTTATCGTAGATAAGTTTTTCACGGAAAACAAGATCTTCAGGATATAATTGAGATTGTACAAAGTGTTAATTTGTGAGTTAAGGTGGTTTAGGAAACGCTTCCTCCGGATTTAAATCGAAAGAAGTATCGAGAGAAACTTTATTGAATATAGAAATTGAATTACTATATCGAAACATGGCCAAATAACATTGTCTTGTTGTAATTCGTTGTAAAATAGTTAAATTTTTGTTAAAAAAAGGAAGAAACTAGATAACAGAATTGTGTACAAAGCAGATGTAAGTTTCGATTCGAATTTCAAATTATTTTAATCTTTTGCCGTAGAGAGTAGAAATAAATTGTGTTTAAGTGTGAATTGATCTAATATAATTTTAAATTTTCACGAATAATTACTTGAAAATCAAAATTTATTACTCACATAATTATTGTAATTTGCGATTTTTCTAAAAAATGTACAATTATAACATAATAACGAAAGTGCATAATATTTAAAAAAAAAAAAGAATCGGCATAATTTCATATAATTTTTTAGTTAGAAATTCCATTATTGTTTTACATAAAAATTTTCACATAAAAAAATTATCGTAACTTGTATGTAACATTAATTTTATGAATATAATTTATACCTTTGGTGAAAGTTTCTCAAACATTTTTGCAAAAATATTATAACATGAAAAAAGGGAGAAATAAATATTGTACATATTAACATTTAAGTCGTTCACATGATCGTGATTTCATTTCCTAGTTCAGCTTGATGTCAATTTTCAAAACCACGAAGGCAACTAATGATTAATTCTACAAACAAAAAAATTAAAGATAATTTTTATTTTCATGCGTCAAAAATCAATAACGTTGACTTCGATCAGGCTGAATTGAAAAATTGTTGTTGTATATATATATAATATTATTATATGTGTAAATGTGTAAGAGGCGTTTGATCACGCTTCAAAAAATATTGTACAATTGTATTTGATATAAAAAAAAAAAAAAGAAAGAAAGAAAAGAAAAAAAGATTGAATTCGCAATCATCCCTTTGCCATCTATGAAATCGCAGTATATTTGTGTAGATATTAAACTTTAACGAATGTAATTGCATTTGTACAAAGTAAAATAAGCAAATGCAACATAGTCTTTTAAAAATCAACGAGTTGTTTCTTGATGTTTCTTCTATCTAATGTTCGTAATTTGGAATAAGAGAAGCGATAGAATTATTAAAATTTTTTTTAATAAAAAAAAATTGATGTGTTAATTTTTTCACGTGTTAATTTCATTCATTGACTCTCGAAGATATTAGAAAAGTATTAAGTAACGCATTTGCTCGAGTTACGTGGCAATATTCGTCGCTTTCTATTCATTATCATCAAACCATGAAAAAAAGAAAAGAAAAAAAAAAAAAAAAAAGAATCCATCCACTCGAATTTCCAATCCACGAATCCGAAAATTTCAACGACCCTTATGCATTATTTATTTTTCTGCCAGATAGGATTCAGGGAAATTCTCTCGCTCCAATAAATTCGTTACTATACGGAACATTGATGAAAAAAAAAAAAAGCAACGCTTCTGATGCATTTGCAAACACGATTCCGTTTTGTTGCTAATTTTTTTTTTTTTCGTACACATTAATGAATGCACACACAATTTTACCGTAAAGTTTTTATTTTAACGGAAGAATTCTCATTTTTCGTTCGAAATCGAAAACGAATATCCTTTTAACGAAAGTACCAAATAAGATAATGTTGAAAGTATTTCCACATAAAAATGATAAAATGTATAATTTGTATGTACATATAATTCTTTAAAATAAAATTGCAGTTTGGAATTATAATTTCTCAAGAAAGTATTACTTTAACATTCCATGCATAATCTCGCATATTTTTCTTTTGTTGAAGAATTCTTTGCGTTATGATTTTAAACTAGAAACTTTTCTAATTATTCAAAAAATATTAATCGATGTACTAATTAACTGGCTCTACTTACAGAAAACAGAATTACGTATTGTCCTATAACAAGACGCTTTCTCTTCACGTTGTGACGTGTAACACTTTAACTACATTCCAATCTCCTTTTACCGTGAAAAACGAAATAGTGAAAATTGGAACTACCACGTTTTATCTTGGAACGTGATGTCAGAAGCTTGGCTTGGCCAAGGGAAATACGCCACTATCCTATCTGCATTTTGGCCAATTTGCATATTGTTCTGCTTGCAGACCACGTTCTGTGGATCAAATGTTAATTCGTTTCGTAAATATAAAATCATAATGTTGAATCAAATCAAATAGTTTTTATCTTCGTGAAATTTTTTTCAAGATATTTTTTTCCTTCTCTTCAAACCGGCTTCAAAGCTAGAACGAAATGACAAGTAAAGAGTAGAGACGACACGTCAAGCATTTTGCCTTAAACGCAAGAAAAAGCAGACTTGCCGCAAAAGAAATCCTATTTGTGCCGGAAGGTTATCATAAATTGTAGACAATTTTCTTCTACTCCATAATCGTTTCTCCTATTACGAGCAACAGAGATAAATGAAAAGGAAGTAAGAAAGATGGGTGAAAAGTGAGAACGTTAAAAGATAAGATGAAAAGAAAAGGAATGGAGACAATCGGAGCAGAGATTGCAAAAAATATGAGGAAAAAGAAGAGATAGCCACTTATAATACAATCGATGATTAAATGCCTGTAAATTACGATTATTATTTAATATAATATTGCATGTTGAAATAAATTATTTTTTATCATTTAACAAATGAATTATCAAAAATATTGAAAGAAGATATAGTTTATTTTCTTTTTATTTTTCTCGAAAAGAATAACAAAAAATATATAATTAAAAATATTATTAATATTGGTAATTAATGGTATATTAAAAAAAAATATCTAAGACCGTGCACTCTTCATTTTCGAAATAATTGTTAAAATTGTTCCAAGCTGTGCGCCGATCCGTAGTACTGAGCAAGCCGCTAGATGGCTCCGAGCGCCACTGTGAATCTCGTTAGCATTATTCGTCCTCGTAGATGTAAGCATTAAATCATCGACAATTTTCCGTCGTATTATAAAAAATTCATATTAATTAAGACGCAATGTGGATTAGCTTATAATTTATCTATCATATTCTATCATACCAAATTTATAGAATTAGTTTAATATTTTGGAACCATACCAATAGACTTGACAGCTTTTAAATCCTTATTAATCTTATGAAGCGATATATCTATTGATTTCCTTTATTATTTTGAATTTATGTATAGCAATAATTATAAATTATAATTAAACATAAGATTATATTATAATACATATGTAAACTGATTTAAATAGTATATAAGCAAATAGAATGTAGAAATTAATTTTAAAAGTAATGAATTAATACAGAGTCAGTCTTAATGTAATTTTTATCGTGAGACATAACTGAGAACAATCTTGAATATAACCGGCTGAATCCGACACGACGATATGCTCTATTATTAACACAATGCGAATCATTTGCACACGAAGTTGCATTTTCAATACAAATATCATTGCGTTGCATTCAATAGTAATAATATTCGTAATTCAACTTTCTCATTGTTTCAACGAAATAACGAAAGTTATATTTGTTCATTATTTAATTCAATACCTGGCAGTAGCCAACGTATTCAATTTACACGAGGTTAAGATAACATAATAGGATATAGCATAATAGAGCTAACGATACAACATGCTAAAGCGTAATAATCTTGCTTTAATGACTTCATTAGGGAGTACAATGAGATGTAATTAATAATACTGATGAAACGCTCGCGGTAATTCATTAGGATCACCGTTTGGCTTTACCTTATTATTATGATTCAAATTAACGTAGAACAAACAGATTTATCGGATACATTCTATTTCTCTATGACCCAAATCTCAAAGGATATCACGAGGATAGGATTCATTAAAATGTAACTCGGTGTTCACGTTGTGTCAAATTTTCTTTTCGTAATAATAAACGTTGTTATTACAGCTTTTCTTATTCATTATCTCATATGCAAAGCGGTATTACAAAACGAGCTATATATTTTTAAATTACGCCGTTGTTTCGTTTGCTCGTGTTCGACTCACGTTTCAACGATTGAACGATTAACCGTATCCAGGGGAGGAAATCGATCAAGGTTATTGACCCTTTCTATAATTCACGGAAGGGTGAGTAGCATAGAGCGTCCGATTAAATATTTTATTCGCGACAAAGTCGTCTGGAACGTTCATGTGTGCTGATCGATCGATGTTACCGCAAAATGTCGACGTCGCTCCCTCAAACATATCGTTTTCAAACATTGTGATTTCAGCTTGTCACTCGCAGAAACGCCGATCATTTTACTTTTTGACTGACGGATTAATCATTCAACCACATTCGTACTTCATTTAAGCAAGATAATTAACAATTATATTTCATTGACACGTATATTATTTTGTTTTGTTGTTCAGATCGTGTAAATAGAAACGTAACAAAATCTGTGCAAGTGTTCCCTAGCTACATAGCGTGAGTCAACTTGACCTGTTTCTGCTAACCGCGTCACAGACTCTTGTGTCCAAAAAAAATTAAACAGTGAAAAAATTTTTTCTGCGCTTACTCTTCGACTCCACTCGCGAACTGCTCGAAACGTTTTAAATTTAATTTATTAATTATTATTACATTTGGACTTAAAATATAACCTGTATATTTTTTAACATTTAAATTTCTCCCTTTTTCTTTCTCTCTGAAAGAATTTATACGTTTATGCGTTATTAGGTAAATAATATTTCTGAATTATTTCGAAAAAATTCGATTGGACGGTCTCCAAATGTTAGATATCTGATTTACAAAATCAATCTTCACATCAGAAATCTAATTTCCTCTACGTTCGAGAGCTAGAGCAACGCGAGTTTGTAACGACGATCTTTAATTTTACCCACGCTGTTATGCAATTATGCAACTATTGCGTCAACGACGCGGTTCCCATGCAATTCGTTTGCCACGTTTTAGCGAGCAATTACCAACTGATATTATTCCACCGGTGATATAATTAAAAGCTGCTAGTGCATTTCGAGGTAACGAGGATGCTGTCTTAATTGCTCGAGATTTCCTCACAATTTAATTCTTCGTTTATGAAACAACCTCGTTGATCGTAAGAACGACAACTTCTATTATTTTTCAAAACAACAAGTTTTTTTCACAGACGTTTATTTGCACTTTCCTTTAGAGGAAAAGTTGAGAACAGCTTTTAAATTTAAATTTTATACTCTGCATTTTAATTTCGTAAATATTTAATATAACGTGATGAAATTGAATAATTATTTCAAGAATATTTTTTATATTTATCAGAAATAGGTGGAAAAAATTTTTTTTCAATTTTTTTTTACGATTGTGAGACTTACTAAATTTTCTTTAATTATTGAATGAATACTAAAAATTAAATAATATCTAAATCGTAGCGGAATTACATTGGTTCTTTATTACTGAATCGATTGGTCAACATTAATTTGGGGGACAAGCAGCGACCACGAGAAAATCATGTAGCAATTGGTTAACTCAAGATTTACGAGAAAAAGAAGAAGAAGAAATTGGCGATTGAGTCGAGATACAACAGAGCAAGCAATCTGATGATTGGCAATCATTTTGTAATCGGAAAGTAGCGTTTAAGACTTCCTCGTTCGAAATTAGGACAATGGAATTTTTCGTTCGAGTGAATCTCGCCTTCACTTGATTCTTTTTTTCTTTGGGAAAAATAGGAGACAGAAAATCTATTATATAGGCGAAAACAATGTCGACAATATATAAATAAGATATATATTGTTGAGATTGTGGACAATTAATGAAAAATTATTCGAAAATTATTTATCACAAAGAGAAAAATGTTTCACGATGATTTCCCTTTCCAGACGAATATCGAACAATTATTTGAATTGTAAATATAGAATTTTATTTCGATCTGAATGAAAACTCAGATGATACGCCCACTGTCATAAATAACAGACTTTCTGCCAGGAAAGATCACGTCTGGAATCGGATTTCAGTTCAGAGTGGAGATCGTCGTGACACTTTTCAGCCAATAGTTGTTATTCGAGATCGAATTTAATGGAAATTTGATAAAATAAATGACATAAAATAGACATCAAATAGAAAAATCTCAGAAAAGATTCGTTTCTTTTTTTTTTTTAATACATCTATAATATATTATACTAGAAAAATAATAAAATCTGCAAAATCAAGTTGCTTAATAGAATAATAAAATTTATTCGAATTAATACAAATATCTTTAATTGCAAAAATTCAAAGCTTTTTTAATATTACAAAATTTTAATGAATCGTATTCAACATGCTCGTTTAAGTTGCTTGTTCCATATTAATCTGCAATTTCAACTTTAGACTTTACATTTGTTTTTCTAAAAACGATTAACTTTGTTTCATTATTTACGAAGAATTTTAACCGATTAGTTTCGCGAAATTTATAAAGTTAGCATACCTTTGCTAATAGTTTTCATCGTGAAATAACCTTTATCCATCGTAAATAAAATTTACACTCGAATTTTCACACTTCGATATTTCTATATCTCGCATAATAATAAATTTAGTTTTCATCTCGTTCGAAGCTTATTTATTTCCACGTCAATGAAAAAATATGCAATCCCAGTTTGCATCATCTCTATCAACGACATTCCTTCCTTTCCCGATCTTACATCCATTAACCTTATCACCGTCCAACTCGCCGCTCGGCTTTAACCTTGTAATTCCATAATCCGATCGAGTGTAATTCGATTGGAAGCGGTGGTGGGTGCCCTCCGGAATTAACCGAGACCATCCACGTCCACGTCGCCGTGTTTCGATCTTAAGGGTTCGTTCAGCGTCCAAATGGGAAAATAATTCCTCGCAACTTATCGTAAAACAAAGGCTTCGAGTACTGTCATCTGACTCGAGTCGTGTCAAGGACACCCGCTTGCTTTTTAACCTTCTCTCTAATCCAGCTATTCTAAGCGTCGATTCCTTCCACTCTTACACCTTGATCTCGTTCGTCCTGATCTTTCAGGTTCTTGTACGGTTTATAATTAACCATTAATGAACTGAAAAAATTAATTCGAAATCAACATTTCGAACATAGCATTAGATTAAAATAATACGAAGTGTTGTCAATTATTATAGAAATAAATATAATTAAAGTATAAATAAAAATTAACAATTTATCGATTATCACAAAATATCACGAAAGGATTAAGAAAAATTCGCGTATGTAGCTACGTTTCATTCGATGAATTGTTCATCCACGTCAGTATATGTACGAATATCAGTGGGTGAATCATGAGAAAATTGACGTGCACGTGTTAATTTCATATTATCAGAAAAATACTTATCAATTGCGAGTGTTAATAACTTGGCGAGGGGCGTGTAATTGATTATGAGGAACTGGTATCATAGAACTGATTATTATAACTTGGTAATATTAATTATTAAATATTTTGTACACCTTTTCGAAAAAAAAATAAAAAACCTTATTATCACAACAAATACAATAATGTTAATGTGTAATATAAATTAAAATTGTCGTTTGAATTTTAGAATTTTTTAGGAAAGGATCGTCTAGGAAATTCATTCGTTTAAAGAATTTACATAAAAAAATTTTAATATTTGCAATGATTAAAAAAAAATAGTCGAAGAAAATTAGACATTAAATAGGTAGATAAAATAATGAATGATCGACGGCGCGTAGCCTGGAAACGAGTTGCACAACAAACAGACACAAGATATCGCCGATATTGCCAACAAAAATCCCACGGGATTCGAAACGTATTCACCCGAAATCGAAGTTTCGAACGAAATCGACCGAATAACTCTGTTCCCAACGGCGAGAAGAGTTTCTGCTGTGGAAAATTGGATTTGCAAGATTTATCAAGAAGGCCTCTTTATCGTGTATTTTTTCCTATGAAAAAGATTTCCAAATAAAATAAAATAATATATAATTGGATTTAATGTAAAATATGTATTATATCTATTCTAAAAAATATAAAATTTGTAGAAAATATAATTCTTACTACTCAAATATATGAATATTAGAAATACTCGTTATAAGAAATTTCGATTCGAAAAGCGGATATGACTAATTCAGATTTTTATCCATATTTGAATTTGAATAATTTGATTTTAAATTTTTTTTTTTTTAATAATCTCTCGAGAATTTGAAGACTATGAAATTTTCCTTATATATTCGAATTTTGATTAAAAGGATCAAATTTGGGTAAATTTGTTGCAAGTTTATATTTCGATATTTGATGTAGAATTAATTTAATTAATATTACACATCGATTTTAAATAGTGAAGCAAATTATTTATTATTAATTCAAGTCTCAAGATAATGAGTCATTTGCTCAAACGAAGTTTTTAAAGAGTTTTATATTATTGGATATTTTGAACATTTTCAAACTATTTTTAACATAATATTTATTAAAACAATTTTAATACAATTAAACACATAATTTAATATATATTAGTAAATAGCAAAAAACAATTTTATATAGTACTTTTAAATCCTTACTTGTTATCTCATCATTTTATTATAAGTAAATTAACGACTTATGCTAACAAAGTAATCAAACTTTAATTTAAAAAGAAATTTTTAATGTAATTAGCCAATGAATTATATTAAAAATATTATTTAATCTTATTAAATATTAAAATACGATTTTATAAATATTCTTTTATTTAAAATAAATCTTGAAATAAATTAAAATGAATAAAATTAACGTTTAATAATTACTTAATAATAATACAAAAATTGCAAGTACTAGAGGAAATATGAATGCATATAGCTTTATATTTTTAATCAAAATATAATTAATGATAAAATTTAACATGTTTCGAAAATCATTGAGAAAAAAGTGTATGTAATAATGATTTTTTTCACCAATAGCATTACGATATTCGAATAAAAATTCATTTCGCCTCGATAACTAACAAAGAAACTTTTCTTTCTCGCGTATTGCAACGTTTTGAAAAGAAAAAAAAAAAAAAAAGAATCACGGTATCGAGGTTACAATCGACGCTTGATATTTTTTAATAACGTCAATAAGATAGCGAGAAAGCGTGAAATCTACTATAGAATGCAATGTGGCAATAAACTGGAGTTGCATAAACGAATACGAAATAAGTTTACACCGATGATAATGTTAGTAATAAAAAAGTTCTATCTCCTAAGTTTTACAATACATGTAACACATATAAATTATTTGTAACTTAATAAATAAATCAAGAGAGACATTCCCGCGTGTCAACTTTTGTTTTTGATCTTTAAAAATTAAATCTTCAAAAATTTTATTATTATTACTCAATTTTTTTATTGTTGTAATTTTTCATGCGAAAACAGAAAAAAAACTGGCTCTCGTAACACGATTTTTTCATTTTCATTTTTTAATTGTATCATTAAGAGCGATGTTTATGCAAGTAATTCATATTTGTGGCTATGATAAAATGCGCTGGTACACATGGCGTAACGGAATACGAAACAAGATACAAAGCAACGTTGCTTTTGTTTCCATCATTCAAAATTCACGTGGTGTGTTATACCCGGTAACAGGGTACATTATAAGTTATAATAAACAGTCACATCTCGTTCAACGAAACTCTTATTCACGTGTGTGGGGGTATTCGCGCGGTTTCAGAGTTTCGCAGGTTTGAAAAACTTCAAACACTTTGCATGGATTAACGCAAGGATTGTTTTTTAAGCTTTAAAAAAGAAATAATTGCTTCATGGTTGGTAAACGTGGCGAGTTGGCATGAAAATATTCTTAAAATTGTTTGGAAAAAGGAAAAAAAAGAATTAAATAATTAACGAATCTTTGGGAATCTTTTTAAAATTAAAATTAAAATTAGAGATGAAATATATGCGCAGTTTTGTTTCAAAAATTTTCCTGATAAAATTTAACAATTTTATGCGATATTCATTTTGCTAATTATATTTCGAAATTCATTTTTATTTAATCATTAATATTAAATTATTCGCAAGAGAAAAATATTTGTACAAATCGAAAATACAATGGCATATAACATTTGCATAAAGAAACAAATAATTGTCAGTTGAATAATTTGCTTTTGATTACAATAAATGTTTTCTAACTTCCGGCTATCTGGAATGATAATTTTAAAAAGCATATTTGCAACGAGCCTGAAGCTAAACGATTTTTAATTGTTCTGAAATTTTGTATAATTAAAAAGAAAAATTAAATATTATTAATACGTAACAATTATTTCGAGACCGTTATTATAGATAGATTAAAAATGAAATTATAAATATCAAAGAATATTGAAAAATCTGAAAATATTGATTGTCATAAATTATTAAATTATACAATTATTAATTTAACAGAATCGACGTGAATGTAGATACGTAGAAAAGTATAATAAATTTCATATTATTTTTCATTTTTCTTATAATTTTATTAGATCCATGATAAAGTAAATTTATATGATATTGTAAATCTTTTTAATTTGCATTTATTATTGTAATAAATTTGTAATCGTTTGTAATTACAGGTTTTTTTACAACATGTAAAACGTTTCAATTCTCCTTTTTTAATACGAAATACCAAGCAAGGATCGTAAGTGAAAGCTTAATTTGTTTTGCAAATTGCTCGAATTGCTTTTCCTTTACAACTTGTGGTCCAGAATCGATTTCTCATGGGCAAAGAGAATTGCAATCCCTTTAATCAAATAAAATCTCATCAATTTGATTCAATTTGATTTATTGAGAACTCGAACGTACATTTATCTTGACAATTTCATGTAATCTTAAAAGGTAAGATAAATATAAATTTATGTTGTGATAAAATCGTACAAAAATCTTTATTTAAGACAATATGTGTATTGTTTTAAATCATTTACATTTACCAGGAAAATAAAAGAATAGTTTTTCTTTTTTTTTCTTTTTGTCTTTCTTATTTCCATTATTAATTCTATTCATAATAGCATTGTAATGTATATTTCAAAAGTACACGATAAAAATATGTAGTTAAAAGAATATAAAAATATATATATTATGAAGAAACGAAATTCATTCATTCAATTTTATTATCTAATTTTTCGTTTAATATTCCTTATTTCTTCATTTAATTGGCCGTATGAAGTTGTTATTTTATTATCATTAATATGGAAAAACGATCAAATGATACGAAGAATAATAAAAAGAAAAGATAAACAGCAAAAGCGAGTAAATAGCTCAAAAAATTCGTATAGAAATCATCTTAATTCATCAATCATAATTTGTATCATCGTATTTTTGATAATTATTTAAATGAACGTTTTATTGTTCATTGCTCCATTATATTAATGCATCATCTAGAATTCGTATTTAATAATCTCCGAAATGAAAAATTGGAGCTAAAAATATTAGAAATATAGAAATTAAACTTTGTTACAGCTTGTATCTAATCCGTAAAATGAAATTATTAAATCCGTGCCAAAGACTGTAACGTGACATTATAAAGCAAGAGATTAAAAAGGAAACTAAACTTTCTCCTAAATAAATTTTTACTATCGATAACAATTTTATACATATTTAAGTAAGATAATTTGAATGAAATTATTCAATTCGTTTTTTATTTTCCTTTCCCCATTCAAAATTTTGAAATCCAATTCGAATTTTTTAATCCCAATATAATTCAGAAAGCACTATTATCCGTAACTGCTATCACAAGTTTGCGATCGGCAGGCGCTTGTTCGACGCGCTATTGCGCATGCGCGGACGCATACCGACGCAAGAATCCGTGCCACTGATTGGTAGACGGTCAGACGCTCCGAAACACCAAGTATACGTGCACGACTCGCATAGTCAGTCTCGCGCCGAGCGTTGTATAGTGCGCTTTGTTGGAAGTAGTATCGTTCGTGGTTCGGATTTGTGTATTTGAAAATTTTCGAGAACTCGAAATATATCACGATATTAACGTGTGTACGTGACAAACAATCAAAGTGATATTTCTCGTGTCGAAGAGACAAAAAGCAACAAATCGTTAATTCGTTTGCATCCAGCGGTCATAAACGTTCGAAGGTTAGCATTCCCTGTTTTTATAAAGTTCCTCAAGTTGTGAAAAGAAATTGTGCAATCGAACTAAAACCGCGAACGCCGTTTTTTCGATAGTCACTTTTCGATCTCTCGATTCCCACCTTCGTATTGTTTCTTATCTTACGAAATTTTAATTACTTTTGCTATTATTTCAGAATTGCTTGTCATTATCGTGATTGACAAGTGTTGTGGTTTAAAACTATTTTAGAATAATATTCTCAATTATTTGGAGGATTGTTGTTTAATATTTTATTTAATTAATTTTAAAGAGATTCTGAAAATATATTTCTTCTAATTTTAATTCCTTGTCATGTATAACATATATTCGAATACGATTAAACCGTAAGAGAAAACAAAAACTTTCTATTACGTTTACGGAAACAAATAATTTATGTGTAATTATTATTTTTTTATATAATCTAATAGTTAATTTTATTATTTACTATATATAACAAATAAATCTCTAATATTGTAATATATTACTGTATAATTAAATATATTACTATAATATAATAAAAAAGATATTTTATGTATTATATTATACCAATTATATTAATTATATGTGTTTATTAAATATCCTCATGTAACAATACTCGATAATAATATACACAATACGATATATTACATACAAATTTTAAATAATATAGAGTGAATTATTTTAATACACTCGTATATAAAATATAGTAATACGCAATAGTAAATTTGTACTAGATTCACAGTATGTATTTTATATATTGGCAATTATTATAACAATTTTCTTCAATCTTCTTCCCTCTTGATGTTTTTTCGCGTTAATGATTTTTCGCGCTTAGTCGGTATTTTCCTCGTCAAGGAAAATCGAGACCTCTCTCTATAGGTAACTTGTTAGCCTGAAATCCAACGCTCGACTAACTCGGTCGAATATATACGACTGACAATCAGTCGATGCAATTCCGTCCAATTCAACCGTCGATTGCGACAAACTTGGATAATTAAGCCGCTTGTCCGTCAAACTTGCTCGTCGAACGTCGAGCGATTCCACCGGTATAATAATACGAAATAATAATAACAACTTTTCACGACGATCTCGTTCAACGGACACGCGTGTATCGACGAAAGAAGAGTTTACCTTGCGTTACGGTTAGCTGAGTAAGAAATTTGCGGATTTAAATGGGCCGCGGTGCAACAAGTCTCCTCGAAAGAAGAACTTTCCTTCTCGACACGCTTACGCGATTATCGCTGACTAATTATATCGAGGGAAAAGAAATATCGTTTTGGAAACAATAATTTCACAAAGAACGTGTACGTACGATAATTATAATGGGCGTGGTTAATAGTAATCGTGCGTTCGTTGAGAATAAATCGTTTGATCGAATAATGGTGTATTTTGTATACGGTTATTTATCTGGTACATTGGAAAGGATTCGATAAGTCGATAAATAACCTTGGCTAATCAATGTGTAATAAACTATTACGGCTAATGGATAGATAGCATTAAGTATTTTTTCGAAATAGGATGCTTCGTTTGTTATTTGTTTGTAGTTTGTAATTATCGAAGGAAATATATTTTTAGATAAATGGTATTGAAGTTAAAAAATGTTAAAATTCATGTTTTTTTGTGTTTTATCAATTTAAGAGAAAAATTTTACTGAATTGAATATGATTTATCAATTTCAATTAATATTAAATTCATTATTTTATTGATAATGTTAATCAATTATAATATACCGATAGACGTATCTATTTATTTATTTTTTTTTGATATTTTATCAAATAAATTAAATTAAATCACTCGTCAAAGATAATTTTGTAATCAAAATATTATCTTCTATAAAATAAATAACTAAATTACGAAAAGATTTTTAATCATTGACGAATAATTCCATTAGAATAGCTTAGATTTTATACATCAATACCTGGAATTCTTTTCAATTAAAGCTGTTTAATAATAGTTATGTAACTTAAAATTATTCGTAGTTTCACAATTTGATTTACAGACAGAATTAAATGATAAATAATTTCCAGTCTTTGTCTCGTCTTCTCTTACATTGAAATAATTTATTTTTATTATTATTGCAGAATTATCGATAATTTAATTCGCAAAAAATTTTGTTTATTTGTTTTAATCATTGTAAAAATGTTATAAAATTATATTCCTGGATAATTTTCTAATCTCATACGAACGAACTATGCAATATGAATGATCGCAATTCGCCAATAAACACGTGGATGCAAACGAATTAAAAGGAAGAAATTTGATAGATCGAGACGGAAGAGCATTAGAAGACAAACTGCGTAAATGGTGAGAGAACGCGTCGCCATGGGTACCGTGTGTTGTGGTCCGCGCGTGTAGTGCAAACCCCGTGATCGAAGGGAAGAGACGATGAGATGAACAGAGACAACCTAACGGTAACAAGGAGGGAAGAGTGAAAGGTTCGGTTGAAAGAAGGAAGATATAGAACGCGTGGACAAGCGTGACCGGCAAGAGTTCGAAAGACTACTCTCTCGTTGCGTTGAAGAGAGGGCAGCAGAATCGGCGAGAGAAAGAGGAAGAATAATGCGGTCTCGTTGTTTCCGTCTTGATCAACAGGACGTTCGGATCTGCTCGTAGTAAGTAGAACTAAAAAAAATTAGTTTCCTTCGATCTCTTGGATTTTTGTTTGCAGCTTGTTTTCGTGGTAAGTTTGGTATAATTTACGTGGAATTGTTCGGCCAATCGATATCCATATTTCCATCGTTGTGTCGACGGACGACGAACAATTCGAATATTAGACTAATGAAAAAGGAAGAAACAAATTTTTGGGATTTCGAGAATCCACAGATTCAGGTAAAAAGTCATCGAACCCGGGTCCTGGTGCAAAGATGGTGGAATGTAAAGATAGGTTCCTCGGTCGAAAGTGTTGAAAAACAAGGTAGAAACTGCGAGAGCAGTTAACCACAAAGTTAACCTCGAGTATCGTGGAAAAAGAAGTGGACGGCTATAAGTGGTCCTGGCGTATTCAAGGATGTTTCGAGCAGGGTCTAGTCGGTCAATAGAAAGTACAATACAGGCCGTGACAAGTTACTATAAACCGTTACAGCATGGACTCGTTCGTTCGAACATCTATTTGCGCATCGTCTTTATGATCAATAGGATTTATTTAAATACGCGAAACATTCGACGTTATATTAACACCGTCAAAGAAATTTTATTAATATTTATATTTGCAAAAATTACTTTTATGATGATAAATCCCAGAATTTTTTTTCATTTATTGGCGATAAACTAAGATACAATCAGTGGCGTTTATATCGCAAAATAATATCCAATTTTTAAACTTAAAGGACTGTGAAAAATCAGCGTCTAAAAGGCAAAGAAACTTCCTTATTGAAATACCGTACGAAGAGAGTCGTCAAATTAGCGTAATTGGATTAATTCAAGTTTATGCGTTGAATGGCGCGTTAGGAAAACATGAAAAACGAAGCTTTATCAAAGTAGCAATTTCTTTGATGAAACTCGACCTGCCATGGTCGAGTGCCATGTACGAGAGGAAAAGAAAATATAAAAAATCTTTTATACGGTTTGTACTTCTAAAGATGAATTTTCACTCTAGAGTAGTTCCATCTAAAGTTGCTCGTTTACTTAATTAATGTCTTGGCACGAAATATAAAAAGAAATGTTTTGGTATTTACTGTTGCAGGTATTATGAGAAATAAAATTTGTTAATTAATCTATCACGAAGAATTTAACGTGTTTAAAAATATTTCGAAATTTTTGTAAAGAGTAATTTAATTTTTATATATATATATATATATTGAAGAATATTTAAAAATATGTATTGGAATTTCGTTTGTTTAATTTGTAAAATACAATCAATTTTGATAATTTATAAAAATTGAAAATATATCAAGAAATTTTTTAGCAATATTGAAATATTATTTTAATTTCGTTCGTTAAAGTTTTCATTTACATCTTATAAAAATTAAATATTTTTATAACCGAAAACGATATGATAAAAACAATTGAGAATTTTAGCGACCTTCTAATTTTTTAAGAAATGAAATTTCCGCGAATCCTTAAGATATAACTGAAATCTTAGAGTCGCAAAATCTAATTATAAAACGTTAATCCGAAGGTGAATCGGCTTTATTAAATCAGCAGCAGTTTACAGATAGCGAATCGTTAATTTTTGACATTTCAAATATATTCAATATATTTCGCTCAAAACTTGATTCTTATTTATTTTTAAAAAATTGTTTATCAATAATTAAATGTGAAAAGATAATTTTTTAGTAGGTTATGAAAAAAACACTAATCTTTTATTTGTCAAAAGTTGTATATTCTATTTTGAGTAAAAATTAATTGCTTTTAAAAACAATAAATCAAAAACGAGTTCGAGTTTTCAACACTATCGAACATCAATAAATTAACATTTTTTTTTTCTTTTTACGATTAAAGAAACGTGAAGAATAGAAAAGATAATTTTTTTCCGTAGCATTATAATTTTCTCAAAACGTGACAAGACATTAAACAATTCTCCTATTTTTCTCATATACCACGCGATACAAGAAAAATAATGAGAAACATATTTCAGTAAAATTTATAACGAAATTAGGATATATTATATTTGTCATGTAAGTATCGAAAGATTGAAATCAGTCATCAAATATTTTTCATTTAATATAGTGCTTTATAATTTTTATTTATTTTTTTTTCCTTTTAGAGTATCTATTGAAATATACGTATATTTTTAAAATAAATTTACAGTATCTGATATTCTGTCAAGAATGCAAGAATAAAAAAAATGGCAAAAATGATTGATGATAAAAATTAATAAATAAGAACAAATTAATTTCAATTACAACAACTTACGAGAAAAATAAAATTGTAAGTAATTGCCGCGATGAAACTTCTTTTATGAAAATAGTTTTCGCAATTGAGCAAAATTACCAACCTTGAAACTTTTTTTCCAACAATTTCAAGGTAACAAGGAAAATGATGAATTAAACTCTTGCTATTTTCGCGTGAACTAGAACATATTTCAATTTCAACAAAATCCCGTCTTATAAAAAGTGATCGATGCGATGTGAAGATGGCTCGCTAGCAATGCAGTTTAGAACTGGTGAAGTTTTTTAACCAGGCATAACCATATTTATATTTGAAATAAAAATTGAAACTTTGATAATTACAATAGTTCAATAATATTTATAATATTAAGAAAGCAATTAGCATTTCCAGTCATTATCCTGTAACCAACAACGATTCTTAATTATCGTATTAATTAATCATGACTCTTTTTAAACGTTATTTACAAATATTAGGTGACATTAAATATTTATATACTTTTTAAAAATCTGATAAAATTTTTATCAAATAATAAAATAAAAACATAATTTCGTTACGTATTAATCGGGAAACACAATTAATATATGCGTGTATTATGGAAACAATTGAGCTCGTTTTGGATTAATCGATGTTGGACGACGAGTTGCATGCAAACGATCGGACACGGATTCGTGAGCGTGTAAATGACGTTAGAAAGTTGCGAAAGAAGCAGCTGACTCATCCACCAAGTGCTTTTTCTCATCGTTGCGGAAACCGTGGTCATGCACATATGCATGGAACCGAGAAGAAAATACAGGATAGCCCGCAATAGTGATATATACACAACCGGAAAAGGGGTGAATCTTCATGAAAAAAAAAAAAAAAAATAAATAAAATAAAATAAAATTCTTATAGGAGCCTATATTTTAACGTTCTAATTTTTAGGAAGTAAATATTCATACTGGAATGATTCATTGTAGATTTAAACGTGAAAATTCTAATTCTCACGAATTTTTATCTTATCATTGTTAATTTCCAATACTTAAATACAAAAACCATGTTATGCAATAATGAAAAAATAAGTAATTATATCATTTTGCTTTTAATATCGTTGCAAAATTTACGTGTTAATATTTTTTCTTTTTCTTTTATCCTTCGTTTATCAGATTACAATTACTTTATCACTGATGTCAAAGATGCATCAAATTCTCGAAGCTTACTTTGACAAAATTTCATCCAAGTAATTAGCTCGATGTTATAATCAGCACTTTTAATTTTGATTTAACACAATTGAAAAATAATGCATAAAATATTCGCACGAAATTATAATTTCGAGTTTACATATTTACACGAGTATAAATAATAGCAAAAAAATAAGAAAAATTCAAATTTGTAAATTGAATTTCATATTGATTGACAGTCTATATATAAACAACTATTTGCGATAACAATAACAAGAAAAAGAATACTCGATAAGGTTTATCTGGTTGTGAGTCATATGAATGAGGTAACATGTAAATTGTTTAGGAATATAAAAAATGATGTTAAGTACCGTTTTTAGATAAAGAAATTTTTATCTGATTAACCGATTAGGAAATATCTATATAACAATATCTATATAAAATTTCAAGAAATTAATCGGATATATTTTATTTCTCTTACATTATTCATTTTAAATAAGATATTTTAATTAAAATGCAGATATAAAACAGATGTTAACAAAATGGCAGTACGCAAAGTAAAATAATAATAAAATAAATTTTTGTTGTTCGTCTAACTAAAGATCGTGACGTAAATAAAAATTATTCAAGAGATTCAAAAGGCAGAGATCGTCTTGATTAATTCTTTTCTCGGATGCTGTTACTCGTTGTAATCGGACCGAAAAGTTACGGTGTCTGATAATGTGTTGATGTTCACACGTAGAAAGAAAGTTAAATTTATATAGTTAAACACGGAAAATACCGTTTTAATCTCCTTTGATAAAAATCTTCGACTGAGTTCTTCGACGAATGCAAGATTTTATCTGCAGTGAGATTATTTCTCCGTATAAATGGATACATTTTTATTTTTAATGTAAAAAAAGGGATTTTATAGAAAATAAACTGCAACACACTACATTCTCGATATAGAACTTATGGAATTACGATGCAATACGTTTTTAATAAAATTCCAATATTCTTTATCCTTCATCTTCCTAGTAAAATTTTCTAAATACAATTATTTTCTTTCTTTCTTTCTTCACAAAGAAAAAAGTAATTTTTAATACGGAACGTAATTACTTAAAAATCATAATTCTTAATATAAATCCCCGATACCGCATTGAGGTAACTCATAAATTCAAAAAATTTCATGAGCTAATATTTTTGAGAAAATTCTACAGTTATGAAGGATGATGCGTCAGCGCGAAGCAATGCACGGAATGAACTCTTTGTCATCCTTTACGATCCTCCGCTATTATATCCTAACCGCAGAATTATTTGATAACGAATCCCCATGATATATTCAACTTATAAGGTAAAAGAAGAAAACGATTCGGTTAACTTGCTGCACGTATAATAATTCAGATAGTGTTGTTATCGCGTTTTGTAAATTTCCTAATAAATCGACAAAATCGACAGAGAAGAAGAAATACATTCTTCTTACACTAACTAGGTTTCCAGTAGCAACGCTCTCCTCCGCGCAGTATAATTCAACTTCCCAGAACGTAGCAACAAATTAGAAAAATAATTGTCTGGCTTAAGTAAGTACTTAGTCTTGCAGTTTCCCCCTCCAGTCCTCCTTTCAACCACCCCTCTCTCCTCTTTCGTTCTTTTCCCCGGTGCGATGCCCGCGGCTGGTGCGTGTTTCCGCCGTATTTTCTCTCACATACCTCTGCGTACACGCGCTCCCACGTCACGGACGTGACACTCTCAATGACCCACGCAATACGCGGCCCGTGCCATTATAATTTTTCACTTCTGATCTCATAACTCATTCAGTTCTTTACGGGCGGCGAGCCGCAACGATCGTCAACAGCCTCGATCGTAATGGGAATGAAATTATGTTGCCGTTTAGATCGAACGATAATGGAATCGAATGGAAATTCGTTGTAATTGATAAAATTATGTATTACACAGAGGAAACGATTCGTAATTTTTTCAGGAAAATGGTTTCTATTATAGAAATGAAATGTGAAATAAAAATGGGTGAAATTGAATGGCATTCAACGAAAGCATTAAAAAAGAAGGAGAAAGTATTTTGAATATTATATAATAATGATGGAAATGGAATTATGTTATCGTTTTGATTAATGGAATCGAATGGAAATTCGTAATTGATAAAATTATGTATTACACAGAGGAAATGATTCGTAGTTTTTTTCAGGAAAATGGTTTCTATTATAAAAATGAAATGTAAAATAAAAATGGGTGAAATTGAATGGCATTCAACGAAAGCATTAAAAAGGAAGGAGAAAGTATTTTGGATATTATATAATAATGATGGAAATGGAATTATGTTATCGTTTTGATTAATGGAATTCGTTGTAATTGATAAAATTATGTATTACACAGAGGAAACAATTCATAATTTTTTCAGAAAAATGGTTTCTATTACGTGAGATAAAAATGGAGGAAAAGGTGAATTCAACGAAAGCATTAAGAGTATTAAAAAGTAAGAAGAGAGTATTTTGGTTATTATATAATAATAATAGAAATGAAATTATTTTATCGTTTCGATCGAATGATTAATGGAATCGAATGAAAATTCGTAATTGAAAAAATGATGTATTATAAAGAAAATGTAATTTTTAGGATAATTTCTATCACATAAAATTAAAGAAAGGAGGAAAAATATAAGAAGAGAGGGATATTTTAGATATTATACGGATTAAATCATAAAATCAACCGAAGTAGTAGCAAATTAAGTACGAAACGTCTATCATTTCTAACCTAATTGAAAATTCCTAACCTAATTGATTCAAATTATATCGTGTATTGCAAAGTTTTTGAAAGAATATCGAGAACCACTGCAAATTTATCCATTTGAATCGTTTCTATTATTTAAATTTCGATCGTATTATTGTCTCCGTACGCGTGTATACGTATAATCCGTAACAGGTCGTCAAATACGAGTTCAATTTTGGCCAAACTCGATTTCGAATCGATCAAAGTTGGCGAGCGTGTGGGATTCGTATAATACTTGGCGGTGGTGCTCGTTTTGCCGCAAGTCAAATCGACTTAATCACTTTCAGAATTGGAAACTCTGGCAAACTAGACGCGAAAGTGCGAATTATTGCTATAACTCGAGAATCTCCGATGTCTGGATCTCGTATTATTCGTATTTTAAAATCACGTAGATCACAATTTCATGGTGAAACTTGCGATCGTGTATGTATACCGATACGAACATCTTTTTCTAACTTAATTTATGCGATCATCTTTAAAATAAATGACAACATGGAGAAATTGCTTAAATTGGAAGGAGATATAAATATATTTTTTCTTTAACAAAGAGAATTGATCATTGAAAATATATAAATTCGCAATAATAATCATTGTTTCGCGTTATTGTCTTTCTACTTCGCTTTAAATATTATTTCAAATAAGCTGCGCAAAGTGATGGAAGGAAGAAAGTTTATCGACAAGACGATTCGACGAGCGATCGCGCAACTGGCCGTTTGCATGGTGAAAAAAATAGTCGAGTTTCTCGACACGAGTGCATTTAAACGCGATGAAATCATTGACTCGTTCCTTCATTTGCCCTGTCATTGTCGATGAATAGAGCACCATCTTTGCGGACAAAGAGATAGCTGCAACTTGTGTAACAGCATTAAATGTCAGGTCGAGAGACTGGCTATGTTGGCCGGATTACGGTTTCAATCCTTCTACGTATACTTTATTTCACCGCAAACGCTTTGGCGCACCTAGATCTTTCCCATTCTCGTGGTTCCGTTGCTCCTCACCAACCGACCCAACTCTCTCAAATTTAATTCAATCTCTGTGTAGATTGCTACACGCTCCTATTTTTCCTCATCGTCGATCGAATATGAGCTTACCTATGGTATTTCATCAATTTTATAAGATTCGAAATTCGAAAAAATTTGAGATCGCAGCTTGTGCCGAATATTTTGTACTAAATGCATTAGTCGAAATAACATGGTTGGTTCTGTTAATTATAAATAATATTGCTGTACGTTAATCAACAAGACGAATAATTTTCATTGCGTAATTGTCACGGAAGTGGTTCCGTGTTTCTGATTATGTAAATCGAGGATCCTATAGAAATATAAAAATTGAATTACTCGTTTCACGCGTGTGCTTTTTCGATCTTGTCACGAGAAAGCAAGCCCCATTTACACTTCCGGTTAATCCCTGGAACGTTGCAACGCCTATTCGACGTTTTCAATCTGTGAAAATCTTTGTATCGGAGGTTGGTCGAGAACAGAAGAGTTGGGAATTAACCGGTTGAAAAGGGTAACTAGTTAAAAAATATTTGAATGTTTGAAAAGCATTTATATTCGTAGCTATTATAATTGATCCGTTCTTCGTAATGACCACGGCCATTTGGTATTGCAGTTATTCGCATTATTATTATTACGTTTCGAACAATAAATTATCGAGGTAACTTTATTCGTAACTTCAACTATTAAATTTTGCCCATTTATATTCGAGAATAATGGCAAAGTTGATAATGACAAACTTTCTTAATATTCAACGGGGCTTTATCTTCTTCTTCGTAATATCAATGAACAGGAAATTGTACGGCACATCGAGAATAGAGAATAACTTATATCGCGATGTAATTTCCTTTCGTAAAAGATCTTGTTTTAAGAAAGGGGGATCGAAGCTGCAAAGATTAGTTGAAATTTTCAAAAAGTATCTCGAAAATTGTTTAAATTAACGCTTTAACAATACATATCACCCATGTATAATTATATTTTATCACACATTCACATATTTATATATTACGTTAAAACAGCAGATTAATTATTTTTAATTGTCTAAATATTATTCATCGTTTTAATGCATGATCTTTAATACATTTATATTATACAATACACGTGGAAAATTTATACAATATTTTTGCACAATTAGAAAAGAAAAGTAGCGCGAATTATGGTTGTTTCGGAGGCGAACAATCCGGTATTGGTCACGGTTCACGTTCACCAAGGTTCCACAATAGCGCGCAACAAACATTTACTTACAAACGGCGCACCCAGCCCTGACATTTTCTGCCCGAGCACTCGTCGTGTAATCCTTATATTACTTCTCAGGATCGGAGATTCCGTTGCTTAACATTTTCATGCATTAAATGTTATCGTGTGCGACTTATAACGATCGAAGAATACAGTTGCGTAAGTAATACAGTTGGAATAAAGTTAATAAATCTTGCGATTACCGTGAATAAACGTGTATTAACATTTACGATTTTTCTTATTTATGCGTGGGCTTTATTGTTCTCTGCTTTTTTGTTTACCCTCTTATGCGATGGAAGCTAGAGATTTATCGCTTCGTGTCTTCGAGTTAACGTCGTTCTTTATTTAATTATTTTTTCTTACGGAATAATCGATCGATAAATAATAAAATTGAGAGAAAGAAATATTTTTGAATATTAAAAATTATACATGTGTGTCGAGGAGTTTTTCACTCGTCATATTGTCGTCATTTTCGTAATCGTGATCAAAGCGATGTTAAAATTCATTTAAAAAACAATTTCAACTTCATTCAAGCACATAGAAAATTTCCACCGTTACTTTGCGTTATTTGAAACAACAACTTTTTTTATATATCTCGTAACATTGACCGCTTACAGAGAACGAAGAACCATTATCCTCTTTACATTCGCGTGTATACTCATTACTGTATCAAAAGCGATCAACCGAACGATTTCACTCTTCTTCTTGCACTCGGATTCCTTTCTGAGAAGTGAATCGTGATTTCACGATAATCATCGGTGGCTCCTCGATTCATCGGTGGCTCGAAATTCACGAGATTCAACAGCGACCGAGGTGCGTCGTGATTGTCATGATGATAAGATAAGGCCATCATCGTGTTGTGAAGCAGTTTAACACGTTCGCTACTGATTGGACCATCGTTACCTGTACGCATCATATATTTATTAAACACACTGCATTCACCCTTTTTACACCTTCATTATTTTCAACCTAAAACACGAATGTTTCTCAGAATCTATCCATAAACAATTTTTACTCGACTCTAAAAAGTCTAATTCATCGCGAAAGAACGAAAGAATGCACCAGTTTTTTTTTGTTTAAAATTTACATGTAATTTGCGCCGTTGAACTAGGCTAGACTTTCCTTTAAACGACGCGTTCAATCGGAGCAAAAGAAAAAAAAAAGAGAGAGAGAGGGGAAAGAAATTCATTATAAAGTCTCTACCAAAAGCTAGAACCTTATTCGAATCTTCTACGCTCATTCTTCCAGAAAGGCTCGTTTCCAGAAAGGCGATTTCCAATTTCGAGCACCGCAACAATTCCAGGATCGCTTTCGTTTCGCTTTCCAATCTCAATGGAGGGAACGAGCGGCATTTATGAAGAACGAGAGCCGTTACAGACGAATTCGTGATCGGTTCCCTCCGCACCCGCAAAATCGCGTGCAAAGCGCGCGAAAGGTTGTCGAATCGAGTCGAAACTCTCGCTTTGCAAGTTTGTTCGGTCAAGTTCCAAGTGGCACACATTACGTGGTCCGAGCAGCACGTGTCCACGAGAAACCGGAAGCGTCTATTTCCAATGGCGCGCGCGCGCCAACCACGCCAATTCTCGCCAGTTCTCGATGCACAGACGCGCGATTCGAAACGAGGCATTCGCCGAGTGAACGCTCAGACCTTTAACTCGCTCTTTGGTTAGGTTAGGTCGTGGCATCGGGCGCAAATGTGGTTAACCTTTATACGCTGGGTTTACGTCGCGTATGGTGGTTGCAAGATTTGTTTTCAACTCTTTTCTCTTCGTTGTGGAACAAGTAAATGACAATATTTGTTATTGTTGTTGACAAACAGATTGACAGTTGTACGCGTGTGACTTTGCGAGTCGACGTATTATTGTTAATAATGATAATAATAAGATTGAAAAGTGATTTCAAACGGGATGCAATTAGCTCGAAACGAACAAACGTTTCTTTTTATCTAACGATTCGACACGGCTTTTGTCCCCTCGACGTAATTAGAGCGTTGTTTCGATTTCAATCGTTGTTCGATAAACGCGCAAACATTTTTTTTAAGCCCGATCGATTATGATTTATCACGAGACGTAACATTGATCTTGATACAATTTATTAAACTCGAGTGGTTTATATACACACACATGTAAATAAGTAGGTATAATAACGATAGGCTAACCGGGTTATTGATTTTCTCTTATCTGATCGATTTTGATGATCTTGGTCGCGATAATTTATCAATTATGTAGGTTATTATGGGTTTTTCCATTGAAATATAACGCGTTGAACGAACAATCAAATTCTTTAAAATATTCGTTTGTTTAAAAAATTGTATTTATTTTATTTATTTATTTCTGTTATGGAATTTGAAAGGGAAAATTGTTTCATACATTGAGAACAATTTCTAATTTTAGGTGTTTAGAAATAAACACGAAAGCGTAATCTGGTGAAGCGAGTGTATTTTTACGAGTGCTCGAAACAACTTGGAAATTTGTGGTAAGCCACTGTAAACCATTTTCTCAAACTTTTCTTCGCCGTTATTTTATGAGTCATCACATAAACTTCTTTTTATTCCCTTTTCTTTCCCAGAAGCAATTTCTATTAGGTGTTGAATTATCTACTTTTCTCCTCGCTTATCGTCCGTTTCTCAACCCGTTACTTTAAATAGAATGTAACCTCTGTTGCGTCGACAAAGATTAACTTCGAAATAATCAAATACGGATATTTATGCGAAAAACGATTACGAAATTAAATGCTGAAATATTCATCGCTTCGAAGAAAAATAAGAAACTCCTCGAATAATCACACCGATGCGGCAAATATACGATAAAATATATATTTATATCGTATTTTACGTATTTATTGTAATATTTTTCACGAAAGAAAAACAAAAGTGATGTTAAAAATTCATAATATTTATCTACGGTGATATAATGACCGTATTAGAAAAAAATATCTGTGAAATACATCATTTTTCGTGCACGTAAGAAAATTGATTGCCATCGATATTGTGTGTACAACATGCTCTGTGTTCTCAATTAACGAAATCGTAATACACATTCCTATGCTATGTACCATTCACACGTTAAGAACGCGTTGCCTTATTACGTTATCCGGATTTCCCAGTGCATCGTAAAAATCGTTATTATGCGATATATCGTTATTTTATTTTAAAAAAAGAACGGAAATTAAAAATATTTATCTGATAAATGCTTAATTTCTACGAACGAGATATTGTCAATTATTAATCGACAATCAACGTTTTTACGAGATGTTAAATTTTCCACGTAATTCATGAAATATTATAAGCAAAGAAAAGTTATTCCAAAGAGTTATTCAAGCGATCGAGCACCACTTTCAAAGCTGTGTAATTCACCTTGTTAAAGACAGAGGTTAAAGCCTCTCGTGTAAATTTATAAAATGGACTTTTATAAAAATTACGTATCGATACAAAGATCGTAGGAAATAAATTATTATAAATATCACGTTGAAGGTAATAAAAAAAAAAAAAAAAAAAAGGAAAGTTCTTCGTGCTAACCTATTTGTCGCATTTTTCAGAATAAAATACGTGCGGTTTACGGATTCTCTCTCTCTCTCTCTCTCTAACGATATATTTACATTTTGAAATGAAATACGCGTTTCTCAGTGTCTTCTCTCCGCCCGACATCCGGATTAATTTCCCAAAGTGACGCGAATCAATCGCAGATCGTGACTTTATCGTGACAACGTCGCGGTCGGTTATCGGGTTACCGATCGCGATTCTATTTCTTCTGACCACAATTAAACCGGATAATGATCATAATAGATAATAATAACGTTGCTTGTGATGTAATTCGTTTTTTGCTCGCGATTCGTATCGATTGGTTTTTCTCGAGAATATTACAAAGACCGCGGAAAAAAAAGAAGAAAATTAAGGAAATTAAATAACGTAATGAAAAAAAAAAAACCTTCGACGATAATGATTACGATGTGAATGAAAATTTTAATTCGTCGGATTCCTCGATCGTTCGAAAGAAATATATTTTTCTACGAACGCGATACAACTGTACGTACGTATCCGTGTTTATAAGAAGGAAGGTTATTCAAAGCGATTAGCATTTTCACAACTCTCAGAGTTGTGACAAGCAAAGTACGACGTAAATCATTGTTTGGAATAATAAAAAGCTTGTTTTCAATCGTGGATCGAAGCGTTTATTCCGCATTACTAATGCCTAAAACACGCACGTTGTTTGACAACGTTCGTGCAGATGTTCGGCCGCAGTTTAATACCTTTTTAACTTTTGATCCGCGATTTTTGCATATCGCAACAACATTCGAATTCCCGTTTATTTTTCGCTCGCGCCAACATTATATTGGAATGTTTCCAATTTATATCCCGCGTTTCGTTCACGTAAATCGATCAAGCTTTGATGATCCAAATTTAAAATAAATCTCAGAGGTAAAATAAAAGTCCGAATCGTAAATCCGCTTGATTTTTCATAGATTCGCGCGAAACTTTATGCGTTCGTGGAAAATTTTGAAGAGAAACATTTCTTGCAGCAACTCCAATGCCAGATTCGACATTATACAAGCAGTTTCTAAAATAATATAAAATGTCTTTCTCTTCTTTCAAATATTTTGCACTTTCTCTGTCCGAAAATATGGTATACATTTGCGAAAAAATCAAAGAAAAGTAAAATTAGATATAAAAAAAGTATTAAATTCATTTTATTATCGCGATATAATTAAATAGAAGTAATTTTAGTGTAATCCAAATTTAGTTAAAACGAGGCACTTTTCAACTCACAATGAAGTTTTAGCTTATTTATATGAGGAATTTTATAAATTTCCTCCTCCTGTCAACGTAATTAATTCCACACACGTTTGTAATATTATAAAAACGTTATCAACAGTATTTCTCTCTAATTTATTAAATGCATCTTGAACACATTCAATCAATTCATCGATTATGTTTGGCGAAGCTTCGTGTTGTAGTCATTGAATAGAGTTAAAAAATCCCAAATCGAGAAATCAGAACTATTTGGTGGTTGTAACTTAAATTGAATATTCGAACCACCGGTAGAACCTGCAGCAACAATATTATCATTATCAGAGGAACTTTGCAACTTTATTAATAGCAGCGTGTTCTAATTTTTCTTTGTTCTTCGTATATTGCAATAGCTGTTGCAAGATACCATGACGTTGTTCATTAGTCAATTGCTTCGATTTGGCATCTCTTCTTTGTAAATTCACCTTATTTGGGTTAAAATTTTGAAATTACAGCGGTGACTATTTTATTTTTCTTAGAAAAACTAATTTTTGGTAAACTTCAAATTCCAACTCAACTCAAAAACAGACGCCTGTCAAATATATGATATTAAGTTATTTAGCCATCAAAAACAATACCAATATAATGAGTATTGCCAATTGCTTTCGAAACTTTAGATAATCTAAATAATCTAAGATTTTCTTTCAAACGTATACCATATTTTCGGACTAGAGTAATATTTTATTTAATATTTTATCGAGATCCTCTTTTTAGATCCTCCTTGTAAATGAATTAAGAAGTTGTTGCCAAGTAAAAAAATAAAAAAAAAGAGCATAAAGAGTTAATACTACATCTTTATCCAAATCAGAGACGAGGCGAAACGATATTGTTCGCATCTGACCGCCAATCATCGAATCTCAGTCGCCCGATATTATCGATTATGATTTCCGCGTAATTAACGCGTTCCACTAATTAGAACGCCGCTCGAAACGAATTTCTTGGCAGTGGTTTTCGCGGCTGGCTGCCTGGTTAGGTAATCAGGATTTATCAACCTGAAAATTCGCAGGATCGTGAATAATCGAAAAGCAATATTCCTGCAAATATCCCGCGTTTATCTTATTATCTGATATCCCTCGATTAAGAATAATCGCCAATTTTACGATACTCTGCGATGCGTTCGAACGAAGTCGATTTACCAAAGGAAACAAGCGAAAGTCGCTACGAGTGAATCGTGAATCGTCGATGAATTACTCGTCGTGTATCGAATGTTGCAGGTCGATGATGATTCGATGTGGTTACGAAGAGGATACGAGACGTAAGATCGCGTTAATCGTCGAGGCTGCTGTGCGCAACGAGATTGCGAATCGATCTCTAGGTCTCGATTCTCTTGATGAAATAGTTGTGAATAATTCAATAAAGGAACTGGCTTTGGTCGATTTGTGATGGTGTCAGCCTTCGAGATATACAGGTGGACGCACGAATTTCTTTTTTTCTTGATTTATAGACGATGATATTGGAAATAATAGGAAAAACATTATTCCATTATCCTTTTGACCCACTATGATGGTGTCGATTTTGAGAATCGAATGTCATTCTATTATATTCCACTTTGATCCATTGTAATCGATCTTGAGAATCGAGATATGGATAGGAAATTTATAGAGAAATTTGATTTTTGATTTGGCGTGCTAATATCAATTTTTTTTTTTTTTTGACAATGCAGACACTGGAAATAACGTGGAAAATATTATTCCATTACCTTCTGATCCACTGTGATGGTGGTGTTGATCTTGAGAATCGAGATATGGATAGGAATATTTTTTTTTTACGTAAGGAAATCTGTCTTTTGACTAGACATGCTAATGTCAATTTTTTTTTTTTGATTCATTGACAATATTATTCCTTTTGATCCATTGTGATGGTGACTCTATCTTGAGAATTAAGGTACAAGTAGAAAATTGAGATATATGTATAAGGAAATCTGTCTTTAGACTTGACATACTAATATCAATTTCTTTTTTACTTATTGACAATGCAAACATTGGAAATAACGTGAAAAATATTATTCCATTATCTTTTGATCCACTATGATGGTGTCGATTTTGAGAATCAAAATGGAATTATTTCATTATATTCCATTTTGATCCATTGTGATCGATCTTGAGAATCGAGATATGGATAGGAACGAATAGAGATCTGACTTTTGACTTGGCGTGCAGATATTAAAAATAACGTGAAAAATATTATTCCATTTTGATCCATTGTGATGTGATGCGATCTTGAGAATCGAGATATGGATAGGAACGTACAAAGAAATCTGACTTTTTGACTTATTGACAATGCAAACATTGGAAATAACGCGAAGAATATTATTCCATTACCTTTTGATCCACTATAATAATGATGTCGATCTTGAGATATGGATAGGAATATATATTTATAAGGAAACCTGCTTTTTGGCGTGCTAATATCAATTTTGAAGAGAGGAGAATATAGGAATAAGTCCAAACAAAGTAGATATACGATATTAAAATAAATTATTCGCGAATTTAAAGTATGTTTCGGCTCGTTCCAGAGAGAATTGGAACGGCAAACGGATAAAAATCCCGGGATGAAATCTGTGCTCTGTGTGGCCTCTGTGTTATTCGACGATAACAAATAGGCAAGGCGGGGGGGACGTGGTTCGACGACAAACAAACTAAAACAGCGTAATGGGACATTATTGTTGGAAAAGGCGCGACAAGGCCGTTGGTTCGTCATTGGATAATTGGACAGTGACAGTTGCACCCGTGGCTGATATTCGTATTCATAGCCACGCAACGTTTCTCTGATGCAACAATCTTCATGAAATAATGGCTCGAGAACGATTTCGAACCGGAGCCACCAGGCGACAACAATATTTAAATAATTCCAGGATGAATAGGGATTTGTTTGTGACAACTGCGATCTTCGACGTCTTTCTGCCAATCTCTCGATTACATAAGAAACCACGTAAGAAACTTTGCAACTTCGATGATGCTTTTATCCATTAAAGGCATTACTTGCTGCAACTTCCTTGATGCTCGGCTTCGTTGCAAGGCTTAATTATTCTCCTAAAAATTGTTTACGTTTCTATTCTATTAAATCGAGCAAGAGTTGAGCAAGAGCAACCTGTTGAAAAAATTAACTAGTTAAAAATCTCGAATAAAATTATTTAATATTTAAATAACATTCATTCGTAGCTGTTACAATCGCTTTTCATATAAAAACGTTTGGGATTGCAATTATTTTCGATTATTATTATTATATGTTTTGAATGATAAATTATCGAACTTATGGAAGTAAGTTTATTCTATATAACTATTAAATATTTTGCCCATCACTACGACCAAGTCAAGTAATTCGAGACAGAATTTCATTAGTTCACATTTTAGGATATAAAAATTTGAAGAGAGGTTATTTTTGTACTGGAAGTTCAGGAAAGAGCCGCACGAGGCTCTTGCCAATTGATCACTAATGTCTTAGAAGACCAGATAATATCGAATTGATTAAATTTTCTTACTCTAAATACTCGATAAATGTGTTTTGAAATCTACTGGCTCATATTGTTAGTCATCTTCACTCGTACTTTCACCGTACACGCAATAAGGTCAATCCTCACATCCTATGTCACTTGAATTTCGCAATTTCTTGATAAACGATTCTCTCTACTGTGTATAAATAAAATTAATCATTATTAGTCATTATTATTATTAGTAGTAGTAGCAATAGTATTTTTTATTATTTTTGTTGTTGTTGTTTTTATTATTAACGTTTGCGGTGAAAGAAATCTCGATATTATTGGTGGAAAACTTGATTAGCTTGATGAGAAATTAATGGAAGTCGATGTCCACGAAATATAGGGCATCGAGTATCTGGGAAAATGTCGCTTGATTTAATTAAGCGGCCGACGCGGTATCCCCCCCCTCTCTGTTTTTCAATACTTAATTTCTTTCTATCGATTCGTGATAACGTGGTTGATCGTTCATTATCACGGCTTATTTTACGTGGAACGTGGAAACATTGAATTCAACGTAATAATAATATTCGTATAAGTACGTAGGATATATCTGCTGGTCTCGTGCAAATAATTAATTATAATTGCATTAACAATAGTTAATTATGAAATGCATATGGGGAATGCATATCCGTTTAATTATAATTTTACATTTATGCAAAATAATGATGCAGAAAGATTGTAAAATATTTGCAGAAATTACTTAATTAATATATACGTATAAATTAATAATTGTAATTAGATAGGTAATACTTACGAATAATTAATAATATTCCCTCGATCAAATATCCTCTAATCAATCCGGAATAAATAAGATTCCACGAGAGATGGAAAAAAAGCAGCGTTAAAAAGAATTACAAAAAGACTGCAGGGAATATAACTCCCATTTTAACAGGAATCAGAATATCCCAAAGAACGCATCTAAAGTCAAAAATGAGAACAGACACTTTCAAGTCGCTTCCTAAAATTATAAAAAGCTCGACGTGTCGATTGTTTCATCTTAAAAAAAAAAAAAAGAAAAAACTTAATTCTAACTCTTTTCAATCCTATCCATGACATCAACCGATAAGATTTTCGATACGAAGAAATTTGAGAGACTTTCTCCTAAATCGGGGAGAGTGGAGAGAAGTCACGTTTCAGCCAACGTGAAATTGGCGATTACGAGGTTCAGCTATGATGTAACTAATCGGAGGATAGGGCGAGGAGGAAAACGATCGGGAAAATGGGATGCGGTTTTCTACGGTTGGAGAACCGTGTTTTCCGGTGAAAAGAACGGGTATAATGGGAAATCGATGGGGTATCCCTTTTGATAGGAACGATCGGTCCCTTTCCAACCACTTTTTCGACTCTTTTCCGACAACCGGCGTCGATTACGTTTGAAAAGGACTTCTTCTTCCTCCTCCCGGACACTCGAGAGCGAAGGAAATGAAACGTTTCTTTTATGAAAACCTCTGCTGCTTCGTCTGAAATAGAGAGGAAGATTTATTACGTTATGGGGTTTCCTATAGAGGAATTCGAAATTTATTTTTTAAGAGAAAAAAGTGTTTTGCACGTCTTGGAAGTGATTAGAGATGAAGAAGAAGAAGAAGAAGAAGAAATTACGATGTAAAATTCGTATTCCATTCTCTAATGATTATTATTACATCGATTGAGATCGAAAGGGGATTGAGACTGAATTCGAAATAATATCTATATTTACTTAATGATTTTTTCAATGGAGGAAAAATTCAATTTCAATCGAAAAGGTTGGAATATTATAAATTCATGTATGAATAAAGTAAAGTATACGTATCAGAATTGAATTAGTAGACACGCGGTTGTAATTGGGAAGGAAACGAGTATATAAATATGATAACTCGTGTATATATCGTATTCGTAAACTAATTCAGAAATTGGAAGGATTATAAAGTCTACGTATAAATGAATAATATAAGGCCTCGATCTTTGTCTCTTACAACGATATTTATTTTCAATATGATAATATATGCGAACAATCGAATAACAGTTCAGTCACGTATATCGTAAGTAATCAAATAATTTAAAAACTTAGGAAATTAAAAACACGCGTTAATAAAACATGAATCATTGTACCGTTGTATATGGATGATTATTAAGTATGCAGAGTTTTACACAATTTTTTATTGCTAGATTTGGCTGAAAATAAAATAATATATATATGTAATTATTCATAGACATTCGAATAACGCGTATAATAAGATTCTTACACAAGCTTAAATATTAATTAATATTCGGGTATTTAAGGTATTGTATAATAAAGAATCTTCTCCGAGATTTTATAGAATTTTTAACATTCTTCAAAGACTAACGTATCTCTTTATATACTCTGCTCTGATCAATGAATTTTAATATAATAAATATCTTAGCTTCAACTTTTCTTTCTATCCTTGGAAAATTATTAATTTTTCTATATAATTTTTATACGATCTTCCTAAAAATCTTTCATAAAAATAATCAAAAGTATCGATCGAATTGAATTTAATCGGATTACAACCAGATATCTCGTTTATACATCTTAGCTTCAACTTTTCTTTCTATCCTTGGAAAATTATTGATTTTTCTATATAATTTTTATACGATCTTTCTAAAAATCTTTCATAAAAATAATCAAAAGTAGTGTATCGATCGAATTGAATTTAATCGGATTACAATCGGATATCTCGTTTATACAAATATTTTCACGATACGTTACACAATAAATCCTTAAGGAAGGAAATCGATATCAAAGGGACGTACATAATAATCCACGATGACGCAATCAATTACATCACAACGAATCCGTGTAACGGTATTAATCAATTATTTCTTCTAGTTGTCTGTTCAGCTGTTATTCCAAGGTATTGTGAAGCCTGCTCCTCCGTACAAGGTCGATCGATTACACGTGACTTAAACACCCATCGATCCAATCTTTCGTTCGGTTTAACATTACTGAATATCGAATATCGATGAAAATTTTTATTATTTAACGATTCGATATGTTCCTCGTCTCTTCTCGAATTCGTCTCACTCGAACTCGTATCTCGAAACTGATTTAACTTATACTTTAAATTTATACTTGCATCCAGCCAGGCATGGATTACGAATCAAAGTAATAACGAGCAACAAGAATTAATAGTAATCTACTTATTCCAATTTCGTATTACGTAAACGAAAAAAAAAATAATCTCTCTCCCTTTCTCTCGAGCAAGATAGCAAAGAGAGAAGAAAGAAAAAACAAACGAATTCCTATTATACAAAATCCAGTTACACGATCGGTTCATCAGATAAACCATCTACCGTGGCTTCTCCAACCCACCGTATCTATCGAAACATCAACCCACTTCGACCGGCTCTTCCCAACATTCGCAACTTCTCTCATTTTTTCTCTTCTTTCTTTTTTTCCTTACTTTCACTCAATTCCCGTTAACGAACTACCCAGTCCACGATCCGTCTCGCATCGCGAACAAACGTAATTACAGAGATCACACGAACACAAAATAAGCCTCAACGCATCTTCTTTAATTCGATGCCAAGTGAAAAAATCAAGCATCTTCGTTTTAGAACAAAAGGAGGAACAATGATTTAGATAAATAAAAAAGGGCGAAACGACAATTCTTTCTATCTCTGTTTGGGAAAAATTCGCGCGGACGAAAGAAGGAAATTCGAGGTTTGTGAAGAAAATTCGTTTGAAAACGAAGGTAACGAAGTTACGGCCAATAATCGAAGGGGAAGTCGAAAGTGTCGGCGTGTCGTGCCGCCCGATTGCCTTCGTTCGCCGTGACCGGTGTATGGTTTCCTTGAACTTTGTACCGTTGTCCGGCTTCTTCGAAGATCGGCCCTTTGCAACAACGCACCGGCCGAGTCCAGTTCCGGGACTCGTGCAATTTTTAAACGGCCGCCTTTGTCGATTCTTCCGCTCCGCCCGCCTCGTCGACCGACCGGGAGCGTATCAAAATTTCAAACCAATTTCTCAGCCCATTGTTCCGCCTCGTAATTGGATCTCCTCCCTTTCGAGTAACCCTTTCGTTTCAATCGTGAAAGAATTGTCGTTTCTCTCTCTTTTTTGTTTTTTTGGAACGTTATCATCGTCGTGGAAAAATAAAGATAAAGGTAGAAGAGAGGAAAGAGGAAGGGAATATTTGTTGGAAAAATTGTTTTAAAATTTGAAGAGGGATAAATTGTTTCTGTTCGAGATAGTTGGTTGTTTCGAATGAACGATGATAAAGAAAAAAATAAAAGAAATAATAGAGGAGTATTACGCAATGGCTGCGCGATATTGGTAATATTCTTTTAATTTGCGAATTATATTTTGGTGTCGTAAACCATTGAACACGATTTTCTATCAAGATTTCATCAGCTATGATTCATCCGATTTCTTATTCTCGTTTCCCATTCACACGTTGTTATTCGTCGGTGAAAGGAAATCCTGTTACGTGCAAGTTTAATTTTAAATTCCTTCCAGGTACTAACCTCTGTATTTATGATATGATACAAAGGACGAGATAAAGAATTTCTTATTACGAGGAAAAGTTAAAAAAGAAAAAATCGAAGGAAATTTCCTTTTATAAAATTTATGATTAAGATGGGTTTTTAAACTGCTTCGTTGTCTCAGATTCTTTTTAAATTTCTAGACAAAAATTCCAATAAATCTCGTTTCTTCGACAATGTAAAGAAATATAAAAATATCCACAACCAGATGAGTTTTTGAAAGATAATATCGTACCATGTTATAAAAAATTTTTACTTAATCGATTCTAATCGAAATCAATTATTACTTATTAGTAAAAGCATTTTCAAATTGATCAATAGCTCGGTTAAATGTTTATCGAATTAATACCAATTTCGTACAAAATCGATTAATTAAATTTGCATCACGATTCCATTAATGCGCTCATCTCGTTATAATTGATATTGAATCGATATTTGCTATTTCATAGAATTACTTTATCCACATTAGATGACTAATCCATTAAATTTTCACACCGCCACGCCGATTGTCCGTGTAATCGAAGAGCATCGAAAATGAATAATAAAAAAAAAAAAAAAATAAAAGACTAAATGTAACAATATAATATCGATTATTCCATTCATTCCATTCATTTTCAATCCGACATCCAGGTTGTAACACCATGGCATCGAGTAGTGACTTCTGTCCTGCCACAAGAACAACAATGGAAGAACACCATTGCGGAACAGGTGGTCACGAGTCGTTGATCTTCGAACAGGCGTCTTCAACAGGGACGCGTTGCAAAGCCTCGAATTATCGATCACAATTTTTTCGTCATCTCCTATTAACTGCATTATTAAGATTAATTTTCCTATCTTATTTTTCCATTCAAAATCAACGAAATGGTCAAAATCGCTCGTTTCTCTTTCACCTCCACTCGAAATGTGCAGAAACACGAACGAAATTTGCTTCGAACGAAATGGTGAAATATCTTAATACCATTATTCGATCGATTTACGAGGAATCGGGGCGAAAGTGCGACGGCGGAATGCAGGAAAATTTACACGCTCAAGTTGCGCGAGCTTGCTCTCCGTGACGTGCAACAATGCCCACTTTAATTATCCTCGATCCACCTCTATTAGCATGCAAATTAAGGAAGTCGCGATTCTACTCGGTTGCATCGAACCGAGATGCGAAGAGAAAGACGCTGAAGAACGAAACGGGAGGAGAAGTTAAGAAAGAAGGGAAAAAGAAGACGAGAAGGGAAGTGGAGTGGAATAATGAGGAAGAGCGCAAAAGCGAGAAGAACGGAAACGTTGGTGAGCGAAAGTGGAGGAAGAAGAAGGATGGAAATTTGAGAGATCGAGGGATGGAGGATGGCGTTCAAGCGTGGTGGTCCTTTCCAGGTCGTTTGGAAACTCGCGAGTTTTGTATTTTATACGTGTATTTGCGTTACAGAGGTTGGAGGTCGAGATTAAGAGTTTATTTTTTTCGACAAGAATGCTTTTGTTCGAAGCGACACGTATCTAAAATCGTCGGGAGCATGCTCGGTGGAAAAGGAGAATTGTGAGAAATTTTCACGAAGGGAAAGAGGCGTTGCGCGATGGAAAATGGGTGGGAAGAGGTTCAGAGAAGAAATTTGAAACGAGAGGCTTTGAAAGGATGCGTATACGCGCGCGAGAATGAACGTAGCGCGACGACGATGAGAATTTTGTGGCGATGATATCGCGTGATAAAATATGAAACAAAGGGAAGCAAGGGATGAGTAAAACGCGCCGAGCTTTTTATATTTTCGTTTATATAGACGGAAAGGAGACAATCGAGAAGCAAAAATGAAAAAAAAAGAGAATCTAGGTGGTTATAAGCATCGATGTAAAGAGAGTGAAGGAAGAATGGAAAAAGAGGAGGAGAAGATAAAGCAAGAATAGAAGGGGGTGTGGAATGCAAGGGAGAATATTCATGATGAAAAAAAGAGCAAAGAAGGGCAAGCATGTTTCCTCGCGAAAGGTAGGAATTTTAGAAAATGTGAAAATTGCTTACAAAGGTATGAAAGAGGAGTAGGCGTAAAGGAAGCGAATGAATAATTAAACGACACGAATACGTAGAGGACATTAAAGAAAGAACAAACGAATGGAAATTATACTTGTAACAATAGACGTTGAAATAAGTTTTTCAGAAATGCGATTGTAGATAAATATAAAATCTTTTTTTTTTTTTTTTTCTAGAAAATAAAAAAAAAGCAATAAAGCCAGAAAGATGCGAGAGGAGTAAAAATAGAAACGAGCACGCGAAATCGAATAGAATGACGAAACTCGAGACGAAGACAAAAAAATGGGGAGAGAACGCGAAAAGAAGAGATAGAAAATTGAATGAAAAAGTAAGAAAAATATAAAGATATGTTTTCACAAAACTATGTTTCCGAAAGAAAGGATGGATCGACGGTGTCGTCGCGTATCTACACGCCATCTTGACTATGAATACAGCTTTTCCTGGTGCATCGTGGATACGATTCGGAGAGAGTGGCACGTTTCTCTCCTGGCTTTGAAATATCGTAGCAAACTGTGATCGTTTCCAAGTATTCCATATCTGTCGATACACGAACGGAAGAAATACGTCACGTCGAAACGAGAGATTTTACGAGGCATTTGTCATGGATGCTGGGAATGCGTCGCGTTATACGGTAAAGGTATTCGAGCTTTTGAAAATATTATACGATATTTTTATTAGTTTCTAGAATTTTCTTTCCACTCGAAAATTTTCGAAAAAGTTTTTGTATCATCTTGACGGAATTGCTTTCGTTTCGTTTCGTTAAGAATATTATTATAAGCTGAACGAAATTATCGGCTCGCGTGATTCTTGCATCGACTAGTGGATTAATGACCGTGGTGTTTTCTTTTTTATACGCACACTTTTCCGTAGAAAATTTCTCGTTCTAATAAACCGGTTTACTTCAAACACTTTTGAATACTCTCTCCACGCGTACAATGAATATAACGTTATTAACTTTCGTATCCGAATCCGTTTTCATTCAGTTTTAAGAATTTAAATAATTTAAGTTAGTCATTGAATTGAATTGCAGGAAGAAGATGGACAATTTTCAATTATTTTCTAACGTTGTAATCTTCGTTAAATTTCATTCGAATTTACTTTATTTCTTTTTCCTATAAAGTTATCGAAAACGAAGAAATCTTGTCACGAAAGTGAAAGTATAAAGTTCGTTTCGAAATCTGAAAAATTGATACAAAAGTTATCAATCCTATTGTTAATTCTACGTTGTTAATTACGTATTACGTTCTATCCATTATGTTCTCTTCCACGCGTTTTCAACAATGAATCTTGTTATTTATAAAACGTGGGAATCGCAATTTGCCTATTTGATAAATTCTCGTGGAAAGATTAGAAAATAAAGACTTAACACCGCGAAATTATCTTGCATCGTAACAATAAGAAAAGCGTGTAATTAAGCAGCATTAAAAAAAGATGGTACGGTGACACGTGTTTCTGGACTGCATTGTAGACGCATGATTCGCTGTTACAAAGATCGTTGCATGCTTGTGACAATTATATCGCAGTTGTATCACAGTATTTTTTAAACAGATGTATTTAAACTTTTCGTACTTGTTTCTACAGATTAATCTTGTAAGGAATAATTGAATTTTTCTTATTATTATAGGATTGGAATAAAGAAACTTTTATAATATAAGTATATTTTTTTATAATAATGAATTTCTGTAATTTTTAAAGAAATTATATTAAATCGAAAAAAGAAGCATCACAGATAAAGTCAATTTTTCCACGATTAATGTATTATTCTCATTTTATAGTTTTATAACCAGAAATTATTTAACTCGATATGTGAGTATTAATTCAAATGTTTCTTGATCGTTAGAAATTACTTTTAAGGCGAAACACCTTTACTCGACTCGATTCTGGAGGTTAAAACAAATACAAAAGTGTTGACATAGAAAAATTTAAGGCTTATTTATTAAGACACAAGTATTATTGAAGTTTGTGTTGGATGAAAAGAGACGGAGACAGAGCGACATGCGCGCCGCGACGTGGCAGCTTGGTGAAATAGATATAATGCTGTCTCACTCTATCTCTGTCTCGCTTCATCCAATGCAAACTGTTTACAGCTAAATAAATAAGCCTCAAACGATATTTTTGTACATCGACTTTTGCGTTTATTTTGATTTCTAGAATCGATTCCGCAAATATATTGATATAAAAGGATCAACGTAAGGATTAAAAAGAAAGAAATATATGGAATCTCAATTTGTATGAATTTTTCGATCGAAATTTTCCAAAATTCCCAACGGTTTATCGTCAAATCTCGAAATTAAGCAGCACGAGCTGACAAATTAACGGGATATGCTTTGAATAGACAGATTCAATCAAATGGAAAATACACAAACCCGTACGGATTCGATTTTGACACGAATATCGCGTCAATATAATCACGAAGAGGCGGTATTGAATAGATTCGAAATACGGGATTTGCTCCTTTGAATGTGTTCGACAATGATAATTAAATCCCCGTGCGACCAGGAGGGCATATTAAACAAGTATCGATTAGAGTCGATAACGAACAAACGAATTTTTTTGAGCGAAAGATATTTATCAAAATGAATATTGAATAATGCGATAATGCGAATATTAGTTTCTGTACAATTACATCATTTTGAAATAATGTATAAATACTTTCTTTCTTTCTTTTTTGAAAAGTTGCATATTAAATTTCGCGCGAAATTTTTCATTTAAATGGAAATTTCAAATGTTCAGTTTTACTCGCAAAAAAATTGAAAAATGAAAAATAAAAAAGTCACTCCCTCGTGCTTCTGTCTCTTTATATATATCCTACAAATAAAGAAAAACTATTTTGTTATTTTTAAAATCAATTTTATCAAACATTGTGAAAAAAAGAAAATATCTCATTCATTCGTACAGAATTAACAATGGACATAAAAATACGACAGATACAGACAAATTTAAGTTATCCGGGATGAAACGAGAATTCGTGTTCAACTTTTCTCTCAATACAAAAACTTGGAAGCGTGAAAACGCATCGGGTGGAAATCGTTGTTGCCGTGGCAACAACGGAAACGCGTGAAAAAGCCATCGACCGATTTTGCATTCGCAAAGAAAAATGACGATATGGGCCGATTCACCGTTAGAAACACTCGGAGCCTCGGCAGAATGGATTTTTTATTATCGTTGGTGAGAAGAGCAATCCAATCAACGGGGACAAAGAGCGCGAAAGTGAAAGGGTGGAGGCGGAAAATGGTGCTTTTAATGTGCCCCTCTGCGTCGAGAGTTCTCACGAGCGCGCCGATTCAACTGTTATCCGATACAACGAGCGTTGTTGTGCAACTGCTAGCTCGCGAAACGAAAGAAAGAAAAAGTTTTCTTACGAAGGAAAACAAAAATCACTATCTTCCCTGAAAATATGGGTCGTGTTACGGAAAATATGTACCTCAAAAGTTGGAGAGAAGCATATATATGCTCGGGGGCGCGAAGAGAAGGATACGAAAACAAGAAATTCAAAGTATTTCTCTGGCCACAAGGATCATCGTTATTGTTATTATGAGCAAGAAAAATAAGCTTTTGAGAAGAATAAGCGGATGAATAAGATTTTGACTGAATTTCTATTCGGTTAATATTTAAATATTTATTTTCAATCGGTTGCCTTTAACGTGTGTTATTGCTTTGAAAATAAATAAGTTCTTTCAACGCTTGCACGGATCGTTAAAAGCGAGGAATCTCGATCTTTGAAACGTTTTCCGAAAGATGGAATATATTATCACGGTTATTCGCGAGATATTGTCGCGTGAAGAAAAGGAAATCATAAATTCTCTCTTCCAACTCTTGGAAATAAAATAAACGTAAAATAAGGAATAATTTTAACGTCTGTATCATTTATGTAATCAATCAATTGAACAATGAAACGTTTCAGATCTCAGGCAGCACGAATAACGAGAATATACGGTCGTAATGAAGAAATGTGTCCAAATGAAAAGTGATCTTGTTTGTCGGATCAAGAAGGCAAATAAAATTCTTCGTCGAGCGAAATGAGACCTCGTTCCCGGCCCGCTCTAACTTGTATTAATTTAATTCACGTGTCTTGAGGTCGACCTCCTTTCAACGACCATCCAAATCATCCCTGCCAGATGATATTAAGAATGCTCTCGTGCGCCGAAGAAAACGAATTATTCATTTTTCCCATTTTTTTCTCTTTAAATAAATCTCACGATCGTATCAACGTGGATCAACGAATATTTTAATATTCCTCCTTTCCCTCGATCATTCTCACGTCGAGACGATTATTATTATTACAAAATTTTCCACCAATAATTTTAATCCTATTCGTGGCAAATTATTTTACGACGCGTGACGCACGGATTCGAAGGAATAATATCTCGTGAAAAACGATCCTCCATAGTTTCAATCGGCTTCGCAACACTTTTCTACACAATGTACACACACGCATGTACGTGTGCTACGAGCAATTCGGTTTCTTTGCCCTCGTCGACCCGTTTCTGTCCTCCCACACACACGCACACACAAACGGAAGATCGTTGCTAATTAAGAATTGGCGAATTCAGTCACGAAACGACGACGTACGATAAAGACATTGTGGATTCAAAGGAGAAAATGATGTCAGTCTGGAAGGTAATTACGCGCTATAGCGGTCAGTTGCTTAAGGCCATGGACTATGGCCTCCCCGGGTATGGAGAATTCTATTTACGAGTGAATACAGCGTGAAGCATAAAATATATTATACAACCACAAGAAATATTATTATTACTTTATATCTCAAAAATTATTATCTCTTTTCTAAAAATAATTGTAATAAAAATCTTTCTTTCGAAAAGGAGGCTTTTTCTCAATCGTCGTCATTCCGAGCCGAGCATCGTTCAGAGATCTTTAAAAAAGGAGAAAAATACAGTTTGACCAAAAAGAAAAGGAGAAACGCTATTGCTACTACTGTCACATTCGAAATTATTGCCACGAAATCTTTGTAAACAGGGACGTGACAAAAATCATCATCTTAACTCGATTCCTTCGACTCGTCGAAAACTTTGCAACTCTGACATTATATCCCAGCCTGAATATAAACGAGCCAATAAATTTACATAAAAATTCGTCCCGGCGATAAACAAATTCTCTGGTCAACGCGACCTCTTAACTCGAATAATTACGCTCCTTCTATTCGTTAGTCGTTCCTTCTAACTTTATTAACATTTCGAACAATGTAAGAAAAAGTTCGTCCCTTCTTTTATTCTTAAATTCTTAAAAAAGAAATATTCAAACGAACAAGTGTTTTCGAAACAAAAGAACAAAGGAATATACTGCAAGTTTGGAGTAGCAAGATGCATAATCGTTATCCAAATGTGATCTAAATTAAATGAAGGGAGGGGAGAGAGAAGGAATCTATATAATCTCTCCTCCAGTTTTAATGAAGAAACTTTAAATTTATGCAAGAATACCTGGAATGAGGAAAAGTTGGTGCATATGGTTAATGGAATGGAACACGTTTCCCTTCTCGTCATCACTTATCAAATCCCATTCGTCAAACGTGTCTTCGATATTTAGTCCATACTTTATTTAACGGTATAACTTCTTTCCTCTGCAATTGATTCGAACATTCGTAATTTCTATCTAGAAATCTATTCTCCGATGCATCAACCATTTCTGGTCCAAACTCCGAATACTCGTTTTATGAAGCGTTGCTGCGAAATCGCGTGGAAACTCGTTACACGATCGCCTACAGGAGCTTCCATAAAACGTTTCCAACTCGTTCTCCAACTTCCGCCGGTGGATTAAAGCACGGGGCGAGTCGAACGAGGTCACACGCGCGTGTATCCACGCGTTTATCCATCTTCAGGAGGGACAATGGATCGTCGAAGGTGTGTCGGGCAAAAATTCAGCACTCGACGAGTCGAAACGTTGGAAATTTCCCACCGAACTCGAGGCCAGCGCAAAAGTTACGCTCGGCTTTTAACTTTCTACCGTCCTTTTTTCCTCTCTCTCTTTTTTCCTTTTTCTTTTTCCTTTGTATCATTTCCGCGACAACCGCAACGAAAATTTGCATCGCTTTTCCGCTCCGCTTGATTTTATTTTCACGACGAACAGTTCCAATTTTAAATGGGAGGATAAATTTTTGGTTTTTCGTTTAGGGAAATATTGTTACTCTTGCGAATGAAATGTATTTTTTGTTATTATTAACATTGTTAGATTGTCGCAATGGAGAACGTTTCTGAAGCTTTTAAATATATCTATTTCTCTTCTTTTTCTTCTGTTTTGCGAGTAATCGATCGTTCATTTTCGCCGCAAAAAAATAATACTAAAAGCTATCCGCGCGAGGAACCGCGTTCGAGAAGCATTCATCTTCGTTACGATTGATTGGATATCGACAAGGACGATATTGAAAGGCAGCGTGATTAAAAATAGATATTAAACGATCGATAAAAACTTTGCAATAATATTTCAACGCGAATAATTTATTTGGAAATAAACGAAATGTAAAAAAATGTAACAAATTTCTATCCATAAATAAATGTAACGTACTCGTTGATCGAAAAAACGGACAAAAAATCCTTCCGGTGAAAAAAGAATCCTTTTGAATACTTTCGATCGAAAGAAAAAAAAAACTTGGTTATTGAAAACTTGGAATCGAGAAACGTGTCTAATCACTTGAGCAAATAGTAGAAAACGAGTAACGAGTCATTAACGGACGAGCGTAAATCGAATTTTAATTTTCAGATTCCACGGGGAGATCTAACGAACGGTGAGATGACTCGAAGAAGAAGAGTGCCACTCGTGTTGAGAGTATGCACAGGTAAGCGCACACGTTGCAAACCCATATACCTATTGATCGATTTGCATAATCCATTAACCGCATAATGCGTATAATTCACGGAACAGCTTAAGAGATCGAGGTGAATGGTAATTTTAACGTGTTCGAACAAAGTTACCGTGTTTCTTCCTTCTCTTCTTAGAAACCTTTTCTTCTTTTGATGATTTATTTGATAGATTATTATTAGATAATCAGATTGCTATTACGAATTATCATTTCGATCAAATCGATCGTAATCAAACCCTTGCTTCACTTATATATATATATATAACGAAACGATCGAAACGGGACTCGACTTGTTGCTTGCTATTTGCAGAAATATTTTCTTTTTCTTTTTTTTTCTTCATTTCGAATACGCAAGGAGGAGTCGATAAATCGTTATTGACATTTGAAAATGTTATGTATATAACATTATATGTATATAAATCTCGTGAGGAGGAAGATAAATGGCCGCAAAGCGAAGGATTTGATCACAGAGAGCGCGTAACCACGGTATCACTCGAGTGCAATCGCGTTGCATCGTGTTGCAAAGGTTGGTCATCGAGGGGGAGCCATGCCGTGCCGGCCATCATCGAGTACTGTTAGGATCGGCATGCCGAGCTGAAACCGTAACACTTGCCTTGACAATACGAATTTACCGTTGCGTTCGATCCAACTTTCCTCTTGCTGTAGTTGCATTCGGGCTGGCTTTTTACTTTCGCGAATTTATCATGGAGAGCGGTGACACTTTGTTTAGAATGGGTCGAAAAAAGGCGATGTTTATTAAATTGATCGCAAAGAAATTACGTTTTTGCTTTTCTAGATACTAGAATTATCAGTTTAAACGAGTTTTAATAGTTGTTTTTTTTTAAATTAGCTGAAGACGCGTTAGAGGAAATTGATGTTGGTTTTTTGGACTTTTGAAGAGAGTTTTTGTATCGTTTTAAAAGAAGATTGGGATAAATCTTAGGATAGAATCGAAGGGAAAGATCGGTGGTATGAATTATCGGTGTAAAAGAAAAGGAAAGAAAAAAATAGTGATACCGAAATTGAAAGTCCTTTGTGCTCATTCATTGTACACAAATTGAAATCGAAAGTTTCCTTTTAAGTTGGCCTTTCCAACCGAATTCGTGTTATTATATTACCGGATGATCCGTTCCGATCTGATGACTTCGCGAAGAATTAACAAACCAAGGATCGAATCGATTAAAGAATTAGAAAGCGGAATTCTTTCTTGAACGCACGGTACACACACAATTGGTTCAATTCTCGCGTTAATAAAGCCTTTCAACCGTTCTAAATTATACTCGTTAAGACGGTGTAAAATTTTTAATTCGCATACCAGAAACGATATAATTCAATCGCGTAACATAATTATACAGATCTCGCGTACTCGTTAAAAATATGATAATTCACGTAGGCGTAACACACGTTTTTCCATAATTTCCAGTTTACTCGATATCTTTTATTTTCGTTTCATTATCGTTTACGAACGAATTTCCAGACTTATTTTACTCCAAAAAAAAAAAAAAGATTCGAAACAAAATTTCCAACGTTCTCTTTCTCTAAACATCTCTTCCCAAGAAAGGCGAAAACATATATATATTTCTTAAATAATTCCACTCACGGACTAGAACGAGTTTCCCCGTACGTTTCATTTCCAAGAATCATCCCACCCGAATCCCTCCTATTCAATTTGTATCGCGTTCGTGGAAGCAAAATTTACCGAAAAGCGACGCTCGAGGGCGCCATTGATCACGCGCGCGACACGGTGAGCCGAGCGCATAACCTAACTTTGCACGGGAGAGGCACAAGTGCGCATTTTCACGTAACCTGTCCGCATCGGTAGGGATCGGGCACGCATACTTAAAATCCGCCGCATAATCTCGCGGTCTGTTTAACATTCAGAGAAGCACGGGGCGAAGCACACGCAGCGCGCGGTGCATACGCATTTTTTCCCCTTTTTTCTTTTTCTCTTTTTTGCATCCGTCGCAACGCGGTACGCGTCGGGGTACTGCAACTGCGACACGACGGAATCCATAAATCGGTTCTCGATTCCTGGCTGAGTAATTCTCGACCAACCGGTTTCTAGACCCATTAAAAGGATCGAGCACGGCACGCCGACGTTTTTATTTCATCCCGGCTGTGAGAAACCAGTCACCGTTGTCAATATATCCGCTCGGGTGTTCGCACGTGGTCCTCGTATCACGATCCTCGGTCACACTGTTCGGCCACGGTTTAACGATCGAACAATGAACGACTCGTCACGGGTTTTCCAAATAATGTAGCGGTTCACGTTGTCGAGAAAGGTTAGGGCGTTCATTCAGAGATTTATGGAACGATCGAAACGGGACTCGACTTGTTGCTTGCTATTTGCGGAAATATTTTGTTTTTCTTTTTTTTTTTTTTTTTCTATCGCTTCATCTCGAATAGGCAAGGAGAGGGAGGAGTCGATAAATCGTTATTGAAAATAACATAAATAAGCGTAAATAAGGTATATAAGGTAAGATCGATATTTGTAAAGATCTTCGTAAAATTGTCAAGAACAATTATCTCGCGAGTATGTTTAATGGAGGGTTTGTTCAAAAATACCGACGCTAATTAATCGCTCGAATATAATTGAAAATATACGTGAAAATGTTTATGTGCGCGCATAAAATCCTTATCCCCAGTTTCGTTCAATTCGTTATCGTTTTATTCTAATTTTTCTTTATCCCGTTTAATCCTACGGTAACCTATAAATGCGAATGTAATTACAGTTGTACACGCAGCATGCATATACATTACTTGGTTTTTCATTTACGCAATCCTGTTCGATAAGACGAATATGGAATGTTGAAAAAATGGAATACCGACAGATCGACGAAGAAACATTCTGATATCACTTTGATAGATCGTGAAATCTATCTTAAAAAATATCGATTTTTTCTCCTCTTTGTTCAAAAATAATATAAATATTTCTTAAATATTTTGATATCACACTAGAGAGCTTTCGATAGATCGTGAAATCTATCTTAAAAGATGTTTTGGAAGATATTTCGAATTGCCTCTATTTATTTCCCCTCTTTGTTCAGAAACAATATAAATATTTCTCAAATATTTTGATATGACATCACACTAGAGAGCGATCGTGAAATCTATCTTAAAAGATGTTTTGAAAGATATTTCGAATCGCCTCTATTTATTTCCGCTCGATTTTTTCCCATCTTTGTTCAGAAACAATATAAATATTTCTTAAATATTTTGATATCACACCAGAGAGCGTTCGATAGATCGTGAAATTTAAGGTTAAAAGATGTTTTGAAAGATATTTCGAATCGCCTCTATTTATTTCCCATCTTTGTTCAGAAACAATATAAATATTTCTTAAATATTTTGATATCACACCAGAGAGCGTTCGATAGATCGTGAAATCTATCTTAAAAGATGTTTTGAAAGATATTTCGAATCGCCTCTATTTATTTCCCCTCTTTGTTCAGAAACAATATAAATATTTCTCAAATATCGTATCATCACGCGTATTTCGCGTACGTTTCAGGTGTTCTCCTGCTGCTCTTCACCACGATCGCCGCAAACACGACGGAAGATCCCCTAAACACCTCGGAGAAACTATCCACCGAAACTATCGACCATCCATCCGATGCCACGATATCGGCGAGGAACGAAACAATCCCGAACAAAATAGCATCTCGGAACTCGGAATCGATAGAGGTCGAGAACGAGGCCGTTGATCCGTCGAACAACTCGAGCGATCAAAAAGATCTGGAAACCGCGCGCGAGAGTAAAGATGGCGAAGCGGAGAGGGAGGAGAAACTGGCGATACCAACGATCCAGGAGGACGCGAAATTACAAGGATCGCCCGATCAACTGGCCAGGTTATCGACCGCCGATTCCAACCCTGGACCCAAGCTCGAAGATTCGATCTACGGGACGTCCGCTGGGAAGAGTTCCAGCACGAAGACGTTATCCGAGGACTTTTACAGATTGTCCAGAACGAATGGGTTGACCACGGTTACCGCGAAGCCCGCATTGGAGGAGGGGAAGATGGATGGAACGAGGAGCGGGGAAAGAGGCGTTCAAGCGGAACGATCGAACGTCACCACGTCGTGGCAGGAATCCCTAAGCAAGATCCCTAAATCTTCGATCGCCTACCGATTCGGAAGCGAATTCCCGGAGGGGAAAGGAGACAGGACGAAGGCGGAAGCGAAGAAGAGCGAGGACTCGAGCCTGCAAAAAGTTCGTTTCCTGGAGAAGGAGGAGCGGGAGGAGGAGAGGGAGGAATCGGGGGAGAAGAGAGCGAGCAAGAACTCGGAAGTGGCGGAGCTGAAGGGGGAGGGCGATCCTCCCATCTCGTTGATCAACGACACGTACGTGAACTACAGCCATCGTTACAAAACCTCGACGGCCGAGGTCTCGAGAGATGGTTCCGAGAATGGGACCAACCTCATCGAGAGCACCGTCGTGACTCATCATCCGAAGGAGGAGGTGGAGGTCGTCGGGAATGTGACTCAGTCCGCGATTCAACGGATCGTCGAGCCGCGAAACTCGACTTCGAAGGACGCCAACCTTGGAAACGTCGAGTCGAGCGGACACCGCATCCAAGATCCCGCCAAGGCTAACGAAACCAGCTCGGTCGAGGTTCAACGAGAGGAAACAAGCGAAAACAATCCGAAACAGAAACTGGTGCAACTTACCACTGGTGCTACTACTCCTGCTGCCACCGCCACGACCACCACCACCACCACCACCACCGAAAGAACGTTTCCAGAGGGATCTTCGACCGTGACGTCGAGCCCGGTTCCAAGAGGAAGAACCATAGCGTTCGCGGAGACGAACGAATTTGCGAGGTCCGAGGTGAGGTCGACGGCCGCCTCGAAGCTCGACACGAGGAGGAACGGCGGCGAGGACAAGACGAAACCTTACCCCTACGCCAAGTCTTCGAAGGAATCTCCCGACTCGAGCAACCGGCTGGTCGAGGTCACGACGGAGGAGGCGATGGAGAACACGATCGGCAAAGGGCGGTCGGAGGAGAAGTTGATCGTGACGGAGGCGTCGGACGTGTTGGAGAACAGTATACAGCAACGGTCGAAGCCGACCTACCGCGACGAAGGGAGCGGCAACGAGTCGTCCACCGCGTCGAGCACGAGCCACGTTGCCCTCACCGACTCCAGCACGTCCGTCCCGAGAGGATCGAGCACCGAGCGAGGGACGGAGATCCAGGAGAGCTCGACGAGCGTGGGGAACGACGTGCCGAGGTGGAACGACAGCCGCGAGACCGTCTCCGCGGATGTGACGGGAAACGGGATAACGGAGGTGAGCCCGAGGCCCGAGGAACCTCGATCGAGGGACGAGCTACCTTTCCGTGAGGCCACCGAGCCGAGCTTCCGCACCGACCTCCCCTCGGCCGAAAGGAACTCTTCCATCGAGCCTCTCGTACCCGCCACGGAGACCTCCTCGTCGCCGCCCGTCGCCACCACCATCGAGCAAACCTTCGTGGCCAACGCGACCGAATCCTCTCCTCCGCCCACCTCAGACACCAACGGAACCAACGAGATCCCCGACCAGAGCCCCGCGCCTACCACGACCGCCGTCGAGTACGAGTTCGTCAGCCTCTCCTTCGACCCCACCGAATATCCTCCTCGTCCTCGAAACGCCACTACGGAGGAGGCCCCCGTAGAGGAGGATGGAACGGTCCCCGATCTCTCTTCGTCAACGAGAAACGACTCGAACGAGCCTCCAACCACTCTCACCCCCCCAGACGAGTCTGACGATCCTTCCTCCATGAGCGAGACCACGGATCGGGCAACCACCGCGTTCGTCCCACCGAATTGGGCGATTCGAATTGGGTCGAGGGACGAGGCCGCCACGACGAGGACGAGCCTCGAAGAGGAGGGGATCGGTTGGAGCGGGGTGGACGAGGGCGCGAGGACGACCGACGGGTTCGCGGTGGATTCCTGGAGCACTGGGGAGGATGAAGGGGAGGAGGAGGTCGCGACGATCTCGTTGGACGCGAAGGATACCCGGTTCGCGACCGAGCAGTTCACCCCTATGTCGAGCGTGAACGTGTCGACGGATGGAACAGTGGCTCCACCTGCTACTCCCTCCGAGCACTCCATTTCGAGCACCTTCTCGAGCCCGCCCCGTGGCGTCCCGTCGAGGAAACCGGATGACGCGTTGCCTCCTCGCCAGGAAATTACGTGGCTGGTGCGCATCGTGATGGAGGGCGGCAGATACGACGTGTGTCCGAAGATGGACAAACTGAGGGCGATTCTGGCGGATATCCTGCACTCCGGGATAAATAAGTAAGAGTGGTGTGATGCTGATAACTGTTCACCGGTGGAGACGAGTTTATCTTCGTTTTGGACGCTTTGTTCGCGATCTGACTAATATGAGGTATTATGAGGTAGCATCGGTAGAACATGTGTGAAGATAGACTTTTTCTCTCCGCCGGTGAACAAGTATTATCGCTTCGTTATATGTGTGAAAATATATATATATAGGAATCGTTCTGATCGCAGATCGGTATCGGACGAGCAAATTATCCTCCATGAAAATCCGTGCCAGGAATCGTCGGATTCGACTCCGTCGTCGTCGACGGATATGACGTCGATACTAGTTTACGTGGTGGACGAAAAGGGAAAGTTCGACACGAATATGACAAAAATTTTGCCGAGCTTGTACGAGGAGTCGCGTGATCGAATCACGTTCCCGATTAAAGTAAGTGGAGTTTATCTTACAGTTAGTCGATCGCGTTTATAATAATTTTCGACGAATAATTTTTATTATACAAAGTAACGCTACTTCTTGGTCTCTTTCCTTTCGTAATTTCTTTCGAAGCGTTACGAAGAATTCTTAGAACTCTTCTCTCGTGTTTATATTCCTTTCTTTTCCACGCTTATTCTTTTTACCAATAACGCATTTCTCTCTCACAAGTTATGATCCTTTCTCGAAATATTCTTTTACGAGATGACCGTTTTTAATTATTTAAATTATAACCTCTTCGTTTCGTTTTTCTTTGAAGAAAAATTTAAAGAATCTCGCGTGTTTGACTCGATAATTTGATTTTTGCACCCGTAGAAACTCGTAGTTTGTGCACCACGCGAAAATTTTGCTCGAGTAGATAATTAAATGTACACGATTACGATACAGTTAACCTATTCCGCCGACTGACCCACTCTTTTCAGATTCAGAGATTTCTTCTGGTACAGGAAACGATTCCGGATTCCGGAAACGCAGTGGCGGCCATCGTGGTCTCCTCAGTTGCCTTGATTTGCCTGGTTCTTTTGGCCGGCCTTCTGGTAAACATTTTTTTTACTTTTCCTTTCTTGAAAATCGATAAAATCCATTCGGATTCTTCGGATATTTGATGATATTCTATTATTGCGAAAGAGTTTTTCGAGTTTGTTTTTTCTTCTTTTCTTTGCCAAAATCGAAGTGAAAATTCTTTCCTTGGATATTTCACGCGATTATTTTAATCTTAATTTAACTATTTTAATTTTTATCTTTGGAAAAATCTTGTAGAAAAATAATAATAGAATAACATATTGAATATTTATACAGATTTCGAGTTTATAAGTATATACTTGAATACAATTTTCATCAAAAATATATTTCACCTTACAAAGATTCATTTTTCGATAATTAATATCGCTTTTTTCAATTTTTATTAAGCATTCTCGTGATACGTACCGTCATTTTAGGACGGATGAATATCTCGATTTATTTTTTTATATTTATTTTATACAATTAAATTACTTTGTTAACGCTTAATAAAATAATGACGATACACGCAAGAGCAATTTTCTTAATCTTACTTTAAAGAGAAGAGAAATCAATCCTCAAAGAGTCCTTCGATTTCTCATTTAAACACATCAAATTATTATCCATCGTGAAAGATATCTCATCCAAATGTGTCATCGAGAACATAAAAAGCTGGATTGATTTCGAAAGAAAAATTGTTTCGCTTTCCAAATACTTCTTGTGTAAATAATTCTGCGATTAACTGTATATAAATTGTCAAATTTATTGCACGCATATGGGCTGGCACGTGTATCGTCACGAAAGAAAAAGAAAAGAAAAAACAAAGAAAAACCTATTCAAGAAAGAAACTAATGAAACGAGATTCAGTTGCGCAGGTCGGCAAAGATCTATACTATCTAAAAGGCCGTCGTCGTGCTTGCGTTAAGCTCGTTTCGCACGATGTTACGTATTCATCCGTCCACATTTGCGATTTATTCCCAGTGTACGTAAACAACTAATGATAAATACCTGTATGTGTACCTGTGACGTGTATGTGTGTTGGAACTTTGCACGTTTGCGCTTTTTCACGCAGCGAGAAAACAACGCTTGAAAGGAGAAAAGGCCGAGCCTTTTTTAAAAAATCCTAAAATATCGTTGCTCGTTCGAGCGACAAAGAAGAACGGTCGCGCACGCTGTTGTTTCGTCGCCCAAGGCACGACACTCGTCCTTGAATCGGCTATTACAGATCAACCGTACACCGCTTCATTGGTTTTCTCCTCGTGCGCACCATGCACGCGTGTCCCAATGTCGAAACCGATCGTCGAGACGTGTCTCCAAGGAGCGGAAACCATATCGCTCGTTGTACGCCATCTTCGAACGATTCCTTTCTTTCCTATCTGTGGAACGAATCGAGGCGATTCTCTTCGTCCGATTCGAGCGAGATAACGAGCTATATCGTCTTGGCGATCGTAAAAAGAGTTCGAAACGAGAGAATGGTTTATCGACGGATGGAGATCTCTTTGTCTCGAAAATTTCCGCGAATCCTTCCCTTCTCCAATTGTCATCGGCTCGTAATGCACGGAATATTCGCGCGGGAGGGGACAATGGTCTGATGAATCAGAGGAATATTTTTAAAGTAGCTGAAAATATCGTTGCCGGGAATATCAATCGAGTTTGGCGAAAAAAAAAAGAATTTACGACTCTTTTGAAACGTTGTTGAGGAAAAAAGTAAAGGAAGACACACGGAAAATGTAATAAACGTTTAATTTTTTGTCGAGTATCGAAACTCTTTATAACGATTTAATTCAATAGAGAAGTGAGAAAAGAAGAAGAAAGGAGAGGGAAATTATTCGCGAGATGTGTTTCAAAATTATTAAAAAGGGAGAATCAATTAGATTTGTCTAATTCTCGCTGTATATTTTGACTCCAAGGAATTTATCCAATGATATATCCACAAAGCAAGATGATACACATCTTCTGAAACTAATGCCAGTTATTTCTGGTTCGAGGAAAGAATAGAGCTTGATTTTTCATCCGACGAGAAAAGAAAAACTGTAGGCGTAGCCCGCGATAATACCTTTATTCGCGGATGCAAGAATTACAGGTTTGTCTGCGAGCGGATGTTCCGTGCATTACCCACGTAACCAGTAAGATCAAAACGTTTCGTTTTGATTTTTGTACGAGTAAAAATTTTCTTTAACAAAAATAGAAGATATTTACGTACGCTTTTTCTTTTTTTTTTTTTTTCTTTCACGAATGATTAATTTGCAAAGCGATGAGATATCGATTATTGAGAAAAAAGAGAGAGAGAGAGAGAAGGATGGCGGTGTAAAAATTGAAAAATGATTTGCAGTTCATTATGAGGAAAAGGCAAACGAGATTTAACTACGGCGAACGATGTCGACCAGTGTCTTTGGACGCTTACAGCCTTGACAGTGTTTCCGCGTACAACAGCGTCAGACGCAAAGGAGTGGCGAGGTCTTCGAAAAGGAGCTATGGGAATCCGACTTTCGAAGATTCGGTGAGTTTCGTTGTCTCGTAAGATTTCGTAAAAATCGAAGATAAAAATTAATATGAATACATATCGAATGATAGAATTACAATTGGTGAGCAATAACGAATAAAAATATTTTTTTAGAAAGACGCATTTTTTTTTGAGAAAGAATTGCAAGACGAATAAAATATTTATTTGTGAAAAAAAGAAAATAAATAAATCTAAATTTAGATAATTATTTTTTACAATAGCGATTTTATGAAAGAAAGAGAATTCGAAATTATAGCATAGAAATAGTAGAATGATTGTTATTGTCTTTATATAATATCATCTCATATATAAATATAAAAATATATATTTTTTTAATCGTGTCCTAGCCAAACGTATTCTTCTGTTTGTAGCCAACGTTTAACACGTTCTTGTAAATATAAGTTAATTATTCAGGTAATAAAATTGTTTTTCAGTAGTACTTTATTTTTTCTTTTTTTTTTTTTTTTACAAATTATTGTAAAACGTAGTATCGATACCGTAACGTAGTCGTTGTTATTAGAAAGCTACACATTTTTAAAATATTTGCTACGACACCATGTATTACACACTTGTTAGGAGAAAAAATTCTATTATTTCAAACTTAAAAAAACCTCGAGAAACATGGACGTATAGTTCACGTAATAGTAGGTTTGCAAGAAATAACGCAATAAAATTCAACATTTAATTGAGTTTAGAGGAGTTTACATCTCGGATGTTTACGCGTTTCGAGTAATTTAAAAGGAAAATTAACGCCTATTAACTCAAACATGTCTCGATTAAATTATCAGAATTTTGGTTATCAACACTTTCTCCTTTATTGCTCTGCAAGATCTTACAAAGATCGATAATAATAATCGAACACATCCGAGGGAAACTCCGCTCAACTCCGTTAAACGGAGCAAAAATCGCGTTTCTTCTACGAATTTTCCTCTTTACAGAGCGCGATACCGTCTCACCCGTTGAATTTCGCCGGGCTTTCATCTTTCTGTAACGACATTAACGCGATCAACGAGGAATTCGCCGGTATCCCGCAAGTTTCGGCGAAGATAGACGAGCTACCCGCTGGAGCGGAAGTGAAGAACAGATACGCGAACGTGATACCGCTTCCGGAGACAAGGGTGCTCCTTCAAAAAATCAACAACGATCCTCTCACCGAGTACATCAACGCCAGTTACGTTCGGGTGAGTGAATTTTTTAACAACTGTTCGTGATTGCTCGATTCTCAATCCTCTGAAAGATTAACGCTTATATGCTTTCGAATGGTGACTCTCCATCAGTTATTTGGATAGATGCGGCAATATTTATTTCGAACGGCGATATTTATTTTATGTTTGATTTTTTTTAAAGTATCGCTTCACGAATAGATTCGTAAAATAATATACTGTGGAATTAGATATGATCATTAAAAATTAAAATTAAAATTATAATTCCAATTGAAATTTAAAATTCTATTAAAATTTCACATTTTTATCTCTAAATCTAAGATTTTAAATAATTATATTATGGATATATTATGGAATTGTATTATGGAGTTAGATTTTTTCATCTCGAATTGGATCTGTGATCGCGGATCGAACTAGATTTTCAACGTTAGTCTGAGTTTGATAGTCGTGGGAGAAATATTATTTTCAAAGTTTTCGAGTTTTGGAAGCATGGAATGAAATTAGTTGGAGCGAAGATGAGTGTGATTTTTCGTTATTGAATAACGAAATTATTTTTATTCCTTAAAAAATTGACGAGAGAAGAAAATGGTGATGAAAATAAAGATAGTAAGAGAAGATGAAAAATAAGAATAATAGACAGTGAATGTGAGAACAGAATATTAGTTCAAGATGAGTTTTTCGTTGTTGAATAACGAAATTATTTTTATTCCTTAAAAAATTGACGAGAGAAGAAAATGGTGATGAAAATAAAGATAGTAAAAGAAGATGAAAAATAAGAATAATAGACAGTGAATGTGAGAACAGAATTGGAATATTAGTTCAAGATGAGTTTTTCGTTATTGAATAACAAAATTAGTAAGAGAAAATAAAAAATAAGAATAATAGACAGTGAATGTGAGAACACGTTATTAGTTCAAGATGAATTTTTCGTTATTGAATAACGAAATTATTTTTATTCCTTAAAAAATTGACGAGAGAAGAGAATAGTGATGAAAATAAAGATAGTAAGAGAAGATGAAAAATAAGAATAATAGACAGTGAATGTGAGAACAGAATTGGAATATTAGTTCAAGATGAGTTTTTCGTTATTGAATAACAAAATTAGTAAGAGAAAATAAAAAATAAGAATAATAGACAGTGAATGTGAGAACACGTTATTAGTTCAAGATGAATTTTTCGTTATTGAATAACGAAATTATTTTTATTCCTTAAAAAATTGACGAGAGAAGAGAATAGTGATGAAAATAAAGATAGTAAGAGAAGATGAAAATAAAAAAATAATAGACAGTGAATGTGAGAACAGAATATTAGTTCAAGATGAGTTTTTCGTTGTTGAATAACGAAATTATTTTTATTCCTTAAAAAATTGACGAGAGAAGAGAATAGTGATGAAAATAAAGATAGTAAGAGAAGATGAAAAATAAGAATAATACACAGTGAATGTGAGAACAGAATATTAGTTCAAGATGAGTTTTTCGTTATTGGATAACGAAATTATTTTACCCTTATTCGTTAAAAAACTGACGAGAGAAGAAAATAAAGATAGTAAGAGAAGATGAAAAATAAGAATAATAGACAGTAAATGTGAGAACAGAATTGGAATATTAGTTCAAGATATTAGTTCGTTATTAAATAACGAAATTATTTCTATTCGTTAAGTAATTGACGACGAGAGAGAAGGAAAATAGTGATGAAAATAATGATGTAGTATAAGAAAAATATAGAATGAATAAAGAATAAGAATAATAGATAATGAATATGAGAGTACGTTATTGGGATTGCTCTCGATAAAATAAGAAAAACGACATTTTATCTTACAATTACGTTATTATTAAAATATCGCACGAAACAACGATATAAACTTTAAAAATGTAAAAGCTTCATACGTTAATTTGTGTGTAAAATCATTTTAGCTAGAAATTCACCGAACGGGTGAATCGAAAAATGGAGTTGTTAGTTTGATCGAGCAAAAAAAGGCTTGGAGTGCAAAAGGTTAAACTGTTTAGAAGCTGTTTATTCGCGTTACGAGACGATTATATTTTAATCTCCGATTAGAAATTTTTTTATCATCGTCTCCGCTATTTTTACCATTCGTTTCCTCTTAAGAAACTTAATCTCGCCTTTAATCTGGGAAAATCGGTTTGATAAAGCGGCGAGGTCGGCGCATCTCGGGCGATTTAATAAGACACGCGTGTGTAAAGTTTACGCGGGGTATTTTGCCTGCGTGAGAAAAGGACGTTGCATAATGCATCGCGAAGAATGACTGTTGCATAAGCTCGAGGCATGGCAATATGCGGAAGCGGGGCGGACGTTAACACCTGTTTCCATCGAGCTATTAAAGGATTTAAATAATGTAGCGTGCAGCGATAGAAACAACGATCGATCGTCGGAACAATTCGCTTTTATCGCTGTTGTCACGAAATGTTTCCGCGAAATTGAATTGTATATCAGAATTATAATTTAATAATAACAACAGCCTCGACATTTTTACATCTTCCAATCTACGATGAGATTCTTTTTTAATTCTCCTTTTCCTTTGTTTACCAATTATCACCAAAGTTATTCGAATATTGGAAAGGATACGAAGAGGAAAAGTTTTAAGAAAAACGAGAAATGTTAGAATTGGTTTTCGAGCAAGGAATGCAAACTGACTCGGTTTTAATATTTCCATTTTGCGCGTTTAATTGCGCATCGAACGTTCACAAAGGGCAACGTTCTCTAGGACTCGTAATTAGCACCGACCGTTCCTCGCTGATCGATATTATCGATTGATATCGTATCCTATGCACAATGCAATTATTGAATATGTTAATTGATTCTAACTGTAATCGATCGGCTCGAAATACGGGAGCTCGTCGACTAATTTTAATTCGAGAATTAGAATTTCGTTGATCGAATGGAAATTTGTTTCATCGTTGAAAATCGTTAATCGTTTAATCCTGTTTGCGTCATCATTAACACCGATCAACTCAATTTTTCTCCGATCGTCTAATAAATTGATTTACGCTTTGATTTGACTCGTTGTCGATTTTCAGGGACCAAAGAACGCGACGAAATATTACATCGCTTGCCAAGCACCGATGGAGTCGACCGTCACCGATTTTTGGAGGATGATATGGGAGCAGCAGAGCAAAGTGATCATCATGCTTACCGATCTCGTTGAAAATGGGGTGGAAAAGTGTACAGAGTATATTCCGCCCTCGGAAATCACCGATTGCCGTCGGTTATACGGCGATTTTCAAGTTACTCTGAAGAAGAGGGAAACCAAAGAAAAATACGCCATTTCCACGCTTCATTTGAACGTAAGCGATAACGCACGATGGAAACTTTTTTTGCATAAATTATATCATATCAAAGTGTCGATATACCCGAATGATAAAAATATTCATGGCCGACAATTTTATCCAATAATAAAATTAGTTTCAATTCGAAACACGCATTAAATCCAGGCATCGCCAATTTCTCTTCGATCCTAACACTCTTGTTATATCTCCTCCCCCTTCTCTCTTCTTCCCTGCTTTAAAACCCAGTTACGCTATAACTCACTTTAACTCACGTCAAATCACTTCTTCGCTCAACTATCCTAACACGATGTAGGCTCATCAACCGGTAGACCCAGCCATCATTATCGCGCAATCGACCATTTGAAGAATCAGTCGCGTCACTGGAACCAAACGCGACCGCTAAAAATTTCAATTATAGATAATTATGACCGAAGTAACGACGGTGTCGATGTTAACACGTTAAATTCGAATTCTTTACGCGATATTTTCGAATTTTATTAAACGTGAAACGAATTAAAAAAAATGAAAAAGTACGACTCGAATTCGATTTAAGAAATAATTGGTAATCGAAACGCATGATTATTTACAGAATTTGGAGAAGAACACGTTCCGAGAGGTATACCACATTTGGTATTTGTGGCCCGTGAACGGAGTGCAATCGGACGGTGCCGGGTTGATAGCCGTGCTACTCGAGGCGAGGGCACTTCAAAGGGGTGGCCCTGGACCCATTGTAGTCCACTGTAGTCCCGGCACTGGACGCACGGGAACGTTAATAGCTCTTGACCTAGGAATTAGACAATATGAGATTACGAGGACTGTGGACGTGCCAAGGGTCGTTTACACTATCAGACGGGATCGTGCTGGGGCTGTCAAGACGAAAGAACAATACGCTTTCATTTACAAGGTAATTTACTTTTTAACTTGCCCTGCCGTTTCCTTTCCAATCGTTGATTTCATTTATTCGTTTCGATTGGTCCGTGCATTGTGCACTGGTTGAGAGAGTGGAGCCGCGAGAGTGCGTCATTCTGCGTGATTTATCGAACGAGCAATAAATAGGAATGGAAGGATTTTTCCTTACTTGTTTATCTAATCATGAAACACGTTTGTTTTTCTTTTCTTTTTTAATTGTATTCCAGGAAAAATATCATTTATAAAGATATTGAAAATTTCTCATTTTCTTTTCTTCTTTCTCTTTTTCAGGCATTAAATTTATACGCGACCAAACTTGCCGGCGGTGTGTTGGAATCTACGTGAACCACTCGAGATCGTAAAGAAATTACCATTCGTTCGAATCGTAATAGAGACGTAAGTCGTGGCAGAGAACTGCTATATCCGTGAACGATAAATATCATTGAAGATGATGGAAAAACCGCGAGATTTTAAGAATGAACGAAGTTCCGGTGTAACCTGGACAGGAAGATATGGTAAATTGAACGAAGGAAATTGACTTGTGATACGTGGACCATAGCGAAGATCGTGTTTCGCTTTAGATTTTTGCTTAGTCCTTTCGAAGACGATCGTAAGACGATTTCACGTTAGTAAATTTAAAAGAACACTCTTTACCATCTGTTTGTCTATTCTCCTCGGTTGATAATTCAGTATTCTTTTTTTTTAAAGTATCGTCGTTGAATAAAATAAAATTTAAAAAAATTTTTTTGTAAAATAATGTTTATCGTAATTTATGTAATAGGAAAAAATTTACACAAGTGATATTTATAATTAAGATTTAAAAAAAACGTTTTAAAAAATATGCATGGAGTAATAAGAAATTGTAATTTTATTTATTTTTGTTTTAAGATGATAACGTAAACAATACGAAATTATAATAATAAAATAACGTATGAAATTCTGAAAATATCAATTTATACAATTTTGTACTTTAATAATTATACGCATTTATTAATTTATCTACAAAAATTAGTGTTAGAATATGATAAAATTAGTAAAATCGATTCAAGTTCAAATTAAAGTATCGTACGAACCAAACATACGAATTGAGCGTTAAGTATGTATTTAAAAGAGCAAATATTAAAACGATTACTTTGTTCTAAATATCTTAATTGAGGAGAGAAGGACAAATAAGATGGTAACATGTTGGATAATGAATAATCGAGAGGCGGGAATTAATTTGTGATATCCGGACCATCCGTCAACGATATATTCAACTTTGTATTTCTTAGGCCTATTCGATTTCATAAAGTTTTTTTTTTTTTATCATAAATTTCGTCTCCTTTTTGTCAATTTTAATATACATATATATATATTATACATATTGCGTATACATATATATTTAAATATCACGTATATATATATATATGAATAAAAGGATAATTAGATGTAGTTGGATATTTAAAAATAAGATCATGAATATGTCAGTCATATGCGAAAGGATTTATTCTTTCCAATCAAACAAGTATACAGCGACAATGAATGACAATTTGGACGGGCAAAATGAACCGTGATGCTTTGTAAAAGAAAAAGAGAAACAAAAATGAAAAAAAAGAAATAAATAAACAAAATAATAATATTCCCTCGAGAATTCACCTACGTATTTAGCGTTGTTTTTAATCGTGTAAAAAGGAATAATATACAACGTATGTACTAATTATTATTTAGAATTACAATTATTTACACAATGTTACTTCTCTAAGGATCTAGAAAGATTTCAGGATCGATTTCATCTCTCTTTCTCTTTTCTTCTCCCGGACAATTTATAGATACATATTATACATAATATATATATATATACATTATTGTATTATTGTTATTATTGTTATTGTTGTTGTTGTCATTGTACAAATATTTTGATTCGTAGCAGGTTGCTCTCTATAATTGTACATAGAAACCAACCGAAAAATACACCGAGTAAATTAGTTGTATTTCGTTAGATTTTCGTTAAGAATTTCGTTCGTTTTTTTTTTTTTTTGAAACGTGTCATTTAATTCTCGTCGAATACGTGTTCGTCGCCAGCCGCCATTTTTCTCACTTTCTTACGGCTTCGAACACGTTCGAGTTTGAATGCGTGGAATTATCCCATAAATTTTGTCGGTTTCGTTGAATGCTCCTGTGAAAAAGCATTTTTTTGTTTTATCGCTTGAAAACAATCACGGACGATGCGACGAACATAAACGATCGGTTTAATGATTCATCGTCAATTTAGACCGGTTATTTCTGACCGACGAGACTTGTTCGTGAGCGTGGCTCGAGAAATGATTCGAGATTCTTTCCGCTGAGGATTAATTTTTGCGTGAAGCAAGTTTTGTGATTGAGTTTTCTGCTCGATATATTCGATAACGATTTTTTTTTGTTATTTTCCGTATATTTAAATTATTGTACGAATAATGTGATTAATTCCTGTCTTTTGTTAAAAATAAATATTTTGTCTTTTATCTCTTATATGATAATTATAATTGATTTTATATATGAACTAATATGACTAATGGACTAATATATTTTTTAATTTTGATTTTAATCTTGATCTAAAAGAAAAAAAATAGACAAAATATTTATTTTGCGTGAATATTTGCAGAGAACTGACGTATAATTACATTATGTGCCTAGAATTTGAATTGTACATAACTTAAAAATTAATTTAATTCTTCGTTTATGTTTTAAAATTTTTATCTTCAAATCTGAATTAAAAAAAATATATATTTTTTTATGTTTATTTATCACTTGTCTAAATATGAAAATTAATAAAAAAAAAAACGTTTAAAATAATCAAACAATTTTAAAATCAAATTACAGAAAAATCAAAATATATGTACGTTTTCACAAATTTCAATTAACCTTAAAGCAACTTGATTGATTAAAATACAAAATATATAACGTGTTTAAAGACACGATTTAAAAATAAAAAAAGATAAAAAATATGTAATAATTATAAATCGACAAAATTTGTGGAATAATACAATGTGTTTTTATAACACGTTATGAAATTTAAAGTATAGACGCATTCCCTTATAAAACCAAAATTATCCCTTATACTCGAAATCGAACGATTTGATTCTACGAAATGTGATGAATAGAAGAAACATTCGACCACGTATGAAAAATAACACCAGGAATACAGGGTTTAATTCGTAGTTTCTATCGAACCCGTTATTTAGACACTATATAGTAGTATCGATTAATTAACATTTTTATAGTATTGTAATTTGATAATTATATTATAGTTGAAAGAAATATGAAGAAGCTCGTGATACTCGATTTTTTTAAAATATTGTCGAACAAAGACGATAAAAATATTTGAGATGGTGAAAAAATTTAATACGCTTCAATAAGAACACGAACATCGAATGTTTATCGCGATCGAAATTAAATGACAATGACAATTTACACGTGTAAGAGCACACAATTATTCTCGCCAATATTTTATACAGTTTCGTGCAAAATCCATTATTCGATCTAATCGAATTTTAATCAAAATAATATAATATTTTGAATCTTTTATGTTTTAATATTGTTATTCGTGAAATATGAAGGATATACGCTCGACATTAAAATTAAAAAGATTACTATTTTGTAATCAAAAAATTTCAACTGTTGTAATTTTGGAAAGAATCGTATCGTATAATAATCAACCTGGACTCGATTTAAACAACAAAAATTTTTATCTTTGTTTTACTTATACTTGAATTGTGTTACTATAACATATCTTTTTCTGAAATCACAATAGTTCGAATATCGACAATTTTTCGATCAAAATTTAGTGAAATTCTTTAATTTTAGCGTTGAGTATAAACTTGATAATGCAATTTCAAACACAGAAATATCTCAAATTTATGAATATTCTTAAATAACATTATTGGAAATAATAATTTAAAATGTCGTTTAATAATATGAAATAATTATGAAATAAAATAGCACGTTATTTCATAAATAATATTTCATCAATATTTGGTGGATTTATATTATATTATACATATTCGATGCGTCGCTTCTTCGAAATAAAAATTTTTTCGTTACTACGTAATCTTCTATTCCAACTTTTTCACTCGAATATAGTCAGAGAGATTGTTGCACGATATTGTAAATCACAATAATGCATAAACATTTGCCATAAAATAAAAAATTAGATATATTCAAAGTAATTACGTTAGAAGAAATCTTTATAAAGATTTAGAAGTTTACGGATTAAAAATTGTATCTAGAGTAAAAAGAAAAAAAAAAATTGACAAAGAGATAGAAATATAAGCGTAATGATCTCATTTGCTGATCAAGCAATGGAAATGAAACGTGAATTCTCGGAAAATTCTTCGGGGTGAGTGAAGGACAAACTTCGTGCGACGCCATTGTTAATTAAGAAAATGGTTTTGCTTTATTACCGAGAATAAAACCTATTTCCAGCATAAACAATGCGACGTAAGCGTTGGAAAAACATATGTCCCTGTTTCCTGAATAGTATTAATAATAATGGAAGAATATGTAATATCTCGTAATTGAAATACGTTAGGATTTTTCTCTTACTTAACGATATAATCGCTAATTATTAATTCACAATCATTGTGACCATATAGAAGATTCTGTGTGTGTGATATCGTGGAAAAAATTCGGAAAAATTATGATTAAAACCAGTGTTAATGCGCCAAATGAATCTTATTTAACTATATTAATCGTTAGAGGGTCAGATTTCGTATTGAGTTGTTCTTTCAATGCTGTCCATTCTTTTTTTTCAATGTAATCATTGAACTTTGTTAATATTTTTGAATGAGCAAATTGAAACTTTTTTTTAATCTTTATTAATTTCTCATCACATCTTGATTATTCGATTATTCCATCTAATTAAAATGTTTAAAAAGGACACATTTTACAGAGCAACTCTATGCGTGTAACAATCGTACCAAAAAGGAGAATTAATGTTTAATTATATATAAATGTTCTAATAAAAATATTATAAGAGGAATGTGTATGCTTAAAAAAAAGTTAGAAAAAGATTTCCCTTCGTAACGAATCCTTCGAGAATGAACGTGTAGAATTATGAAAAGGATCAGGAAGAAATGTGTATGCCTATCGACGTATGTTATAAAACCATGTGTAATTATACGATAGAGATTCAAAAATTGACGAATAAAACATGATAATGGTGTTCAATCGTATAGTTATTGCAACAATTACGTCAAATGCATTTTACATAGCTGGATCAACAAAATAAATGTAATTATTCTACATGTGTTTTCCAATCTTTTTGGTTTCATATAAAACAAATGCGTACTTTTTTCATATAGAATATGAATATTTACTAATTTACTATATACACTAACTTATTACTTCAAATAATTCGTTTAAAAAATTTCGTATACAAAAATTTTAACAAAATTGTAATACACGAAAATACACGAACTAATTTAGTAATAGAAGATGCATCGTATCTCGATTAGTTATCCAAAATTTCTATCGTAAAAATTATAATTGAGACTCCATCAATCTCGATACAACATAATTTCTTTTCTTAAAATTATTTCTACTTGTTACTTAACTTATTCTATGATACACATTATATTACATCTTTGAAAACACAACTTATTAACGAAGTACGATACAACATATGCTATTACTATGTACAAACTCGAACGGTAACGTATTTGCCATCCGAAGTTACAGTCAATTAAATTTAAAAGATCTTTTTATCTTTCGTTGCAATTTGGAAAAATGAAAATGGAACATGCCAAAAGATTAATGTCCCTATTTATCGCCCTGGTATGATTCTCGTAATTCTTCAATAGTTATATCATTGTATCACTATATTCAACAGTTATATAGTTATATAGTTCACTAATTATATCTGTTAGCGCAGATATTATTAACGAGAGTCGCAGCAGCCTCCTAGCGGGCGTGTTAAGTACTACGGATCAACGCATAGTCGATCAGAGTAGCTACAAATTTGCTATCCACGAATAAACCACGTACGGGGGTTGTTCAAGGATTATATATCTTTTGGGGTCGCTGACTAGAAGATATTTCGAATTTATGGTACATCAATTGTTATCGAGGAAGAGGGGAAAGATATTGAAGGTGCGGATAGTCAGCAGAAATACAAAAATTATGATCGATTTTGTTGTTTTTTCTTAAATAAAATAAAATATATAAGACTTTTAAATTGTTAAAGTGAATATTTTTTATTTCAACGTAATTGATTGAATTATCAATCAATTATTAAAATGCATATTTTATTTTCAAACGCATTTATTTTTTGTAAAATTATTTATCATTAGATATTAATGCATTATTTATAAAGAAAAGTATGTTATTAATAATTAAATAAAAAAAGTCTTTTCAGATAAGAGAAATCATGTTTATATTCAAAGATACATTCTTATATAATTTTTTTGTTACTTTCATATTTGCAAAATATTCTTCTGAGAATTAAATCTATAAAAAAGAAAATTGCGAATTAGAAAATTCTAAACGATATAAAAACCAAGCGTCTAACTAGAAGTACTGTTTACAGTACATTAAAATAGCTTTAGTTTTTTAACCGTGTTATTTTTAACAAGTATACCGCAAATACAACGTTTATGAAACATAAATTTAATAATTATCTACAGTGTCAAAAATTACGAACTAAAAATTATAATATACATCCTTCCTTATCAATTTTCATTCCTAGCAATATAATTTTTTTCATAAACTTTTAAAGATCATATATTATATCATTGAGTCTTAAAGTTTATGTTTTAACATTTGTAAATTTTATATATTGAAAATATCATCTTCTTATCATCATTCTTTATCGTTTGCGCATTCATTAACATTTGAATGACTCATTTCATTCATAATACGATATTTCAGAATTTTTATTTTTCAATGTAATTGCTCAGTGACATGAAAATTTTAAAAAATATTCTTAGATCATTAATCAAATTTTATTTCATTTATTAAATAAAATTATTTTAAAAATAACTTTATAATCGGAGATATTCAGATACAATTATACAAATTATAAATAAATATTTTTAAAAAATATTAACAATATTATAAATATATTTATCTACATAATTCCTTTAAAAATATAAAAAAGTTTTTTGATGAATTTAACGATTTTATTTATATTTATCACGCGAAAATATCATATGAATCATATGAAATATTGTACAATGAAACATTTTTTGCAAAAAAATCAGTTCATGATTTTTATGTAATGTGTCATAAATATATTGACAACATTTTCGTTTAAAAAAATATATATATAAAATAATTTTAAAATATTAAATTTTAACTATTCTGTTATAATTGTTTTAGAAATAACGTAACAAAATTCATATATAAAAACAGATGTGGAATTAAATCGCACTTCAATTTATTGATTTCTGCCTTAGAAACGATACTTCTATAGAGACGTATATTATTTCGTTGGAAGATGAGTTTTTTTCGTTAATAATAATCCTACTGCAGATTTTAGAATAATTTTATTATTATCATATTATTTATACAAAAAATATTATTTATACATAAATCTCCGATAAATCAAAATTAAATAAATAAAAGGAAAATTTTCATTATTATTTACATTTTTAATTTGAAAACTTTTCAAAATAATTTATTCTCCGATGATATCCTCAATGCACGAGGCATAAATATACGTAAAATTATGTCGAGAAATTTATTTTTCTTCGTTTATTTCTCATTCCATCCAAATAATAAAAGAAAATCATCGTAACACGCGAGTCCACCACGTTCCTTCGTGTTCCAGTTCATTTCTTTAACTATCTTCCCACTGTTAACATCATTCTTTGAATATTTCGCTGTATACACAGCGAACGAGTGTTTTCTTTACAATTAGAGCCCGTCTTTTGCATTTTCTTCTTACATAATATTATTCAAATAAATAATAAATTAATTTAAAAAATCATCCATCGAATAAAGCAATTTTAACGCGATTTTCTTTAATCAAAATTTCTGTTTATTCAAAAAATACAACGAATGTCGAGAAACTTTTCTTATCAGTTCTACTTATTTCTCTATTCGATAAAAAAGGCACTCGATATGTAATAGACGTGTCATTATCGTGAATACGCCACATTTGTTTCTCTCTCGATTCATTTCTTTAGAGCCATCCCTCTCCACTTTTACGAATATTTCACCGTATTCCACTTATGTACATCTCAACTTCTCGTTACATAATATTATTCAAATAAATTAATCAATTTAAAGCTATTCACTCGAATAAAATCACATTTAATCCCACTCTCTTTATCCAAGATTAAATCATACTCCAATCGTATTTCACGACCAGCATTATAAATACAATTAAATCAAGAAATTTCCCTTATCTCTTCTCTAAATTCTTATTCCATCCATATACGACGAAAGAAATTTTTCTTATCACCGTGACACGTGCATTGCACATGTATTTCTCCTTTTAATTCATTTCATCCGCCATTTCTTCCTTCTCTATACGTTTTTCGGCTGGACGATCACGTTCGCGGAATCGATCATGCCACGACACTGATGTAAATATTCTCTCTCTTTTTTTTTTCTTTTTATTTATTTCCTTTCTTTCGTATTATTCACGCATATCCAATTCATGAGAAAAGAGTGGATTAAAGTTTTTAAGAGAGTGGCAGAGCCCTCTCTTATCCAGGTGGTCTAGAAGATCGTTTGCTGGATCGGACTGGCTCGAACTGGATTGGGGCTGTTGGATCTCGAGATGTCCGGGTTACTTTGCTCGGTCGTAGAAGGAAATACATATACCCACAAATATCGAACCGGCGCGTATTCGTGAAATAATCGTTTACACTGAAACACGCTCTGCTGGGATTCTCGCGAATTTTTGCCGATAAAAATTCTATCGTTTATCCCTTTGCTGCGTTTTTCGATCTCGTAGCTCTATTTGTATTATTATTATTATTATTATTATTATTATTATTATTATTATTATCGTTTCTAGGTAGTTGCAATCGAAGGAGTATGTAACTGGTTTCTACTACGTGAAATTTTAATAAGGGATTATAAAGGGATCTATATTGGATTCAGATATGTATATATATAAATTATGTTCGATGAAAGGTAAATTTTTTTTAGGAAAAATATGTAATACAATCTTCTGGAAGAAATTTTGTAATTTAAGTAAATTTTGATTGTTTAAAAAAAAGTTTTATTATTTTATTAAATATTTTAATTTTTCGTCTTCGTTGTTACGTAAGTAGATGTCTCGAAAAATAAATAAATAAACGATCAACGATGGTTAAAAATTTGATAAGCAAAGATTTTCACAATGAATTGCGTGTTATTTTATGTTAATGATGTTTTTACGACACGGCACCTTTAATCCTTTCTTTTTCTAACAGTCCTTGTAACCAATCCAAACCAGTTTTATCAATTGGATTTTTTTATCAATATACCACTTATTATGAGAATATACTTGTTAAATATAACTTTAACTAAAAAAAAAAAGCAAGAAAGAGAATTTCATTGTTACACATATAAAATAATAAAAAAGTAATGGATGCAACGTATAATTACGTTATAATATTACACATTTGTTACGTGTTGTTTAAATATCTTATCTATTTTAATTTTCAAAAACTAAAATGTATATATTTTCTTTATAACAATACGATATTGTAAAAAGAATCGCGTTATGAAATATTCCACATTTAATCCATAATATTCTGATAAACGAAGAAGTTTTTGCGGTGTGAAATACCACAAATCGAAGCCGAGGAAATAAGTTTATATTTCGGTTGAAACCGCGAAACAGTTAAACACGTACGTTTTATTACGAGACTCGAGTTGCAAACGAAGCGTGAATCAGTTCTAGATCGAGTAAGTTTCTGCCAGTTTCGAATTAAGTTTAATTCAAACGCGCGTTCAAGATGCTTAAAAAGTGTGCCATTATCTCTGCTCGTTCATGAGACCGTTTGTTAAATCGATTCTACCGTGACACGTAAGGGCAATTGCGCTCTTAAATTAAACGACACCCGTCATTTTACCTTATCGTTTTATCTTTAAATAAATCTTGAATAAATTCGCATTGGAAAAACCCTTCGATTACAATATCCGATTATCCCACAAGCGATTTTATATCTTATTTCTTCCAAATTCAAATATTTCCTTTTTTTTTTTTTGGATTTCTATCTCAATCAGACTCTATTTCGATTATTTTTTTTTTTTTCGACCAAAACGAAATTTAATTCGTTCGGCAATCGGATGAAGGAGGCGTGCACGCCGCGTGTCCATCTTTTATCAAGGGACAACTTAACACCACGCTACCGAATTCTTGTTGCTTTATTTAGAATCCCCTCGAAAACGCATAAAACGCGTATAACGCGTGGCCATGTGTACGTAGAAACTTTAATCGCATAACCAAGCATAAAGCTGAAGAGGTTTAAACATTTATCCGCACTTCCTGTCTCCAATCGCTCGTAAACCGCGCATCCCCACGGGCGGAAACGTCTCTGAGACAACAATTTTCCGCAGATTCCAAGAGAACACACCGAAATTAGAATTAGAATTATTGACGGTTCGATTCTATTTGCACAACTTCGAATTTAGGATTCGTATGCATCCGTCGATCAAGTGACACGGCAGTTTGTAAGAAAATATTTTCAAAAATAATTCGAGGCAATTTTCACAATAATCGTTTATATTCCGATGAGTTCGATGTTTTAAAAAGTGGATAAAAAAAAATAGAAAGATGAAGGAGTAGTTGCGAAACATTTGTGAGATGAAGTAATTATTTCGAAACGCATGGGCGAGGGAAAAGTAATAAAAACAAATTGAGAAACATTCGTAGAACGAAGGTCACTTTACCCAAGCGATCATCTTTTCTTATTTTGCGTAACTACGATTATTAAACTTGTAAATTATACTCATTTATAGATTTACATCCATCACAAATTTCGTGTGGACTTACGAAAGAGCAATCTTGAAATATATACCTAGTGTATAACTACGCAAAGAAAGCCAGAAGATTGGCGTCGTTGTCGTCTCAACTTTGATTAAAATTTATAAAGAGTCTCGATGCCGTGTACAGAGGAAAAGAAAAAAGAAACGAATCTTTTTTATCTTTCTCAGTCGTTGTTCCTAAATCAAAACCTTCGAAACGTAAAATTTACTCGAAATGCCTTCTCGAAACGTTTCGAGTCCGAGGAAACGTAGAAGGCGATCGAACGGAAGTGGATATCTGTCGTTTCCTCGGGCGCCACAGCGAATTTTTGGCACCTCGATCCCGCGTGCATTGTGAATCATTAGTTGACAAACATCGTGGATCCTCTATTTTCAGCCTGGCTAATTTTAATGAGCCGCGAATCATCGAGATTCCTACAATTTCTCGCAACTGGCAACGCATCAACTTCCGCATATCCGGCCTTCGCCTCGGAAACGTCTTCTTCCTCTTTTTTTAGAAAATATGGATGAAAACCAAATCGAAGACCGTGTCATCTCGATTCCTCTGTATTTTAACTAAAAAAATTATTTAAAAAAAAAGAAAAATCTCTTCGCAAAATTTGGTGAAAAATTAGGAAAAAGCTATGCGCGATATTGTGTCCTCCCCTTCAATTCTCCAATTCAATTCTTAGGAAAATGGAGGTTCAAAGAGAGCTTTAGATACAGCTCGTATGATATAAACCGGTGAACGAAATTCGATTTCACAGATCCTTTCGTCTGACTCATAATTTCCTTTCTCGTTCGAATCCAATTCGCAGAAGTCCGTTCAGCTATCTAAATTCAATTGCTGCTACTAATAATTGTTAAAATAGACTGTATAGCTCGGGGATCCAGTCCAATCATAATATCATTCCTTTCTCGGTTACTCTTTTCTTAATTTTTTTATCGAAGAAATTAATTTACACGTTCGACGATTGAATCGTTTATCCCTGTTTGGTTCAACGCTTTCCTGATATTATGATTCAGCTATCCGAATTCAATTGCTGCCACTAATAATTGTTAAAATAGACTGTATATCGCGGAGATCTAGTCCAGGATAATCATTCCTTTCTCAGTTAGTCTTTTTTCAATTTTTTTTCCGAAAAAATTAATTTACACGTTCGACGATTGAACCGTTTATCTGTTTGGTTCAACGCTTTCCTAATATTATGATTCTAGGCGGCGTAACGAACGAGCATTTCTCGATCTGTATCTCCGTATAGACGTAAACGCTGCCAGGCTTTTAAGGATTTCTGGGAAATTCGATCTTGATTAAATCACGCCATCGGACCAAACTTTGCCTTCGATGTCCAGATTAGTGGGAGTAAACGAGATCGACTCGAATAATGGGATTAATAAATGGTCGTGGTTATTTCTGGAACTTGTTATTATGTCAGAGTTTCATACAACAATGTGAGCACGGTCACTTGATTTTCATTTTGAACGTGTTGAGTTAATTTTTTTAACCCTTTTTTAGATTAATCTTCTTATAGATTTATCTTTTTGTAACAACGTTTATTATCGTTGTTATCTACGATTTAATTAAGATTGAGAATAATCTGTGCATTTAAAAAAAATTTTTCATATATTCGAATAAACAAGACTTTGCTATTGTATTATATATAGAGTGTCTTCAAGATGAGTTCGGTCAATCGATTATAAAACATCTTCTTTTCAGATATTATTCAGATAAATCGACTCACGGCATTCACAAAATGGCAATAATGTTTTAGATGTTTGGAAAGCAATCATAAAACGCGATGCAGATCGCGAATGCCTGAAAAAATAAACATTTCTTTTTTTAATTTATGATGCAGGATAGTAAATTTAGCGGCAACGACGAAATCAGAAGAAGATAACATTTATACCGTAACAATTATCTATTTTATCATTTATATTCTATCTATTCGTACATTCTTTATTCATTATTAACGTATTTTTCATATCTATATCTATCAACACGACTAACTAAATATCTCTTCTTTTCTCATTCTCTCTTTTTAATTTTTTCTTCGAGACCATCGATGAAGTTATTAAATATTTCGATTAAACGAAATCATCCTATTTCTTACACCGTTAAAATTAATCTTAAAAATTGTGGTGTGCTAGAATGTTAACCATAAGTCGATTCGAAGGCGTTGATGCTACCAATCGAGATATTGACTTGAAAACACTTGAAAACGATGATATTTTTGTAATAAGATCAAGAACCAGAGGAAGTCAAGCGTTTCGTTGTCGTTGCATTTCTTTGAGAAGAATCATCAAAACGATTTGAATTTTATTCACACCATTCCGTTTTTGATCTCTTCAAATTAACCTGGTTTATTATCGTGATCACGTGTATCTCTCCGTTTTCTCTCGAATCGAATTTTATTTGAAGAATTGTGTTAAAGATTATCGTAAGAATTTTCAATTTATCGTTAAAATTTTATCGCTTAAAATTCTAATTAAATTTAACCGACTGTTTAAAATAACACTCGTGAAATTTTATTTATTAATTTTAAACTTGTTAAATTTGTGCAGATTAGATATATATTTTAATAGAGATTAGATTTCATATGGATTAATAGCTACGAGTAGAATAATAATTTGTTTGTGATAATATGTGTTTACAAGTTAAGTACGTGATTTATACTTACGAGATACTTACAATATTTATGACAGTAATAAAACTGATTTGTAATAGGCATTGTATATCATAAAATAAATAGATATAAAGAAGAGCAGAATAAATTGAATTCAATAGGAATTAATAATTAATTTTTTATTCGATAACGTACAATTAATTCGATAATATTATAAGAGTAGAAGTAATTTCATTTCTTTTTTGTATGAATCATTTTATAACGTTATCAATGTTTAATAAAAATTAATAATATTTTTCATCATTGATATAATTACTATTTAATAACACGGTATTAACAACAATAAAAAAGAAATACGATTATTTCTCAACGTATAGAAGCAAAAATGGATATTTTTCTTAATGAATATTCGACGTATAAATCAAACTGACAACATTTCTCTTATTTTATTATTTCGTTATTGGATTAAAATTCAAATTAGAGCAATTAATTTTATACGTCGACATCGATAGAATGCAATAAATTGTATTTTGCATAATAAATAAAAGTCTCTTTACGTTAGACGTATACCAATGAACCAACCCCATTATTTTCTATATCACAAATCATTAATTATTAACACGATACGATCATAACGCTGCACCTACTTAACCCACTTATTCATATTCATACTCTTAAGCAAATTGTGCAATAATTAAACATTTTCCATGAAACAAACTATCGAAACTGGACTATTCTATACATTCTTTACCTTATTATTGTATTTTTCATCTCGAAAAGAATTGTTCACAGAAATATCTCATAGAAAAATGTTTCCTCCACCTTGTTCCAATTTTTCCTTCCAATTATCATAGCAAAAGTAACGAGGCACGGCTATATTAATCCATATATCATATTTATCCATAAATAACATAAGGATAAAAACCGATGAAACCTTTTGCGCGGGTCTAATAATCTCTCTCTCGATCCTCCGTTCCAAGCTCGATGATGATATTGAATAATTACTCTGAATCACTGTTGTCGCGAGGATTAATTACACGTAATTGCAACTATGTATATGAGTTTAATGAGCGAGTTAGTAACCGATTGGAGACGCGATACCGCGAGAGATACGTATCGCGCGTGTGAAAAATATAAGCAGTCGTTTCGTGAAAACAAAGGATAGTTGACCACAGTGGCGCGTAATAAATTTGCGATAAAAGCTTATCGCCGCTTTATTAAGATCGAGGATGCGATACTTTCGACTTTTACGGCTTTATTTGAAATGATAATGGACTGGTATGTATCAGTTTTAACCGGTAAAACGATCGACAGTGCTAACTTGCGACATCTCTGATTCCCGAGTAACGTATGTATTCGTGTGGCCGATCGATGGGGCCCGGCCAATTGCCTTTTAATTGGTGACGCGCGTCGCGACGAATTGAACTTTCGAATGAGCCACGAAATGAGTTGTGCGTCCATTAACGATAATTCATGATTTGCCGACTTGATTTATGGATTGCACTTGCCATTTCAGATCAGATTGTGATTATTAGTAAGAGTGGTTATCGCCTTGTGGATCTTGATTCGTGTGAACAGGTGGAGAAATGGATTTTAAAATGGATTTTGTAAGAAATTTTCGAAGAAGCGAAACGTAGTGGTAAATATTAATAGATTGATTTATATCTATGAATTTTACACCACTTGTAATAACTTGTTATGTACATGCAAAAGGGGGGGGGGGGCTATATAATTATTAATCGATACGGTATCATTTTGTTACGTATTTAAAAAATATCTCGACATTACAACAGTACATTTTTTTTATTTATTTACCTCGTTTATTTACCGTGTTCGAGCATACTTGGAGAGAAAACAATTTGTAAATAGATTTACAGCAAAATAAAGATCCATTGATTTCTATCGTTATCTCGTGTAAACATAGATTATTTACAAATACTTAAATTGGAATAAAATAATAATAATGAAATATTTCCCAACGGAAATTTTTATTTTATCTATTGTCTCGACTAATCGTGATAACATTGTTCCATTATTTTGATCCGTCTTATGATATAAAAATCTGAAAATGATATTTTTATATATTTTTCAAAGAATCGAATAATTAATTCCGAGAATAAGAGAAAAAATTTAATTGGAAAAATTTAAAAATTAATTCCAAGTATTGTTGCGTCACACTTCAACCCTATCTGTTTTCGTCGTGTGAACAACACCCGATAATATCTAATAATTCCAAACAACATATTTGGCTATATCTGGGCATTTCCTCAATTTATTCTCATTCCTAGTAATATCTTTAAGGAAGTTAAGAATTGCAGACATCATAAACATCTTTATTAACGATTTAAGTGATGAAGTCACGACTTGAGAATCACTCGCTAATCAAAAGAAAAAGAAGAAGGAAAAATGAATTATCAGCATGTTGCATCTTGGCGCAGAAATCGGTTCTGACCGGAAATATTCGGTTATTTCCTTTCTTCTAGCGAGCCACGCTAGAACGTGTTATCGTATGTAAAGCGAATAGAGTTTGTCCGATGAATATTGTTCGTTGCTGTAAAAATCACTTTTTAAAGGCATATTTTAAAATATATCTTATGAATGGAATTATTTGATTAAATTGTTGGAAAGATGAAGAAACAGATTTTTCTTTGTATATCGAAGTAAAATTGAATAATAATAGAATTATTATTGATAATAATCTGTAATGATGTATGATACGATTATTAAGTTGTTTAACGAAATTAAATATAATTATTTTATTTACAATAGAAGAATTTAAATAATTTACTAATACATGATCAATATATGACTAATATATTATGAGATAATTGTTACGACAGATGCATACATACTGTATACTGTAAGATATGAATCGTTCTTCGTTTGTTACAACTATACTATTATTTTACAATTACAATATATTTTTTTTCAAGCAATAATTATTTTACAATTCTCATAAATGGAAAACGAAACAAAATACAATATATTTTATAATTGGATATAATTTAAAGATAAAAATAGCTCGTTTGAATGGGACATATTTCTGCTGTTTTGACAGACATCAAATCAATATTAATTTCAAAATGAAGAATCCTTGCTTCTTATCTCATAATATGCATAAGCATACTCTTTACGTTAACATATATCTGCACTAAATAATAGAACGGTTATAAAAAAGATATTATCTTGCCTCGTAGAAATTAATTCTCGTGAAAAAAAAAATGTTTAATTCTGTATCTACTTATCAATATTATAATTTTTATAAAATAAAAATTTAAAAATAATTTTATTAGAATTAATTTGAGATAATAATAAGAAAAAATCTCGAGATTAAATCAATGCATCTGTCGTTATAAAAATGATACAAAACGATGTTGTTAAACTCATTAAATGAAAGTCAAAGTTGGTCATTCGTATCGTGAAAAATTGTTAATTCTCATTAAAATATAAACGATTCTTTATACACGTATCATGTATGTATATTGATTTGCTATTAAGCAATAAAATTCATTTTGTATGACTCCTATGAGTGAATGTACGTTGCCACGTGAATTGTTGTGACGAGAAGGATAACGAGGAACGATAACACGAGTAACAAAGATAAACACTCGCATAGAAAATTGCAGAGGGTGAGGTCGTGAGATCACTAAAGTGTTTCGTGTCGTAATTTAAAAGAGTTTCGTGTTCTAATTTAAAATCTTTCGTTCTGCAATTTTACATTACTCCATATAATTTAAACAATTTCTTCAATTTGTTAATTTTTATTTAAATCTGTTAAATAAGAAATATATTTTAATTGCACTATAGATAAATCTAAATTTTTCCTTTTCGATATTTAAATTCATATTTAAATGTAACACGGTATATATCAAAATAAGAATTTAATTATATTTATCAGAGTAGAGAATGAATTATCGAGACGATCATCTCGATTATCAGTAGATCGTTATCAGCAGATAACGATCGATATTCCATTGTCATAAAATAACGTAACGCGATGGATTATGGAATAAAAAATATTAAAATCATATCAGGATGCAAATTGAATTTTATCGAGTAAAAGTATACATCGTTATCAGATACACCGCGAAATACAAAGTGATAAATCAGTGGAAGTTTAACGCTCTTAATTCGGGAGACTGGATTCCGCGAAACCGGATGTAAGATCCAAACAAGAGTTTCCGGTCAAGTAGACGGAACAATTCTAAAAATGTAAACGAACGAAACTGTAACGAAAACGTGACAAACTCGTGGAAAGATAATCAATAAGATCGATCTTGTATCGCGATAAATAAGCGCATTCCACTATGTTCGATAACGTATCTTCGCAAGGTCGTCTTAAAAGCGTGGGCGTGTCTCCTGCTAAGACACAATTTGCGTTTACAATGCTTCATTGGATTGTATCGAAAAATTTATTGATCCCAATTCGACAAATTAATGAGTGAAGAGGATATTATTCGGGGAGCTATCTGAATTTTCTTCTTTTTTTAAGAATTTAATCAAAAATTTATATATATATTCTCTTCGTGATAAATTGTAATCTAGATGTCATATATCTCGTGCTAATAACGAATGAAAAAATTTGCAATAAGTTTTCCGGATAGATATTGGTAATTCGTCCAGATTTTTCTGTGAAATTTATTTTCACGAAAAGAAAGAATTATGATACGAATGCAAGATAGACAACAAGATATTAATAAATATCAGTATTTTACAATTTATTGATTATTTATCCAAACTTAAACGATGGCAAGTGATATAATGATAGAAATGATTTTTTAAATTTTATAATCCGAATTATTAAGAAAGATGTCGATTAAAATTTCTAATGACATTGTTATTATATTTTTAGTAATTTTACGAAACGTCATTTGGCTGCAAGTCTTTGAATGACGAAAGACTTGAAAGACTAAAGTAAAAATAATTACATTGGAATTAAACTTTCTAAATTAATTTTTCCCTTTGATTGAAATTATCGAAATTATTAAAATTGTGTTTGTAAAAATTCTTTCATTTCGAAATTATAAATGGAATTACAGATGTCAGATTGAAAATATCAAAATACATTTACAATGATATTTTAAGAATTTTTCATAAATAAAAAATGATATAATCGGAAACGAAAATTAATTTTATTCTCTGTTCGAAAAAAAGTTTAGTGATATAATTTTAACGAGGTCAAGACGATTCATAGGTAAAAAATAAAAAATATTCGATAAATTTGGGGAAAAATTAATGAAATAAATACTTTCTCAAATCTGGATCACCCTATCATTCTCAGAAAGTGCCTCTTTCTTCGCGTCGACCCGCACGCTTCCTATCCGTCACCGGAATATTTTTGAGCAAACTTAAACAGTCCATCGACCTTCGAGATCCGATCAATATCTTTTTAACAATTTTTATACTTTTAATATGAACAGAATCACAACATTTTTTTTCTTCGAATAAACTTCGATAACTTTTCAAATTTTCCATTTAAAATTCCCATTAAATTATTATACCGAGCGATTAGCAATGCGTATTTACACGATATAAGTTATAAAAACTTGGTTACAAACAAGTGTTAATTTCAACGTGCAATTTGAAATAAAAATTTCACGCGCTTCGAAAAATTATTGCCAAAAAAAAATTTCTCAGAATACCTTATCCGTATATCAATCCTAGAAAGAAAAACGAGAAAAAGGAGAAAGAAAAAAAGCGCAGAGGGCAGTGTTTGGTCGACGAAGATACTTCAATTTCCACCTCCCCAGAAAACGTCGATCATTCCGAAATTCCCAAACAACCCCAGCTAAACCCTCTTCCCTGCTAAATCAAATCCTGACCGTCCACTTTCATCCCTTCCGCTTGTCCTTGATCCAACACACGACCAATCCTCGTCTTTCCATCCCCTCGAAAATCCTTTTTTCCATTCCCTTCGCATCGATACGTTGGCTGGCAAATCGATCGAGATAATTGTCTTTGCTGATTTTAATATTTTTCTAATTTATTTTTGACAATTTATTTATTTCATCGTTAGACCTATTGCATATTACGCACACTCCACGAACGTATATGAAATCTGCAAAGAAAAAAAATTGTTAGAATTTTCTCTCTCTTTATCGCTCAATTATAAAAAATTCGCACGAAATTCAAAATTTTCAGGTTAATCGAATCTCCTTCGCGACACGCTATCCGAACACTTTCCGTGTTCGGTTAAGTAGGTTTAGGTCAAGTTATGCTCGCAGCGTCTCAAGGCTCCAATTACCAAAGTCATTTATCCTTTAACCTCGAACGATTCGCACATGTAACGAGAAAAACATGAGAGATAAGATACGTTCTCTTCAACCTTCTCCCGTTCAATGCGTGTAACGAAGTAACGAAACAAAACTTTGAGAGAGAGAGAGAGAGAAGAGGTAAAACGATATCGTGAAAAAGTCATGGTGAAACGGACATTTATTCAGATCGATCCTTCCTCCGGGTCTTTGACTCACGCCGATAAATCCAACGACCATCTCTCCTCCACTGTAGCGCGTTATTCCTCGAGAATACGCGGAGAACTCGAAGTGGAAGCCGAACAAACCAGATGACGTGTTACAGTGGTGGCGGGTGTGCGCGCGCGCGTGTGTATTTAAGTGGGTATGCACGCGTGTGTTTGAAACAGTTTTATGGAAAGGGAAGCACGACGCATGCTTCCTTGTTTAATGTCGGCCCGGCTCGAGGGATACGAATGTTACACGGTGTGTTCAGTGGCTCTACGCGCTGGATCCACGCTGATCGTTCCTCGTGGATCGCGTGCGATCCGTGAATCACGGGTGGATCGCGTTCCCACCAGGCCATCCCGTTCTCGATCGGCGGCATCCCGTGAGTGTCAATCCCGTCTTCTTTCCAACCAATTTCTTCGTGTTTTCTTTTCCAATATACACGTATATATTTCTTTTATTTTTTTATTTAACCGTTTCATTTTATCTTTCTATTTCGTGATTCTTTTTTTTAGTATATGTATATATTTTTCTTAATGTTAATCGTGATTGCATTTTGGAAAAGTATTTGTTTGTATTTCTTTTTTTTTTTCTTTCTCTTTCTTTCTTTTTATCGGTGAAGAAGTTACAATAATTTTACCGGTTTCCGATTCCGATAAGATAAATAATTTCTAATGGAACGTCAGACGTCACTGTTTATCATACGTTCGACTTGAGAGTGTAAACTTACTTTCGAAATTATAAACTTAGAAATTACAGTAAATTGAAGCAGTTAAATATAAGATATTTCTGTGTAAAAAGAAATATAAATGCAACTATGTTATGTAATCTATTAAAAATATTTGCCATATTTTTTAAAGTAAATAATTCGAGTGAGCTTATGTGTTGGTAAACATTGATTTATTAAATTTGATGATCGAATTAGAAAAGATAAATCTCGATTTAACGGAATTTCATGATTGTAAATGTTTCTAATAATGTATTAATATTAGGTGATAATTTTACAGTATTTGTACAAAATTTAAGTGACTTTAAAAATATTTTATTTATATATCTAATTTTTCTTTTCTTTTTTGTACATTTAACTTTTTTAATTATTGATTGCGCGAAGAAATCTTAGAGGGATGCATTTCATGCATTATGATTTTGCACGATCGATGAATCGATGGATGATTTTTGAGAATAAAATTATTGGAAATTGCAAACTTAGAATTTTAAAAATTTGTTTTTGCGTTTACTTTAAGATTTGATTGACAATTGGAATGTTACTTATATTGCAAATTATTCTATGTAATCTTATAATCTTTTTTTATTTCTATTGCAATTGTAAACATTTATTTGTTTCGAATATCATTATTAATTTTATTTTAATAACTTTAATTTATCTTGTTTCGAATTATCTACATTACGTTATTGTGCAAAATTTGATTTTCGATTACTTTCACAGCGAAGGTCCACGGTTTTATATATTCTTAACATAAAACAAGACAAATTTGCGTTGCTAATTTGAACTTCATTCTGTTTGATTGTAGTCAATATTCTGTATTCTGTTACAAGGTGAATTTATTCCTTACATATTTTACATTTCTAAGTTTCTTTTTTCTTTTCTTCTTTTATAATGTTTCAATCAATTTAAATTCAATTCAAATTTGCGTTGACCATTAAAATTAAGGAGAAAAAAAGAGACTGGTAATAACAACGATCCAATTTTTAAACGTTTAATCTAAAAGAGCACAATTTCCTTTTATTATTGAGAAATAATCACAAAAAATTTTAATTTTCTTCATTTGCTTCTATAATTTAATACAATCTTTTGTTATATAAAACCATAAAAATATAAGTGTAATTTATATCACAGATAAAATATTTCATTAAAGGAATACATTTAGAAATGAAGAAAAAAATATAAAAATAAAAATTTAACGAAATTCATCGATTGCTTCTTCAAAATTTTCTAAATATTCGAACCAAACAAAGTATTTTTAAACGATGATACATAAATGTGATTATAATAAAAGAAATATTATGGGAATGAAATGGAAATAGAATATTTTCTAAAGAAAAATAAATGAACATCGTAACATTAATTCTTATCGTATGACGTTTTCGTGCGTGAAAACACAACTTTGAAGTTGGGCTGCAGACGTGCACTCTTAACCAGGACTCGATCTCTGATTGATCCCACTATAAGCTCTCAAACGTGTCAGTATAAAATGTATACAAGGCCGAGTATATTCGTACGAAGAACGTAATCAACAATTTTTTAACATAAATTGTTATCCATCTGTTGCTAAATGCAGAATTATGCCATCGAATGAAAACCCTACGATTCTATAATCGACGTTTTAATCCTATAAAATTTCTTTCAAAAAATTCGATGTTCAAGAAAATATTATTGGTGATATTCTTAATTCAAATTTTATACATATTAATCTAATAATAATATTTTTTTTATTTAGATATGAAAAATTTTGTATTTAAATCGACTATTTAAAATGTTAAGATTTATTCGAATTGTTTGAAATATATATTTTTATTTGGTGCCGTTTTTGTAAGATTTTTTAGTTTACATAATTTTATCTCATTATAATCTTTATCAATTTTACCTATCAAGAATGATGATTCTTGATCAATATTTCTTCCTTCTTTTTATTTGGCTCGTTGTTCGAAGACTGACATCTGTATTTATTATTATTCAATTACAGAAATAATAATAGAAAAAATGGGAATTTTATTAAAATTGAGAGAGAGAGAGAAAGAGACAGAAAAATTTTATCGAACTTTGCATCAAATATCGATTCATCATTAAAAAAAACTTGTCATACGAGAATTAATAGATGTAATAATTTTATAATTTATCATATATATTTACATTATAACCTAAAGCCAAAATCCATTTAATTAAAACTGATTAAGCAATTATTAATTATGCGATTGACGAAAAGAAATTTTGAAACTTTAAAAATTAATAATTACATAATTGATTGCATAATTATAGTAAATAATAAAGATTAAAGTCTTAACAATTAACAAATAATAAACGATGCTTTTATAATAAATTAATAAATCAAAGTTAAAACTGTATACGTTATAACGCAAAATCAATGGAAAATTACGAGGAAAAAATATATATAATTTGGTTTAATTGCAAATCTTGCTTAAGAACGATGAATTATTTATGAATTTATCGAACAGTATTTATTTATACTCTGAATATTATGTGATTTTTCTTTAGAACTTGCAGATTTATCATATAAATTATCATTATTATTATTATTATTGTAAACAAAGCCAATGAGATAACATTAAGTCTCAAATCAAACCTTCGTCATAAAATCTATAAATCTATATATATATAAAAAAAAAGAAAATCACGAAAGAAAGAAAAGAATTAGAAGGAAAAGAAATGTCTTATATTTCGATATTTCGCGAAGTAAAATATTTGCACAATATTTTAACGTAGAATGTGACAATTTAAGAGATAAATAGAACGATGCCTGGAAATGCGATTAATTACACACAAATCGTAGTTTTAATTTTATTCTCCATGCATATTCATATTTCGTGGTTATGGGCAAGGACAAATATTTCAAAAATATTTCAAAAATTTCAAATAGCTAGGCTAAAAGTTGACATCAAAAATGTCTCGAATATTTATTTTCCTTGGCATTGCAACGAAACGCATTACACGGTCATAGAGATGGATATAAAAGGTGCCGACTGAACATATCAAAGTATCAAAATTGTACGAAACGTTGCAGTTAAAGATTAAATATTTTAACTGGCAGGAATTAATAGCAAACATAATAGTGTATTGTAAACAATCGAAGGATACTAGAATATTAAAAGAGTAATCCGTGAAAATTTTACAAACATGCATGGCGTTAAATATATTCATGGGTTGCCATTCAGCTCAAACAAACGTAGAAAGTTAAAAAAAGTTGTCGGTCATTTTTTTTTTACGTTGTAAGAAATTTAAGTTTGCATCGGATGAAGAAAAATGAAGAGATAATGGAGTACGCGTATCGAAATTTATTATAATCATAAAATTTATTTTCGATTTTACAATTTGAAAATTTTTTCGAATACAAGAATTTTTATTTTAGATATGGTAAAAATAATAAAAATACGTAATTTGCATTTAATTAATTCATTATAAATGATAACACTTCTAGTTTTAAATTAACGTGATAATTACAAGTCATTATTGCTGGGAAATTTTCAGTATGTTATCGCACGAATAAAAATGGAAAATGCATGTTTAAACTTGAAAATTATAATATTCCTTAAATTCATCGCTTGCATTTCAATGTAGCGTATTTTTTAAATAAAATAAGTATACATATTTTTGCTAAAATGATATTTAAACATCGTGCACACGACTTTCGTAACAAAAATTTCAATAAATTATGCAATTGGAGAATTGTATAAAAAAAAAAAACAATTTCAAATACAATATCCTAGAAAATTTCCCTCTCCGCCATTGCCATAAACTCTGCAAACCATTTCTTCGCGCTATCTCTCCCTTGCACTACCCTCTTTTATACCCCAAACGTATCCGAAGATTCGATGATCTTCCAGGAAAACAAAACCCTTGAAAACACATATCGTTGCGTATTCCCTTGCGGTGTCAATATTCTCTTTAAGAGTCGAGATGAATGAAGTTTAACCAGCCTTGAAACGTTACGGATTCCGGGATCAGGGCCAAATAATTTTGCAGGATATTTCTCGGGATACAGTGTTTTGGAAAAGCATATATATATATACATAAATATATATACGAATATTTGGAAAAGGAGGGAAGATTTTTGGAGAATCGATCCTTGAGAGCTCGAATACAAATGTTGATACACGAAAGTTATTAGTCAAGTTAATCAGCGATTGAAAATAGAATGACATAAAGCGTTCAACCAGAGATAAATCTGCCTCACTCTCCATCTCACAGATAAATCTTAACCGATATTTTCGTATACAACTTTTGTGTTTGCTTTGCCCTTTCGAATCGACTCTAGTGTTCTACGAATATCTTAAGCGCGTAATATTAAATCCTACGCTCGCTTTATTATCCCCATATTAACCCAGAACAGGCCAACAATTTGCACTTCCGATTCCAAAATATTGGGATCGTGCAAAATGGAAAAAAAGAAGAAAAATTTCGCGAGTATCGTTCGAGAGACTTTCGCACGAAACTTTCGAAAGCAGCTTCGACCCGGCTTTCTTCGAAAATCTATTTTTCCGTCGACCTCACACCCGCGCGCATGCATCCCGTCTTTTCCCCTTCGGCTTAGCGATCTTCAAAAATACGCGAAGGTTATGAAGATGAGGCGATAAACAACAAACAGTGGGTACGTTCTCGGTATTTCTTTTTTTTTATCTCTTTATCCCTTTCATTATTTTGAAGAGGAAGAGATGTGAATAATAACGAGTAAAAATGGCGAAACGTGGGATACAATGAAGTTAAGTAATAAAAGGAAAAAAAGGAAAAGAAAATATACGATATGAAATGTGTAATAAAAGGATTCGAGTTAAAGTTAATTTAACGCGGTGTTAACAAAGATGGACAGTCGTCACGGATCTAATAAAAGATCTGCCGCTTTACCAGGAAGCACGGAAAATCGTAATCGAATGCGTGTCAGTGATGAAAATATGATTAGCTGCGAGAAATCTAAAATATTTGGCAAATTGTCACGAGAAATCTTCGCGATGACAAATTTATCAGTCTTCACGGGAACGGAAAATTGAAATGTTTCTGCGAAGCCACGCGACACGAACATATAACGAATCATTTTATATATCTCCTTCTTGCAATTCAACATTATAATCGATTTGGTTTAACAAACGAAAGAATGAATTTTAAAGATTGATATTCGTGAAAAATTGTATCAATTAAGCACGATTTATGGAAAACAGAGAAACAAATATCTTTGAAGAAATCGATAAATAGTTCTGCTATATACAACTATATATTTTTCAAAGTGTCATAAATCTTAGATTTCTCCTTTTCAAGAATCACATCAATATTTTGCAAAATCCAATTATGGATGTGGACTGCACACTTCAAAGTGTCGTTGTCAAATTTTCAAAAAAGTCGAAAAAGAGCTAAACTTCGTCCAGATTGGTTAACACGATTTTTCCATGTCCCCAAAAGCATCGATGTGGAAAGATGCTCTCATTTCGTAAGACTCATTTTAAAGACGAGAAAAACCATAGGAATTTTGAAGACGTAGAATTCGTAAATAAAATAAGATCGATTATGTTTTCCATCGTGTAAAAACTTTTCGTCGTTTCATTTTGTTCTTCATCTTTTTTGTTACGAAAAATTCAATGGAATTTCTGAAGGATCTATGTTACAAAATACTCGTGAAAAATGAAAAGAGGCTTTCATTGTGCGACATTGACTCACTAGGAGGTGTAAATTAACTATGATATTATGAATGTTTCGTGAAACATTTTCTGGGTAATATTTTAACACCTATGATATTATTCCTTTAAGAAAAATTCTGAAAAATATATAAATGAAAAAGGAGATCTAATTCTAAGAAAACAATTTATTTATGAAATTATTAAAATTTATGAAAAATATATAAACTTATTTATGAATGTATGTATGGTTTTATTACATGTACAATTGGACAATGTACGATGCAATTTATCATTTATTATTGATTGGAGAAGATTGGAATTTCAAGTAAAAAAGTATTTTTGTCTTTTTTTTTACAGATTCAAGGAGACGCAATTGACTTGTACTTAAAGCTATGGATGATGAGGTGATTGGTGGAGGTCAAAATAAGAGATCACCAATGACCTTGAACGTCAGTGGGTTATGGGACGTAGTCCCACGATTGGATCATTACAGGTTCGTGTACAAGCAGTATTTTCTTTCACTCGTTTATTATCTTTATTTTATTTTTTTTATTTTAAACTTCCTTCGATATGTGAAATTTTGTATATACTTAAATTTATCTGTTATTTAATTTCGTTATTGATCTTTATGAATTCAAAGGTTACGATATCTTACGTTAAATTATATAATTTATGAAAAATACATTACAATTTTTATTCGTTAGTTGTAATTTATTATAAAGAAATTTAATATTTTAACGTCTCGACGAAAATTTAACGAAAAAAAAGTAAAATCTAAAAGTTTAACAAATTGATTGAAACAATAAAAATAATATTTAAATGCATTTCTTTTGCGTGGAATCACAATTCGCAATTCATAAAAATAAATTTTCACAAATTTCTGTGAAAAAATGAACGATAAAATGTCGAAATAACATTTCGAGTTATGCGAAATTAATTTCAAGTCGAATCCACTTATTCGTAATGTAATTGCAAAAAAGATGAACGATTTATTAATTTAATCTCTATTATTTATCGAAAAATATTGCATTCGTGTATTATAACCTCGTATATTTTAAAATTTCAATATTATTATTTTTGTTCTGTATGGAAAAAAATTAATAAAAATCCGATATTTTATTTCATCAATATCAATAAGACACGAAACGGTTAATTTTTCATTATCGATGCGCGAAACGTATTTCCTATCTAATTAGCCAGTTCACTTGCAACGGTATTTAAAAATCCATTTCCTCTAAACGAGGAAACAATTTTACCTTTTTTAAAAAATCAGCCATCAATCATACACATTATATGCATTTTAACTATTTTTCCACGAATAATAAAATCAACGTGATAAATATGTGTTACAATTTCTAAAAAAAAAAAAAAGAATTTCATTACATGAATATAAAAGACTATAAAAAATATTACAAAGAATTACGTAAAAGTTGTATTAATGATTAACGATCTTACGTATCATTTGACCTTATCCTAAATTTAATTAGCTGTACATACACTCGCCCAACACCATTATAGAAAGTTATACAAAAACATTTTTACTTGTAGATTGAGTCGTCGTGCTAAGAGGCCATCGTTGAGCACCCTGCACGAAGGAAATCTTATAAAGGTAAGATTGCCACACCCTGTGAACATTCTTCGTAATACCCTTGTTTGTAATATCATCGAATGCATTGGAAAGTGCTCTGTAATTGCTCAACCACTATGGGTCGGCTTTGATAAAATTGTCATTTAGAATAGATCGAAGAAAAAATTGGATTGGACGAAAACGTGTCTCGTTAAAATACGAATAAGTAAGTACGATTGCAATTAAGATCGTCGTACGATTTCTGTTTGAAAAAATTTTAGAAAAATTTTACTTTTAACTTTTTATTTATTTATTTATTTATTTTTTTTTTTACTTTCAAGTAGTTACTAAGATTCTTTAATTCAACAAGTGCGGTCTATTTTAAAAGTCTTTCGTTTCATAACCTTATACGATTACGGTGTTACAATATCTCACAACGAAAGTCGTTCATTTTCGTTAGAATCATGCTGTGCAATTAAATGTCTGATATTACTGTTACGATAAAAAGTTTGCTTCTTCCCAACAGATATTTATAACGATTTAGTTTACGATCTAGAGGAAACTAACAAGAATAAAGTAAACAAAAATGTGAAATGATTTTTTTGAATTTCATTAAAATCATCATTAATCAGTTAGCACTTATTCCTTCGTCATTTGAAAATAAAAAGTTTCAACATTCTCAAATCACTTATTTATTTATCATGAACCACATTTCACACGTTGCATTATTCTTATATCACAATTTTTCTTTTATTATATATGCCTCCTTTGTATTATTCTATTTTAAGATTTATTCTTTTCTTTGAATTATTACAAAATACGTATATCCCATAATTCAACTACCTCTACTATATTAGAATCGCACACACATCATCATTATTAGATCGCATCAAATATTATCACAGAAAACAGTTCGACGCAATATGCAGAAGTAAAACGAAATCGTGCGGCCAGCATCGTATTTTGATATTGTCGGAAGTAATATAGGTCATTTATTCCATTAGGAAATGTGCGAATGAATCGTGCAATAAATGTTAGGAATTAGAAATGCAAATATAGCAATAATGTTAACACAGATATGCGCAATTCTTTTTTGAAATCGATTATTTTTCAACGATGACTCATTATCAGTTTGATCCCGATAATGTTGAATTTTCTTCTTTAAAATCTCAAATCCCACGTTTCTTTTCCCTATGTATGCGTTGTATATGTTCGATAATTGGTTTACATTTTCTATTTCTAGTTTCATTGTATATTAGCCGTTTAATTTTCATCGTATGAACAGAAATTTCGTGATTTCGATCGTGTCACTTTCTTTAGAATCAAGTATTGATTATAAAATTATAAATTATTAATTTTTTTATTTTCTACGTAGATAACATTTTTATTTGAAAATGACGTACGATCCTTCATTTTATCGACTGTCTTTCCGATTTTGTTTCTCCATTTTATTCTAAAAAACAGTCGTACGTATCAAAATATATATTACGTTTCTCAGATCGAAGGATCGAACACGTATAGGACGAAAAATTTGTTAAATTACATTTTGATTACATTTGATACGTTTGATAATAATAGAATATATAAAATTTGAATTTTAATTATTGAAGGTCAATAAGAATTATAGAGTGAAGTAATATAGATAAAAGAATATAAAGGTATTCAAAATTTATTCATCGCTTTTGATAAACGAAATAAATATAGCATTAGAAGTGATAAATTAATCAAGTCGTAAAGCTCGTAGAGTCAAATGAGACCCGCAGGAGTCTCCTCCCTCGACAAGGACGATCGAACTCATAACGAGAGTTGCGCAGGATGACAGTATATTAAGTTTACACAGCAGTAAATACCAGCTGCGAGGAAAATTAGAAAAAGTATCGAGAATTTTGAAATTCAGCGTTTATCGTTAATAAAAAAAAAAAATAATAATAATCTAATTATTAATTTTTGATTCCAAGACAGTCAAGACACACAACACACCTACGATCAACAAACAAATATAAATTATTATAAAATTAACCAACGAAAATAAATTAATTCTTCTTGATGATCTTTCAGAAAGGGATAAGTGACGACAGAAATACAATACAAAAAAAAAACGCACGAAAAGGGGAAGAGGAAAAAGATAAAAATAAACTTTTGCAATTTCAGGACCCGAACATAGAGGCTGGCCAAGTCGGAGTATCGCAGCAAGGACACACGGGGATAAAGCTAGGATGGATCCAAGGTGTTCTCATACCGTGTCTGCTCAATATATGGGGTGTAATGCTATTCCTACGATTGTCGTGGGTGGTGGCACAGGCGGGCATACTACAGAGCATCATTATTATCGGAATATCGGCGGCAGTCTGCGTCATCACGACGCTTAGCCTCAGCGCAATTAGTACTAATGGGGAAGTAAAGGGAGGTGTGTTACGGGACCCCCGTCCTTTCTGTCTTCTTCTCTCCTTCTTTTCTTTCTTTCTTTCTTTCTTTTTTTTTTTTTTTTTCCAAGGAGTGGCGTCGTGTGTGCTTTGTCATCGTGTGCAGTAGCCATCTATACAACCGGAATCGAACGTTGATAATTGCTTTTTCGTGGAAAAGAGCTTACGAAGAGCTCCTTGAATTTAACCGTGTCAAATCCTATTCACTTTTATCTTACAGATTATCCAAAGGAAAGAAAGTTTTTGTTGTTTTTGAAAATAGAAGAATTTAAATAATTAAAATAATTTCGATTTATTTAATTTTGACTTCTTTCCTTCGTAAGATTTTATTTCTTTTTATAATATAAAATAAATAATTATTGGATCGAGTAAAATCGAATGTAATGCAATTGTATGAATTATATAAATTGTGATTTCTATAGGTGGTATATATTTTATCATATCACGCACCCTTGGAGCGGAATTTGGAGCCTCGGTGGGGATCGTGTTCGCATTTGCAAACGCTGTTTCGGCATCTATGAATACCATTGGCTTCTGCGACTCCCTGAACGATCTGTTGCGGGAAAATAATCTAAAAATCATCGACAATGGAGTGAACGACGTTCGAATCGTCGGAATAATCGCGTTGATCGTCATGATATTGATCTGTGCGATTGGTATGGAGTGGGAGTCGAAGGTATTTATTTTGTGTATATATTTCATTTATGATAAGAAAATTAATTAATTGATACGAATTAAGTCTTTCTTGATGAAAATTAAAAATTCCGCATGATAGCAGAATTTGAAATTGTAAATTATTTTTTTTTTTTGATTTAAGCTCATTTCTTTCAGGCTCAAAATTTCCTTATAGCCATCATTGTTGCAGCTATTTTCGACTTTCTGATCGGCACTATCATTGGGCCCCACAATACAGAACAAAAAGCACAAGGATTTATTGGATTCTCTTGTAAGTTAAATTTATATAGGTTACATAAAAAATCTGATCTCTATAAAATATTTTTAATAAAATAGTTTTAATAAAATTGCGTCTGAGTATATTTATATGTAATTTGTTATTTGAAAAAAAGAATTGGTAGTAAATTCTTAATCGATTCCTATCGAACTTTATTATTCGATACTTGAAAAGGTTTATTCGATAATTAATGAGTCGAAAAATTGAAATACTTTCTACCTTCAAATATAATTAAGAATAAATAATTATTTATATATAGTTCCGTTAATATAAATCTGTATATTGATTAATACAATAATTCCTATCTATCCCTCCATATAATATTTTTAAACGAATTATATTTTTTTTTAAATCCATAAAGCTGAAGTTTTCATGAAGAACTTAGGGCCGAATTATCGGTTCTCCGAGAACAGCAACCAAACGTTCTTCTCCGTGTTCGCCATTTTCTTTCCATCCGTGACCGGGATTCAAGCTGGCGCCAACATCTCTGGCGATTTAAAGGATCCAGCGAGTAGCATCCCGATTGGAACTCTTCTCGCGTTGCTAATTTCGATGCTGAGCTATGTCACTTTTGTTTTCTTTGCGGGTGGCGCCGCACTCAGGGATGCCAGTGGCTTTGTTATGAATAGTACCATTATAGATTGCATACCGAATGTCAACTGCAGTTTTGGATTGCACAACAGTTACACGGTATGGTATGGTACATGATTGATAATATATATGTATAAATTTATCGATATGAAAGGCAAATATTGATATTTGCTCTTCTAATTTTTAATATTTCTATTTAATTTAATATATTTTCCGCTATTTGTACATTGCAAATAAATATTTGAAAATATATAATATAATTGATACAATTTTATATACTTATTTTTATCGAACGTAGTGTTTGAAAGTATATAAATTTTTATAAATTCGTTTATTTATTGTTATTATAGTTTTTATACGATACAGCTTTTTATTTTATATATTCTTAATAAATTGTTAGATCTCGTTGCGTTTTTCTACCACGTAGGTGATGCAACTTATGTCAGTGTGGGGTCCATTTATCTATGCCGGCTGCTTTGCTGCGACACTTTCCACAGCTCTGACAAATTTGTTATCGGTACCACGATTGATACAAGCGCTGGGACAAGACAGAATTTATCCCGGCTTGATTTATTTCAGCAAAGGTTATGGAAAACATGGTGAACCTTATCGTGGATACGTACTCACGTTCATTGTTGCAACGTTGTTTCTTTTAATAGGTATAAACAAAATTGAATGATTTTTTTCGAATAAAAATGAATGAATTTATAATAATACACGTAATACAAAATAATCAAAATAAAATATTTAAGAATTAACGTTTAAATGAATTATATATAATAATTTCTTTTTACAATTCTTTTATTTTTCTTTAATTTTTTGAAACATAATTATCTATCAGAATCAATAGAAAAGAGTATATTTCAAAAGAGTGTAATTTTCAATCAATGAGTTTTCGTGCACTAAGTTGTTAAATATAAAAATTTTTTTCTACGCATTATATTAAATTAATTCAAATCGTCAAATAATATTTGCGTATAATAAATACTCTTTTTTTCAGCAAACTTAAATGTGGTCGCACCTTTAATCTCAAACTTTTATCTGGCGTCATACGCTTTGATTAATTTCTGCACTTTCCATGCAGCGCTTATTCGACCACTTGGATGGCGTCCTACCTTCAGAGTAAGTAATAAAATAGAAAAGAATGAAATTTGATTTCTATTCAAATTTTTATCGTTATTTAAAGAACGTATGACAATTACATATGTGTTAAATAATTAGTAACGATAAAAAAGAATTGTTAAAATGATTGAAATAAAAAATCTCTTGTTTACAGTTTTACAACACTTGGCTGTCCCTGTCAGGTTTCATTACCTGCGTTGCCATAATGTTTCTTATCGACTGGGTGACATCGCTCATCACGTTTGTCATTATTTTTGCGTTATATTTGATAGTTGTGTATCGGAAACCAGATGTGAATTGGGGTAGCAGTACGCAAGCCCAAACGTACAAAACTGCACTTTCTATTGTTTATCGGTAAAGGCATAACTGTAATTCAATTACTTTCTCTTTCGCTTTTTCAATTTCTTATTTTAATTGATAATCTTAATAATCCGTTCTTATTTTAATTTTATTCGTCAACTAATTTTTTTAGTGTTAATCATTAGAACTAATGACAATATATTCAGGATGATTATTTAATATTTAAGAAATATAAAGGTTGAACAAAATATTTCCATACAAAATGTTATATTTATAAATTAATTGAATCATGAAATTAAGTCAAGAGTCAAATTACTTGCAAGAAATTTTTATTAATCTGAAAATTTTAAATCCATTTTCTTCTTTTTTTACTAATTCTATCTAATTTAAACTTCCATCTTTGACTCATTCATGAAACAACATACGTTTTCAATGAAGTTATATTTTACAGGTTGAATTCGATCGACGAGCATGTAAAAAATTATGCTCCTCAAATTTTGGCATTGAGCGGAGCTCCTGGCGCCAGGCCAGCGTTATTGCATCTGGCAAATCTCATCACGAAAAATCACTCGCTGTTGATTTGCGGTGAAATATGCCCGGTATGCGATATAAAATAATCAAATTCGTTCCTCTGTCCCTTCGTTGCTTTCATAGAAATACTAATCGTTTCAAGTTCTCGTTAATCATTTTATTCTTTGGGCCTTGAAACTCGATAACAATTTATGTAAATATTTTTATTAACAGACTCGTTTATCGTATCGTTTGCGATCAATGCGGCTGAGAAACGGTTACGCGTGGTTGCATCAACAGCGTATAAAATCTTTCTATCATGTGGTGGAGGATTTGAGTTTCGAACGGGGTGCATCGGCTTTGATGCAGGCAACAGGTGTCGGAAAATTGGCGCCGAACGTTGTTTTGATGGGTTATAAAACGCACTGGTCAACGTGCAATCACAAAGATCTTCAGGAATATTTCAATGTGCTTCAGTAAGTTTCTCGAATTTGTCGGAAATTAAAACAGAGTGATTGAGAAATTCGTGGCACATGTTTGAATCATCGATTCTAAAGGATACAACAAATACATGTTTATTTATGCGTATTCGTATATTTATATATATTTCTGAATCACTCTGCATCGTTTAGTTTGATTGAAAATTTTCACAACGACGGGGATAATTAAATTTTCATACAGATTAGAAATATGAATATGATCGACATTCGTTAAATATTGTTTAATGAAATTTTATATTGTTTACGTTAGCAATGCGTTCGATCAAAAATTGGCGGTAGCCATGTTGCGAATTGCGGAGGGTTTGGATTGTTGTGAAGTTGCGACCGCGAACGGCGATGATGAACACGGTGTCTTAGCGCAAAGTAGCTACGATTTAACGGGAAACACTTTGATGCACGTGGACAGCAATTTGTCAATGTCCAGCCAAATTCCAAGAGTGCAAAGCGTGCCAACAATGGGTATTTATAATAATATTTTATGTTTACTTGCAGTTTTTGAGAAAGAAGAGCTTAAAATAGTAATTTTATTAAGGATAAATTTGTATTATAAATAATTAGTATAGTAAGAAAAGTAAGAAATAATTACAATTTATAATTTACAAGTAAATCATTTTTGCATTTTTGTTTATTATTATTGTTGCAAAAATATTCTGAAAAGTAATGTTTAACGATTTTAATTTTATTTTAGGAAGTCAATTCGTGCCTATCGATGGTCCACAAATTATCAGAGATTCGCCTACTCATGGAAGTGCTCGAGAACATTTGAAACAGAAACGAAAACACGCTATAGAGAAACTAATGTAAGTTAAAATTAATTATAATTGTCACCTATTTTTAAAGAATAAATTTTATATCGAAGATTTAAACGAGAAGTTTTCGAAAAATCGAATATTACAATTTTAATTGAATGGATATTTGAATAACTTTTTTGAAAAATTCACTTTTAAATTTTACACGAAATTTAAACTTAAACTTTTAGACGAAAATTATTTAAAATATATAATAAGCGAGTAATATTTCAAGATTTAATTTAATTTTTAAGGGAAAAACGCCATGTAATGCCACCTATACCTGAACGCTTAGCGATTTTTCAAAGAAAGCACAAAAATGGTACAATTGATGTATGGTGGCTGTACGATGATGGAGGTAATTCATAAAATGTTTTTTCATAATACGTATCTTCGAACAATTAGATCATTAATCAATTAAGATTTCAATATACATTTTTAATCGATATACTCATTTATTTTAAATATATAAATTATAATATATATAAATTATAAAACATTTAATGAATCATTTGCTTAATGAATCATTTTATATAAGGATGTACTCATTTTTAAGTGGCAGAAATTTATACTCTACAGGTTTAACGATTCTTCTTCCATACATTATTAGTACACGCTCAAATTGGGAGCATTGTAAAATGAGAATTTTTGCGTTGGCCAATCACAAACAAGACATTGTTGCACAGGAAAAAGAGTAAGTTAAAAATCAAAAAGAAAATTCTTATAATTATAAATATATATTTCAAATTAGGCTTTTTATTTAAATCAATATTTTTTATCGAATATATTTCTTTATTTAAATATTTTTTTTAAATATTAAATTGAATTTATTTATAATTACAAATATCTATTATAATCAAAATTAAATTTAAAGTAAATTTTAAATGTTATCTTTAGCATAAAAACTCGAAAAATTTAAAACTAATCGAAATAAAAGTATACTAATCAATCAATGTATATAAATATCAATGTTATTTTTATAATTTTCAGAATGGCCGAAATAATGGCAAAGTTCAGGATAAGATATACCAGTTTAAAAATGGTAGACGATATAAGCGTTCAACCAAAACAAGAAACACTAGATTTTTTCGATAAACTCATATCTAATTTCCGAAAAAATGATGTATCTGATACAGGTAAAATAATGAATTTTTTATTTAAAAATTTAGATATTTTATCTAAAAATTAAAAGATTAGATTAATCGATAACTTTATCGATAATTAATAAAATACGTAATTTAAAAAATTATTTCAATATTTCATTATAGAATGCTGCGTAACAAATCTTGAGCTTCAGTCTTTGAAAGATAAAACGCATAGACAACTCAGACTACGAGAACTTCTATTGGAAAACTCGAGTCAATCTACCTTAGTTGTAATGTATGTATGCACAATACTTATATGAACAACAATAAAATTATTTACATCGTAATAAAGTTTAACAACAAAAATAATATCTTATAAAATTGCAAATCTTAATCTTTCTTCTTTTAGAAAATATAATTTTTCAAAATATATATATATATTATCAATAATGCTTAATATAAAATGTATTAATAAATAATGCTTTTTTCCTATCAAAAAAATATTTTATGTAACTTTCAAATATTGAATTTTAGATATTAATTTTTTTTTTAACAATATTAAAATAATATATTTAAAAATTAATACATAAATGAATAGTTTTTGAGATTTCTTTTTTTAATTGTAGGTCACTACCAATGCCAAGAAAGGGTGCAGTTTCCGCTCCATTGTACATGGCATGGTTGGAAGCTTTAACCAAGAATATGCCACCGACTCTTTTGATACGCGGAAATCATACTTCAGTGTTAACTTTTTATTCGTAGTTCACCGATATTATTTTAAACCAGTGTTTTCCAATCTTTTTAGATTAGCGATACATTTCGAAACTAGTAAAGTTTTTGCGACACATCATAATTGTTAAAATAAAAATTTTAATTTATTTAAAATAATAACGTATAATAACATTTGTTGTAATTTATTATTTATTCAAAAAGAAAAAAAATGTTTTAAAAATATCATTAAATATAAAAATATTTATAATATTGATATATTATATTTTAATAACATTTATATTTTACATATTGTAACAAGGATTTTTTTGTCACATTTTTTTAATATTATTTATATATGAGTAAATGTTAAATATTTTTATATATAAAATTTTCATTTTTACGATATATTGATGTGTCGTGATATATCGGTTGGGAAACACTGACGTAAACAATAAATATAATTTTAGCATCTAGATGAATTTATTTACTTTGAATAGCATCGAGGAAGTCTATACAATTACTAAAGACATCTGATGCGGACAGACAGTATTCTATATATTCATGCCAAAAATTATATAGATACTAATGATCTGTTTTCGTTTTTATACAGTATTCATCAATACCATGCCCGGTGGTACTTACTGATGAGATTATTTTAGCGTAGATATGAAAGACAACAGTATAAGGGACTACCGATAGTTTTTAGTTCTGTAACTTTGATACTTATTCATATAGGACACATTAACAAAGAAATATACGATACAAGCTATGAAATTGTATTAAATTTTAAAGAGAAGTTTTATTTAGATAGTAATGAATGATTTTTATATGATGCGTCGATATCAAATATTCTGAAATATATTATTGAAAAAAGATAATACAATAGAGAAAATAGAATTTCATTTTTTGATTAAATGTAACGTACTTTTTAAGCGCACATTGAACTTAATAACTAATATAATCAAATAATTTAATATGATATTCTTAATATTAAAAATTTTTTTAAGTGAACTAAATGTATAGTTTTAAATTTAAATAATCGAAGACAAGAAATTCTTATTTCTTATCAATAATATATTTTTTCATTAAACTATACAAGAATTTTTATTGAAATTCTTTTAAGAATTAAAGAAAATGATAGTACTTTTTTTAAAAGTATTTTTTTATTTTAAATGATATAATATTTAATAGCAAAATATTTAATTGTTATTACTGTTATTATTGATGTTTTAATAAGAAATATTCTTTTTATTATTCTAAAATAATTTTTAATTTTTAATTATAAAATTTCTTAAATTGTTTAAAAAATGGACTTAATTATAAATTATCGTAAATTAATTTTATTAGAAGATTAATTTTCTCTAATCTTACTAATAATTAAGTAAATAATTTTCAATACTTATAAAATTATTACATTTTTCAAATATAAATATCAATTTAATTGCAATCTTTTGTAATTTTTGAAAATTTGTAAAGAGATGATTTCTTATGTAATCTTGTAAAAGGAAGAAAGAGATTTACTTAAAAAGAAATTTTGTCTTTTCATAGACAAAATCCTGCTGAAATTGTAAATCCTGCATCATTTGTAAATATAAAGATAATTTTAAAAAAAGATAAAAGAAAATTAAAATTAAATCTATAAGAAGCTTAAATAAAATATTTTATTTATTTTGTAATGCATTTAGTGACATTAAAAATATTTTATTAGTTACAATAAATTTATTGTAATTTTTAAATTCCTGAATTTATAACTTCTCATTTTAATATTTCAGGTTTAATATAATTTTATCATTTCACAATTTAATAATTTAAAAATTCACCAAATTTTTATCAAACTTCTATATGCATTAAAAAATTAAGTAATATAATACTAATATAATTCAGGAATCAATGCTTCGTGTTCGATTTCTCCCATTGAATGAAGATGTTCTACAATCAATATCAATATAATTATCTGTTATTATTAATTGCTCTGTACAACGTATACATAAAAAATCTTATATACAAAATTTTTTAATAAAAATAATTGTGTTTTATGTAAAATCCATCAAAATCATGTATAATAGTCACTTTAACTAAATAGCTCACTTGTTAAAATGAGTCTCAAAAATTCTGGCAAAAACAGGTTGTATTTGTTCCAATATATCAGTTGTTAGCATTCCCCTTTGCTTTAATTTATATGCAGATGAATTGCATTCTCTCACTAATCTACTTGCAGCATAACTTGCAGCTATTGGTGGAGACAAAGCACTTTCATTATTTCCTGCACAAATAGCCCACCACCAAAATACAGCTAATGCTCCACACAATAAATCTCCTTGACCTCCACATCTTCGTCCAGAACCAGCTAATCCACATGACACAGCTTCTGTACCTTTATGTCCATCTGCAATTACATCCTTTGCTCCTTTATGTAAAACTATTACATTTTTCCCAAGTGCATCGGCTAAATGTTTAACATCATTTGCTTTAACCATTGGTGTAGGTTGAACATTTTTATCAAGTACTCCTTTAACAAGACGACTGAATTCCATTGCATTAGGAGTAAGGACAGCACCTGGATATTCTTTTATTATATCAGGTTTCTGGCTAATCAAAAATAAGCCATCTGCATCAATTACCAATGGCTTTTTCATATCACGACAAATTGAAATTAATTCAACAATTATTTTAAATACTTTATCATCTCTACCAAGACCTGGTCCAATAATAATTATATGTAAACGATCAAGCCATGGTCTTATTTGTTTAATTGCATCATATTGATCTAAAACTGGATGAACAATAGGTTCTGGGCTAAATGCTTTCAGAGGAAAGCTTGCATCTTTTACGCAAAATATGTGCACTAAATCACATCCAGTGCGGAGTGCACTCATTGCTGCATAATATGGTGCACCAGTATATTCAAGACTACCACCAAATATACCAATTCGACCATCTTGACCTTTATATTTGGTATTATTCAAATTTGGAATTACTCTTCTTATTCCTTTTAACATACGTTCATCATTTGATACTGTTGTAGACATGATGGAAACTAATGGAAACTTGTTTGAATTCCTACGGGCAAAATTCATAATACCAAGAGCCATTCTCCAACTTAATAATAAAAGTTGCTCTTAATTACTATTTTCCTTTTACAAATAAAATGATGATTGATATGAATGAATATCTTTTTATAATAGATATGTTTTATTGATTTTTACAAAATATTTCATTGTAGTAATAATATATAAATTAAGATGCACAATATTAAGATGAAACAAGCACATAGTAAAATACAATATTACCTGTAATGTTTTTAATATATAATTGAAGATTTGTACAACACAGCCGTTGTTTATTAAATATTAATTCAGAAGAAATCGAACAAGAATGACTACATAATGAGATAAAAAAATAGATAACCTCTAACCTATATCAAATGTATGAAAATACACATATTTTCTGTTTTTATGTGTAAAAAATTAAATAAATAGATTTTTTAAATATTTTCTAGATTTCTATTCTTATATAAAATGGAAAAGAAATAGTATAACAAAAAACGAAAATTTTTAGTGAAATAATACGAAAATATAAACAAATGTACTATTAAAAGTTTTGAAAAACGATTGTCATTTCAGCGCCAGTAGTTTTAGTAGTATTAGTGTTTAAATAAAAAAAATTTCTGTATTTATCCTTTCCTATATTTAATGAGAAATAAAAACTCGAAAAATACAGAAAATAAATTGAGCAATAATAATTTAATATATATATATATTATATGTACGTAATAAATATTAATACATTTTTAAATTATTACCTCTTTCAACGCAAAAATATAAAATGAAATTTTCTCAGAAAGAATAACTTTCTGCAAAATAATTTATATAATTTTGTAGTGCACTTTTTAACAAAAATGGATTAATATGCCGTACATATTGCGCGGTCTGATACTATTTCTATGTCTGATATATTTCTATGTCTAATATATTTCTATGTGTAAAAGATATTTCAATAAACTTACTTAATATATAATATGCGTATTAACAAATACAAATTACACCTATAATTTTCATCGTCAGAATTTCATGAACATGCACATCGTGAAATGTGTATATCATCATGACAATGCAACATTGCAAAAATAGTATTATGCAGTATATAATATTACATATAATATTACATATAATATAGTAATATATATATATATATATATATAAAATGTCTCAAAAATGAAAAAATCTGTTAAATGAAAATTCCTGAGATTTCAAGCAATATTTTCCTTTCTAAAAACTTTTGTTACGACTTTATCAACGAGAAAAATATCGACCAATCATAGAGCATATAATTTAGGGAAATTGTAACGCTAACGTGCTGCCAATCAAGCATGAACAAATTCAAATAACATATGTCGAAAAAAGAGTGAATGTAAGAAATATTTTTTTATTATAAATTATATAAAAAATATGATGATAAAAAATTATATCGAATTATATCATGAACAATGAATAAACTATAATATTTAAACTATTTGTATATTAATATTTCATAAGTATTTAAAAAAAATAAATAAAGATTAGATAGACATATTTAAGTATACAAAATAAGATATATTGAAGCGTGACAGATGTTGACTTATTTTATACAGATTATTGAATAAAATAAAAAATGTATCATTTTAATCAATTAAATTAATTTAATTTTAGAAAATTGATAATGAAAAATTTATAAAAGATATAATGATAAAAGAAAAGAAAAATTGAAAATTGAAACTCTTATTGATTTATTGATTTTATTATATATATATTATATATATTTATATATATATATATATGAAAATCTTGATATTGAAAACTTGATCATGTCTACATTTTTTATCGTTAAATTAAATAAAGAAAATGTATAGAATTCACTCATCAGAACATATTAGTCTTTTAAAATGTCTATCTTACTTTATATAATTACTTTTTTTCTATAGTAAAAAATATATTCTTTGTATATTGTATATATTTGTATATATATATATATATATTAATTATTTTTATTATATTTTTATTATTATATTATATTATATTGCATTCTTTTATCACAAACGTTTAAATAGATTTATATATTACATTTATCAAGTAATGAATGATAAGAATTAATAGAATATAACGACTCAATCTGATATTTTAATTCAGAAGTATTTACAATTTTATAAGCAATAAGTATAAAAGTTATTAGAATTCTATACTTTATATTTAATAGTGACAGTGCACGTAAATATTTTTTTCTTTTTATGAAAATTCAGTATTCAAGATAAATTATTAATTTTTTTTAATTATTTATATACTTATATTATTTTATATTTTATTTTACATGAATTATGAACATTTATGTAAAATAATATTTTTGTGGAAAATATTTAAACAAATGATTTTTATTACATTTTTTATAACTTGAGGTATATTGTACAAAATATATAAAAAATATTGATAGAAATTGAAATAGAGTTCATTGTGAATAAATAAAAAGAAAATATAAAATATAAAATAATTTACATACCGAAATTAAATATTTTCCATAATTTCATAATTCAGTCAAGAAGTTATAGTATATAATTCATATTTCATATTTTTTAATTTAATAACTAATTTAATAACTATCATAAATTTTTCTATATGTTTTACAGTTTACAAAACATAAAACGATTTTTGTTAAAATCTATAAAAAATGGCTATCTTTGAAATTCTTTGTGGATTCATTATATTTATTTACGCCTTTTATTATTATCTATTAAAACCTCAAAAATATTGGAAAAATCTTGGGGTACCTGGACCCAAGCCAATACCAATTTTTGGCAACTTTTTCCGTTTGACATTCGCAAGTATGTCGATAGGTGATTTGATGACAAAATTTTATAAAGAATATAAACACGAGCCTGTATTTGGATTATATATACGAAATGTACGTGTTCTGGCTATAAATGATCCTGATTTAATCAAAACTGTTCTTATAAAGGATTTCTCAAAATTCGCCCATCGGGGGCTTGCTATGAACGAGGTGGTAAGTGTTTAATAATTTTGAATATTTGTCAAAACTTTGTATTTCTTTTTCTATTTATTTCGTAAATTACATAATTGTCTAAAAACACTGAAAAAAATAAACATATATATTTTTAAATTTTTGAATACAAAAAAAATGTTATAATAAAAAAAATTAATAAAAAGATAATAAAAGTTTATAGAACAAAATGCATTTGATCAAATAAATTTGTATAAAACGATTTTTATTAAAATCTATAAAAAATGGCTATCTTTGAAATTCTGAAATGTATGATATCAGTATTTAATATTCTTATAAAGAAAAAAATTTATCACACAATATAATATAAACTTATTATATTTTATAATAATTCTACACAATGATATAGATTATCTTCTTAAATTCCAGATAAATTTTTCAATTTCATTCATTTTTCATATTATCTCCAATCAATCTCTAATCAATCTCAAAATCTAATCAATTTAATTTTTAATTTAATAAAATCTATCACATAAACTTAAGTAAACGCAATAGTTAAGGATTAAATAAATAAGTAAACTGATAATCAATAAATGACAATACGTATAGAAAAATCGAACAAAAAATTTTATTGTACAATATTATCATATTATTCATATTGGAAATTTACAATAAGCTCGTGTAAAGAAAAAAAAACTTTATTTAACAAAAGGCTCTAAAATTCTGTCAAACATATATCATGTGCTGGAATTTAAGAAAAGCAATTATTCTCTTTACAAATATTTTTTTCATTATAGATGGAGCCACTTTCTCAACACCTGTTCGTTCTGGAACCAAAAAGATGGCGGCCGTTAAGAACGAAATTGTCCCCGATATTTACATCGGGAAAATTGAAGGACATGTTTTCCCTGATTATCGAGTGTTCTAATACCCTCGAGAATTACGTTGAACACTTGATATCGAAAAACGATCGTGTCGAAATACGAGACTTGGCTGCCAAATTCACCACCGATGTAATTGGCAGTTGCGGGTTTGGAGTCGATATGAACGCTATGTCAGACGTTCAATGTAAATTTCGCGATATAGGAAGGGAATTCTTCGGTCCAAATTTTAAGCAGATATTGAAGATCAGACTTAGGGAAAATTTACCAAGATTGTACACGCTTTTGGGTTACATATTGCCACGAGATGAAACTACTACTTTTTTCACGAACGTTGTCTTAGATATGATAAAGTATAGAAGGAAAAATAATATCTATAGGCCGGACTTTATCAATACTCTTATGAATATTCAGAATCATCCTGAGAAGTTGGACATAGGTGTGTGTTCGATAATATGCGATTAAATTAAAGTAATAATAATTGATTTATGAGAACTTTTATGACAATAAATTTGTTTTTAAAGTTCTGCAACGTGCTGATAATTGATAAAGAGATTAATTGATAAAATATAATAAAATATATGTGAGATAGAGATAAATTTCTTAATTTTATTGCAATATGATTGCAAAATTAATTGCAATAAAAATTTATTTTCTAAAAGAAATTAAAATCAAGAAGTACTTATGATGAAATAAGACATCAAAAAGTGATTTATTTAATCAATGATTTAATCAAATAGCTCATCAAACAATAATATTAATTGATTGATAGATATATTGTAAAATATGATAAATTTATATAGATATAGATATCGAGCGATTGAAAAATACATTGTAGTCTTTTAATTATAGTCATAAATTTTTTTCAATCATAAATTTAAAATAAAATACTCCAACATTTTTTTTCAGTGAAATTAAAATGTAATTTAATCAAATTCTTATTCATGTTTTTCAGAATTAACAGAACCTTTGCTAGTTGCACAAGCATTCATTTTCTTCGTGGCTGGCTTCGAAACCTCATCGTTAACGATAGCTACAGCTCTTTACGAATTGGCGCAGAATCAAGATATTCAAGATAAATTAAGAGATGAAATTACAGAACATCACAAATTGAATAATGGAGAATGGCAATACGAAAATATTAAAAACATGCCGTGTTTAGATGCTGTGTTCAAAGGTATATTTTATTATTACTTATATTTAAATAAAAATTTTAAAAATTTAAAACGATTGAAATGTGCAACATCTAAATCTAAATTCTAAAAATCTTTTGATAAAATAAAAATAAGATCTAGAAAACGTGATAAAAAGATGCTCCGCTTTTAAATTTAGTTATTCTTCATATAAACGTCGACAGAAAATTAAAAAAAAAATAACAAATGTTCAAAATTTTAGAAAACTATAAATTTTCTACCTGATTATATTTCTAATTTTAGAGACTTTAAGGAAATACGTACCTCTAACAGTTATTATGAGACAAAGTTTGGAAGACTATACTTTTGAAAGCATAAAGTTAACGATTCCAAAGGATACGAGAATCTTTATTCCTATATATGCTATACATCGTGATCCTGATATCTATCCAAATCCGGAGGTGTTTGATATTAATCGATTTAGCAAGGAAGCAGAAGCGACAAGACATCCTATGCACTATTTACCTTTTGGCGATGGTCCAAGAAATTGTATTGGTATGTAAGAAAAAAAATCTACAATTAAAAATCCAAAATCTAAAAACGTAATATATTCGATCAATTTAACTTTCATTGAATTAATATGTGATAAATGTTATTCAAGGACGTATTCGATAGAAAATTTTAATATTTGAAAGCGTATTTAGAAAATTTTAAAAAACTTTAAATATATATGTTTCTCAAGAATCAATAATAAATATGATTTAAAGACGTATTGTTTTATGTTTTTATAGGTTCACGTTTTGCAATTTTCCAAACCAAAATTGGACTGATAAAAATTCTTCGTACTTACAAAGTTGACGTTTGCAATGAAACGCAGATTCCATTCATAAACGAACCACGCACGTTTACTCTAGCTCCTAAACACGATCTTATTTTAAAAATTACAAAAATAAAAAACTAGTAAAATATGATTTTTCTAGAAACTATTTAAACTATTTAAACTATTTAAATTAAATATATTATATGTATAGATGGTCTTTAGCATAAATATTATTATGAATATTTTACTTTTTTGAAGAAATATAAAAATTAAAGATTTCAAAACATAGATTTATTTTGAGATTTATGACTTAATGACTTATTCACATATAATTATCATAGTATCAAATATTTTTATTTATGAATGGTTTCCTAAAGTGATATTAATATAAAAATAAATTTAATTCGATTTAGAGAAACAATAAATCAAAAATATTTTCGAAATAATGTAAAATTGATTATTAAAAATTAATAAAGCCGTAATTGATAATTTGAAAATTATATTTTTTTTTGTTTATATCCTTTTTATCCTTTTCTTTTATTTATATATATATATCTATAGTGTACTACGAATAAAAAAATATATAAATTTATTTTAAAAATATATTTATTTTTAAATTTTATAAATATCTATATTTAAAAATTACTTATCGTTAATTATAATTATTTACAGTAATTTTTTTTTGCAAAGGAAAATTTTTTCGAGTGCATGAAATTAATTATAATAAATATAATAAATTAATTTCTAAATTTTTATTACTTTTTCATTTTTAAATATATTTTCACCTGGAAATCAATAGAATTTTACATCAATCATTGAATAGAATACAATAGAAAATCATTGTATTTTATGTAAAATAATAATGTCACAATTAACGGTTTTAATTATTTATACACTTCTTATTTGAATTTATTTAGAATACATATAAACTTTTGTAATTGATTGTATGTATATACATATAGATAACTGATTATTTATCCTTGTGAGTGTTAATAACTAAGTCTTTATATTGTTCATTCATTGAACCAAGATTCAGTCGTGCAAAAGATTTCTCAGAAATATAAAGAGATATCAAGAGATATCATATAAATAAAGATTAATATTGTTATTTTTAAAAAAAAGGTAAAATTCGTTAATAATTCAATTATTGTGTGAAAAAAGTTCATTTTACAGTGTAATATACGGAAATTGTACTGAATATTGTTTATTTTTAAAAATTAATAAAATTAAAAAAAATCATATTATATATTACATAATAAGTGAATGTCGATATAACAAAAATATTCCACTAATAATGAAAACTTAATGCAAATAAAATTAATTTTATGAAATTTATATTTAAAGCAAAACTTTTTTTATAAATGCATAATAATTAAAGTTTAAATTTACTAAAAGATAAATAATTATTTTAACGAAATATTTATTTTTATTATGTTATTTATAAATAGATAGTGATTTTATGATTTTATGATTTTTTTGCTAAAATTTCCTAAAAACAAATTATTCCAACTATTTTAAAAAATTAGAAAAAATAATGCAATCTTTTACGATATATTATTAAAACGTATTTTAAATTCCAAATATATTCCATTATTCATGATGTTTGAATAAATATTATCCATATTTCGCAGTAAACAACAAATTATAATAATTTGTCCAAATTTGTGATTCGCCAAATATTAAAAAATGTTCATCAATCTGGAAACACTTTGTGGATTCGTAATAGCGTTTATTGCGTTTTATTATTATTTAACGGCTAACAACAATTTCTGGAAAAATCGTGGCATACCTGGACCAAAACCCACCATTGGTTTCGGAAACATGCGGACAGTAATGTTTGGAAAGGAATCGTTTCCACAATTGCTTACTACGATATACAATAAATATAAGGACGAACCGATGATTGGGATGTTTTTCAGAAGAAGACCTGTCCTGCTCCTCAAAGATTTTGATTTTATCAAAGATGTTATGATTAAAGATTTTTCCAAATTCGCGAATCGAGGATTTTTAAAAACGAATCCAGTAAGTATGTAGCGTGAAAGAAATTTTATATCTTTCATTCAAATAATTTCAATAAATAAACATTTTTTTTTTTACATTCAATTCATATTGGAATAAAATAATAAATTGGAATTTATGAATCTTATATAAATGATCTTACATAAATTGAAATTGAACGAGAGTTATTTTCGTTACAAATGTTTTTAATTTATTACTAACAATAAGAAAAGTAAATATAATCGATACGATCTTTCAACGAATACAGAAAGTTCCATTGACTAATCATCTTTTCGCCCTGGAAGTGAAAAGATGGCGGCCATTGAGGAACCACCTCTCCCCAGTATTTACATCTGGCAAACTGAAAGGAACATTCGCACAAATTCTTAACTGTTCCAATGATCTTGTGACTTATATAGACACTTTATTGAAGATAGAAGAGTCTATAAATATGCGTGAAGTTGCCGCTAAATTCACCACGGACGTAATCGGAAGCTGCGTCTTTGGGATCAAGATGAATTCATTGTCGGAAAAAGAGAGCGAATTCCGTCGAATTGGTAGAAACATTTTTGCCACTAATTTTACAAATATATTAAAGATTAGGTTATTACAAAGCATGCCGCTCCTTCATTCTTTGCTCTGCAATATATTGTCCGACGAAGAAACGAAAATGTTTATGAGAATTACCAAGGAGACAATGGAATATAGAGAGAAGAACAACATCGTCAGGCCGGATTTTATGAATATACTTCTGGAGCTCAGGAAACACCCCGAAAGGATTGCTGATATTGGTTAGTATACAAATTGTTAATAAATTTGCGAAACGACAATAAATTAGGATTCTACTAGTAAAAAATAAATGGAGAAAGTGTCGATTATTTATTGAATAGATATTAAAAATTTATCACATAAATATAATTCTTGTTGGATGAAACTGGTATACGTGCAGAGAAATATAATTGAAGATGGAAAAAATATTTAATATCATTTTTTCGAAATCACACCTATTTATTAAAATCTTTGATATTTTTATCGAATTTATTTATTTTCCTATTTTTATATATATATATAGAATTAACGGATGATTTGTTAGCCGCACAAGCATATATTTTCTTTGCGGCTGGTTTCGAGACCTCTTCGACGACAATATCCAATGCTCTGTACGAATTAGCTTTGAATCACGATATGCAAGACAAATTGCGAGAAGAAATAAAGGAATTCGAGGCAAAGAATGACGGAGAGTGGAAGTATGAAACCATTAAGGAGATGCAATATTTGGGGAAAATATTTCAAGGTTAGTTACTACGATATTTTTCTTCAAAATTCGTCTTGGCTTTTAATTTTTGATTTAAGTTATTTTAATTAGGATTTAAATTTATTTTAGGAATATATAATTTTTTAATTAGTTTATTTTGTAACATTTAAAAAGTTAATGGTTAATTATTGTAATAGCATAATTTATTCTCATTTTATTTACAGAAACCCTAAGAAAGTATCCAGCATTGTCATTTTTGAGCAGGGAATCAATCATCAACGATTATACGTTTCGCAATACTAAATTAACCATTTCCAAAGGTACATTGGTCTGGATACCCGTTTTTCCCATTCAACACGATCCAAATATTTATCCAAACCCAGAAAAGTTTGATCCTGAACGATTTACCGAGGATAAGATAAAAGAAAGGAATCTCATGCACTATTTCCCTTTTGGACACGGACCAAGAAATTGTATAGGCAAGTATAATACAAATTCGAGATTAAATCAATTTTTAAATAACGATGATTCGATGAGCTTATAACATTATTGTATAATATTATTGAAAAGCGAAACGTATTCCTCTTTATTTTATTTAAGTTTAACGAATTTATTTCAGGTGCACGTTTTGCAATTTATCAAACAAAAATTGGTCTGATAAAAATCCTCCGTAATTACAAGGTTGATGTTTGCTCTAAAACATTAATTCCTTATAAATATGATCCATTTTCGTTTATCTTAGTACCGTTAGGCGGTTTATATTTGAAAATGATCAAGATACAAGATTAAATATTTATTACTATTATTTATTACTATTATTAAATATTTATTTATTACTATTATTAAATATTACTATTATTTATATAAATATTTATATTTAATTATGTGCGCAATTTAATTGTACTTAGGAAAAAATTGCATGGTATTTAATTAAATTGTACATAAATACTCGTTGCGAATAATTATAGATTTAAACGGGTATCTTGTATGCAAAAACAAAACAATCCTTATACGTTTGTCATTATATTTATCAATAACGTTATCATAAAACATTGTTACGTAACATAAAAAGTTAAACGATTTTGTTACGAAAATAAATAAAATAATAACTAATAAGCGTGGTAATTAATAATTTTAAGAGTTAGTCTAAAAGAAAAATTTATCGTAAATGATATTATTATCTCAAGAATGTACAATAATGCATAAAGTGTTAACCTTTTGCACTCTGGGCCTGTTTCGCTCGGTCGTTCAGTGTATTCGATGGAATTCTTACAGCTAATTTATGATTTCATACACAAATTAACGCATAAAACTTTTATATTCTAATATTTCATATATCTTTGCATATAAAGGAAAAGAAATTATTGAATATTAAACTCTATATTGTTGTTTTGTGCGATATTTTATGAATTACCAAGATGCTTCCTCGGTTTGTCAGAGCAAATAGAGCAATAGTACTTTTCCTTTTAATTTTTTTATTGCATAATTATTTATTTTGTGCACTATTTCATTAATAAATTCATTAGTAAGAAGTAATTTAAAAAAAATCTCATTTATATTCGAAGATATTTACGATCCTGCAGATTTTTCGTCATAAATTGTTACAAATTCTACGCAGTATATTTTCGTGCATATTATCTATAAAATTTTCTGTATTTTCTGCGATATCTTCACTACAACTATTGCTTTCACATTTACTGTCTATTATTCTTATTTTTCGCCTTCTTATACCTCTTATTTCATTTCATGGTTCTCTTTATTGTTAATTTCTTTATGAATAGAATTCATAATTTCATCATTCAATGATGAAAAATCAAACTCATCTTCACTTGAACTAATTTCATTAACTCATTTCACAAAACTCAAAAACTTTGAAAATAATATTTCTATTGTCACGATTATCAACTCAGAGTAACTATAAAAAATATCGTCTGATCTGGATCTAATTTGAGATAAAAAAATCTAGCCATTTGATAATATATTATTCTAATCTCATAAGATTATAAACAGATTGTAAACAGCTTAGAAATCTATTATGAAGCGATATTTTAAAAAAATCAATGTCATTGTCAATGTTCAATGCCGCATCAATCCAAATGGTGTCGGCATTAATTCGCATTGGAGCGCAAAGGGTTAATATATTCGTAATATATTTTTTCGAACAATAGAAATTTTATATGAAACGCAAATTTAATAAATATCAATTGTCAATTATGATATTAGATTATGATTCAATGAAGCTTCAAACGACATTTTCGTATATCAATTTTTGTATTTGTTTTCGCTTTTAAAAACGAATTTCTAAACTAATTTCTTTCTAAACTACACGAATATATCAATATTTTGTATATTATATGTACGAGATAGATAATAGGATATTTTATAATCATAAATTTAATTCGCTCATACTTTAATATAAATTGATGAACAATAAATTGTGAGAAAAATAAAAAAGACTACGGATATTTTAACCATTGTTCAAAGAAAAGCAGAAATTCGTATAAATGAAATTCCTTTTCAAGAAAATTTTAATTATTCGTAATTTTTACCTTACGATTAAAACGAGTTTTCGACAATTATGCAGATTGTTTGAATAAAAAATATCGCATTCATAATTTATAAATACAGGATAATTAATTTTTCATGATTGATTTTAATATTCATGATCGATCATTTAATAATAATTGATAATTATTAAAATATTTAAATTAAAAGTGTCAAATTGAATTTTATTATCTTTTATTAAAGACACAATCGTAGTTTTACTGTTCAAACAATGGATAGATATTCAAATGGAATATTTTAAATTTTTTATTTTTTTAAATTATTTTTAAATTTGCAATAATTCGCTATTACTCATAACTACACATAAATAGATCAATTTTTGGCTATATTTATATAATTATATAATTTATATAATTATATTATTTATATAATTTCACTATTGGGTATAGTTGTGGATGCAGTATTATAACTTATAAATTGGGAAATAAAATTAAAAAATACCTGAATTGTAATTTTATAGAATAAATTTGGATATTAAAAAAAAAAAAAATTGTCCAAAACCGAAAAAGATTTTTATAAATTTTTTGCCAGTAAAGTTTTATTAATATTAATTATAAAGATTTTAATGTGATGAATGAACTTGAAAAAATATAATTTAATTAACTTAAATAAACATTCAGTATATTTACGCAATTTCAATATGCATATAAATATGGATATAAAAACTGCAATTAATCGATCAGCTGTATATTTACGTCAATTGTTGCTAATAACACATTTTTATAATATTTGTTAAGAATTAATAATATGTCATAATGTAATCTTAACTTTTTTAGAAGAGGAAAAAAAAACATTTTTTAAATTGCAATGTCGCAACTATATCGACTCAAAATAGGCCAATTTTTATTTTTATATTTTATTATTATATATTACATGATATTTCAAAAATTGCTCACACAATTTCGCTGATTTCACAGCATTAATTAAATTAGCACTATTCGATAAATTTTAAACTTTTTTTTGATTTTGTAATCTTTAATAATTTCTTAATATAACTTATACAAATCATATACTTAAATTTTTTAATATACTGAATATAAATCTGCAAATCGTTGGTTCCAGAATTCATACTTTTTATATAAAATCAGTTTTAAAAAACATAACATAAGGATCTAGGAAAAAATTAAACTATATCATGTCCAGATAATTATAGAGAAGATTTTTTTTATTAAGAAAAGCATCAAAGGAAGCTACCAAATCATTTTTATTTTCAATATACAAGCTATTAATATATTTGTGGACAGACGTTTGATCCTAAAAGCCAAAATAAATACAAAAATTGATGCATAAATACGTCGTGGTATGATATGTCATTCTCTTCATCTAATACAAATTAATTTGCTTATAATTTAATAAATAATTTTTACATAACAACTTCTGCTCTTGTTTTGACAGAAAATTAACTTTTTAAAACGTATTTCACGAAATATATCAATATCTTGCATAAAAAAATTTAAATATTTTTTATGCAATAAATTATGAAAAATAGTATAAATCTTTAATGTTAATAATTAAATAATGATTAAAAAATTGAACGTATTTGAAAGCGTTATATTATTGAAATAAATTTGATCTTTGTACGTTCATTTACAAAAAATTGTAGAAAGAAAGGGAGAGAGAGAAAGAGAAGAAATTATTTTCTCCTTGAAATTAATTACAACTTTCGTACGAAATATTTTTTTATATAATTTCGAACAATTTTTTTTTTAAATTTAAATGTCATATACAATGTGAAAGATCAATAACACTACTCCAAAATTACAAATTTCAATTAAATTCGCCATGAATTGAAAAACAAACGCCATGGACATATGCAAAATTCAACAAAAAAAAATAAAAATGTGAGATTAGATCTAAAATATAGAAGATAGTATCGATAAATATTATATCTTTTTTTTTATTTATTATATTTATATTATGTAGCAAAAAATCTACGTAAGCATATCTAAATATTTTATACATGTATACATGTGTATGTGTAATTATACGTAATTATCTAACAGATGTATAAATCTGATAAATTGTTTGACAAATGTGCAGTGAATGTTGAACCGCCTTCGGTTTAGTATTAGGATAGGCAATACGCCGAGCAGTACAAAAAGTAAATATTAATAATTGCAATTCAGACATTACATTCAATTAAAATTTAGCAATTATTCATATTCGAATACATTCCATTTTTAACTTTTAATATCGGATGTTACTTAAGTCGGACGCAGTAAAATTTATGATAGTAAAATAGTTTATTAAGTGAAGATTGAATTGTGAATTTTTAATTTGGATTCAAAAATATAAGTTTAAAGTGTGTTATAAATTTTGATAATTAAAAAAAAGAAATGTATCGTATAAATTTCAAAATTGTACATCAAATAGTCCTTTATAAAAATATACGGAAATATAAAATTACGAATGAAATAATGTTATTTTATATTTTTTTCTTTTTTTATTAGAAATTATCCAAATGGCTGTTTTTATAACGAACAATTCATTTCATGATTAATATTATTTCGTATAATATAATTGTTTCGTTGTATCGTTTTTTATTTTTGGGAGTTTTTAAAAAAAAATTTTTTTTTCGTGCATTATTCATTTTCTTGTATTACGTTTGTAATTAAATTTCAATAATTATTTAATTAAGAATTATTTGTGTTTTTCAGTTCACTGCAAATTAATGTTTAATTTCAAATTTAAAAAATGATCGCCAATTTGGAAATTATCTGTGGCGTAATAGTAGTACTCATTGCGTTCTATTATTATATAACGGCTCGAAACAATTTTTGGAAAATTCGTGGTATACCAGGACCAGAGCCTTTACCTGGATTCGGCAATGTCTTGAAGATAGTTTTAGGCAAGGAAGCGCCTTTTCAATTTTTAACGAGGGTGTACAATGAATTTAAAAACGAACCTTTGATCGGAGTATTTATGAAAACGTATCCTGCCTTGGTTGTCAAAGATCCCGATCTTATCAAGGATATCATGATCAAAGACTTTTACAAGTTTCCTAATCGAGGATTCCCAAAAAGTGATCCAGTCAGTATTAACACGAATAAATATTTGTAATTATTTGTTTATCAATTGCACATTTTCATTTTTCCACATTTATTCGTTTCAAAGAAAAATTTGTTTCTTACAAATTCATCGAATTATCAAATTTTGATATTTAATTTTTAAAATCAAATAGAAGAATAAATAATGATTTCAATTCCTTATGAAAATACAAATGAAATACAATTATAATTTGATTAACTTCTGATATTTCTATTCTTCTAAATATTTTCTATTATATATTTCTCTTAACGTGCAATATTTTTAATTTCTCGTTTACATTCGTTGATAATAGGCAGATCCACTGACCCAGCATCTCTTCTTAGTGGAGGCAGACAAATGGCGGCCATTAAGAACCCAACTTTCCCCAGTGTTCTCAACGGGTAAACTGAAAGGGACGTTCACTCAAATTCTTGATTGCTCCAATCATCTTGTGACTTATATGGACAAGTTGGTGAAAATGGGAGAGCCGATCGACGTACGAGAAGTTACCGCCAAATTTACCACGGACGTAATTGGAAGCTGCGTGTTTGGCATCAAGATGAACTCGTTGTCGGGAAAGGAGAGCGAATTTCGCCGATTCGGAAGACAAATTTTCGCTATGAGTTTCTTAAAGATATTGAGACTCAGGATAAAACAATTCTTGCCGATGCTTCACTATTTACTCGTTCGTATATTACCAGCGGATCAAGAAACGAAAATAATGTTGAAGTTAACCAAAGACACGTTTAACTTTAGAGAGAAGCACAATATTGTCAGACCGGATTTCATGAATATACTTATGGAACTCAAGAAACATCCTGAAAAGGTTCCTACTCTTGGTTAGTAATTTTTAAAATTGATAAGCCTTTACGGATGAATGTTCAATTCAAACAAACAAATTGGAAATTGATACTCAAATTGCTACGTTCTAGATTGAAACTTTTAATAGAAGAGTATTGTTTATAATTTATTTTATAATTTTTAAACATCGTTCAATCGTTTCTCAAGAAATATAATTTTTCTTGAGTAGAATTAGCACATTTGGAGAAAATTATATTTGGACAAATACTCGACATTAACAACTTTTTAACATAATATTCAATAGTTCTAATATCCATTTTTATTATTCTTATTATAGATTTGACAGATGGTTTGTTAGCCGCGCAAGCATTCATTTTCTTTGCCGCTGGTTTTGAGACCTCCTCGACGACAATATCCAATGCTCTGTACGAATTAGCTTTGAATCACGATATTCAAGAAAAATTGCGGCAAGAAATTAAGGAATTCGAGGCGAATAATGACGGAGAGTGGAAATACGAAACTATACAAGAAATGAAATATTTAGACAAAACATTTAAAGGTAAGCAATTAACTTGGAATTAAATGTAAAACGATAATTATATTCGATATGGAAATTTCTTAGTATCTAGATATGAAAATTTCATCTAACAATATGTTTCGTTTCAAGATTTGCTGCAAAAAGTGACATACATAATAAAAAAGTTACATGATTTTACGAAAAACAAATCTGAATATTTCCATTCCTATAAGAACGCGTTATAATTCAAAATTGAAATTTTCTATTATAAAATATTCGGCAGATGTTAAAAAATTTGAAAAATAATTTCTCGTACTAAAAAATGAGATTAAAATCAGAAATAAAAAAAAGAAAAAATTATATTCTCAACTTCTTCTGTTTCTTAATTATCAATAATAAATGAATTAACGAAAATCTCTAAATCTCTACGTACGAAAAAATGTAGGAATTGAAGGAATATAGTGATCTTCAAACTTAATGAAAAGGCTTATGCCAACATGATCCAGATATTAGATCTTCATGGCTAATCTTCATTATTATTTGTACATTTACTCAACTTATGTTGATCATGTGTATTAAAAATTATAGAAAACAAATTCCACATAACGTTGAAAAACAAACTACATTGTGTTTCCTGTTGCTTTAATTATCCTATGTTCGTTCATACTAAATATATCTTCATAAATTTTCAATTATGAATAATTAAAATTAGAAATTTGTTCATTGTTTCAATTTCCCATTTGACTACATTCATTTTAAACGTTTGGTGTAATATGTATGCCATATTTTAAGATCAAAGACGTTCCATTATCTACATTATCTTCACAGCAACTTCATTTTTATTTACAGAAACGCTAAGAAAGTATCCAGTATTGCCATATTTGAGCAGAAAGTCAGTCGAGGATTATACTTTCGAAGGCACTAAAGTATCGATTCCCAAAGAAACATTGATCTGTATACCAATTTATCCTATTCACCACGATTCAAGTATCTATCCAAACCCAGAAAAGTTCGATCCTGAAAGATTTTCGGAGGATGAGGTAAAGAAAAGGCATTCCATGCAATATTTCCCTTTTGGACACGGACCTAGAAATTGTATCGGTATGTATCGATTTTAATAGAGACATATTATACATTGGAAAATTTTGTAAACATTTACATTTTTTTTATATAATTAAAATTGGATAAAATTATGTTTTTGACAATAAAACTTTAGAATTCTGATAGAGAAACTTTAAAAATAAATGTAAGATACATATTTAAGAAATTTTTAACTGAACTGAATAACTGAAAAAAGTTAGAGTGCATGCATTTATAAAAAGGAAGTGTATGCATATATTTAAATATAATTTGATATTTATATATAATATATTTCGTTCCAGGTTTGCGATTTGCGACTTATCAATCAAAAATTGGACTAATTAAAATCCTCTCTAATTACAAAATTGAAATTTGTGATAAAACGTTAATTCCTTATAAATATGATCCATTTTCATTCATTTCGCTACCATTAAAAGGTATATTCTTAAAGATAACCAAATTAGAGAATTGATACGATGTTTCTTTATTTTGATAGAATTTTGTTTAATGTTATGATATACATATTGTATATTATAAACATTATAAAAATATTATATATTTATGATATATATATTATATATATAATTATTGAGATATATGTAATTATTACAATAGTTGTTAATTGTGTTATAATGATATTTTAAGATGATAAAATTGGCAAGCATTATCTTTTTTCTTTTTCTTTTAGTTTTTAAATTTCTTTCTCTTCCTATAATATATTCCTCTATATAACACATAATATTTAAATTTTATAAAATAGATATTTATACAATATAGCTATAAGTGTCAAAAAATTTAATAAATGATTTTTCAAACTAGAATTAAAAAACAAAAATTAAAAATGGATGAAATATTTCAAACTCGAAAGTGATTAAGTGATGAAAGAAGAAATGGTTGTTAAAATTTACTCGGAAAATTTTATTATTAACCGTTAGATTTTTATTAAACGAATATAAAAAAATGTTTAATAATTAGAAAAATACTATGTACATTTGAATCTAAATATTTTAAAAAAAGATTATACGTATCTAGAAAAGAAAATTTTATATTATTATATTTATTTAACATTTAGTATATTTTATATTTAATATATTCAGTTTTTTTCTTTTTCTTTCTTTTTTTTTTTTTTTTTGATACGTAAATCTAATTTAAAACATATGATTATTACTACTATTATATTATTACATGTTATTTTATTATATGTATTATGTAATTTATAAATATATATATAGATATATGTAATTAATTTGTATGCGTCTGATTTTTTCTTATACTTTTTTAATAAAATATTAATTAATCATGTTTATGTAACATTTTTCTTTATTAAGATAATTGGCGATATTTATAAACATTTATTATTATTCATTAGATTATTTTCTTAATATATATTTATGAATAATTTTTTTTTCATGCAAACGTAACTGCTTGATTATAATATTTTATGCAATTGCAACATATTAATATTATTTATGTTGCTAGTGTATTCAAATTCGAAATAAAATACATCTCTCAAATGTCTCTTTCTTAACATCATATTTAGGTAAATATTTGCTATAAATATTGTTATGCACAAGCATTTATCTTTTTCGCGATTGGTTTTGAAACTTTCTTATCCAATATTTTATCCAATATCCAATATCTTAACCAATATCGCCAATATCTTGTATAAATTAGCTTAAATCAAAATATACTAAGATACATTAAAGAAATTGAAAGAAGAAATAAAGGAGACATTATAAGATAAATGATATATTTGGACAAAGTATTTAAAGATAAGAATCATATTATTCCATTGTAAAAATAGAAAAAAGAAGATTAATATTAAATCTTTTAATATTATGATAAATATAGAATGTTAATATTCGTGGGATATTTTTAGAAGTAATTTTAAAAGCCAAAGTAAACATTAAAATATATAAATATCGGTTGAGTCATATTTATTAAGTTATAAGTAGTTTAAGTTTGCGTTAGATGGAGCGAGATATTAGAATAAGAATATTATTTTTGTTACATCGTTGCACCACGTCGTGGCGCTCTATGTCTATTTCTATTTCTATTTCGCTTCATCTAAAACCTTGCTTGTAACTTAATAAATAAATAAACTTCAATTTATTTTTATTTACCAATTTTTATGTTTGTTTTGGTCTCTAGAATCCTCTAAAAAGAAATCGAGAATTAAATTGTATACATTATTTTTTATACAGAAATATTAAGGAAATATTTATTTCTAATTAATTTGACAAAGAAGAGAAAAATGCATTTTTCAAAATATGAAATTATTATTGCCAACCAAAATGAATTTCTGGATACCAGTGTATGCTATTCACGATAATCCAGATATCTACTCAGATTCAATGAAATTCGATCTCGAAAGAGGAGAATATGAAAACAAGGAATTCCACGATGTTTTTAGTTTTTGGTGATCCAAAAAATTATATAGTACAAATAAAATAATAATTCGACATTCTTTTAAGCTAAGATAGTATAATTTAAATTTAAAATAATTGAATAGAAAAAAAACATTCTAGTAATTTTTTTTTATTTCTTTTTTATATAATTGTTAAATAAACTATAACTCAAAAACAATTTAAACTCAGTTAAAGATTGCTTTTTGGTAAATTATTAAAAAATATCGAAACTTGTTTTTTTTATTTTTATTTTTTTTAAATCATTATCATCTTATATTATTTGTTTCAGGCACATATTTCGTAAATTATCAAAATTGGATTAATAATGATACATAATTATAGTTTATCTTTGTGAAAAAACAAAAAATCCATTATGAGATTGATCCATAAAAATTTCATTTTCATTCATAATATGCCCGAAAGATAGATTATATTTAAAAATAATTAAAGATGAAAAATAACGATAGATTTTTAAATTAAGAATAAATTAAAAAGTTATTGAGATTCTCTTTTCTTCTATTCTACTTGTTATTTATCTGTTACTCTATTACTCTGTTATTCTGTTATTCAATTACTCTGAAAAATGTTAATTTATTTTATAAATGATTTTTTCAAATAATTTTTAATTGACAAATTTTGAAATATTAAAAATAATAAATTGAGGATTATAATTTCTTAATTATCAAATTAGATTTTTTCATTTTTTTATATATTGTAATTGACGAAAAACAATAATAAATAAATTAAAGATAAATAAAAAAAATTTTTTTTAATTTCTTTAAATATTTGTACATTTATTTTTGTTAAGCGGAAATAAATGCTTAAATAAATGCTTATGGAACAAGGATTAATGTAAATTGATATTTACAATGTAGACACCCATTTAATTTAATCGTTTATCTTTTTTATTACATCATCATTCTCTAAAACAAGAGTAATCTCGTGATACTTACTCCGTTAGTATCAGTTGACGTTCGACCGTGATACGTAATAAATCTCAGGCAGATTTTTCTTTTATCTCACAAAGACTGGGCAATTTGCAACAATTTTGTTTCAATAGATTCAGCAGTGCATATAAGTGCGTAAAGAATTGGTTTTTGATATAATCATTATATTTCAAATATTTGTGCAACAAATAATTACTCTTTTATATTTTTCAAGGATAATTTTTCAAAAAATTTAACATGTTATTTATAATATACAATAGAATAATTAAAAAAAAATTATTAACATTATTAACAATTATTAACAATCGCAAAATTAATCATGCATTTTTCCAAGAAATTCTATAAAAATCATTATTATCATTAGATGTTTGTCTATTTAAATATATATTTATTATGCATATCACTTTTCTAGTTTACTATATTATATTACAATGTTATTTCAATATCGAAATTAAGTTTCGAATAAAAAAAAAAAAAAGGAAAAAAAATATGATAATTAAATCTATCAGATGACAAAATTTAATTTCTCATTTTTTCATAAAAATTGAGATATAAGAATTTCTTTTCAAAATGAAATTTATTTATTATTTATTATTTGATAAATAATTTAATAAATATTTATTGAATATATCTTCTTCTGATATTTAGTTTGCCGATATGATAATGCATTTAATTGTATTTAATCTAATTAATATATAAATTATTATATTATAAATAATTATGTAAGAAATGATAATTCTTATCACATTTGTTACATTAATCATAACCAATATATTTGCAATGATAATATATTTATAGTATGAAATACTATATTTAAGATATCTATATAATATAATTTAATGCAAAAATTATTTAATATATATAATTACTTCTTAAGAGTTAAAAAAAATAAGCGTTATACAATAGAGATAAGATAAGATATAAATTATGACATATGTATATTATATTTCAATTGTTCAATATCAGTGTTTAAATATATAAATTTCTTTTGCTTTCTTTGATTTTTATTTTGAATATTTCAATCATTATATAGATACGATACTAGTTAACTCATCTGCAATTTTTTCAAAATTATTGAAAACTTGAAATATTGAAAAAATTTGACAACAAAATGAATACAAAAATATTACGATTATAAAAAGAAAGGATTAAATTCGTCAAATAATATATCAATCGAAATAATTAAAATTTTTAAATTTATTTTAAATTTATTTTAAATAATGCAATTTGACGATAAAGTGTTCTAGTAATATAACACAGCAATTACATTCTTCATAGATACCAATTGTTCAATATCGCTGAAGATTGACTTCATTGCTACTTCAACCATTTATTTCTTATTTCTTTAAACGTCTCAACGATCATCGAAGATATCTCATTTTGAAGTGAAATTGAAATTTATTTTGATTTCCTCCATAAAAAGCCGATAATTATATTATATACATCGGAAAAACTTGTGAAGAAATGACTATATATTTCGTTGTAATTCATCGAACGAAGAAAAGATACAAAATAAACGATATAAAATCGATAAATTTCGTAATGTGATTCAAGGATATTATTTCAAATTTTTTTTCAACACGCATGAACACTTAATACGAGTTAAAGAATTTTCAAATATATGTATATTTTATAATAAAAATTTACAGCTAGTATAAACGTACTTTAATTAATAAAATTTTATTTATACAGGACATTTGAAACATGGATTTTTTCCAAATTTTTTGCGCCATTTGCATAATACTTCTTGCGATCTATTACTATTACACTTCAATTTACAACTATTGGAAAGTTCGTGGAATACCTGGACCAGAACCGACTATCATCATTGGCAATTTTATGGAAGTTTTCCTCAAAAAAATATCGATAAACGACAAACTAAGATTTTTATACAACAAATATAAGAATGAGCCAATGTTCGGAATATTCGAAGGATCGTCGCCTATTCTTGTTCTCAACGATTTAGATCTGATCAAAGATGTTCTCATCAAGGATTTCTCTATATTTTCCAACCGAGGTTTTCGCATATTTCCAAAGGTATTATATTATATTGAAATTTTTCATTGCGATCGATATCCATAATTCTTCGCTTTTATCCTGCAATAACATTATCATTGCTCTCGTGCATTATTGCTTATTCACGAGGATGTTCGAGTAATTTGTAAAAAAGGCATAATTAAAATAACCTATTTGAGGTTAATATATTTTATACCGATTAAACGATTGATTGTAACAGTTATCTTATCATTTTATTTGTTAAGAAATATATTTATCATTTACTTTAAACAATCAATCTTTGAGAAAGAGAGATTAATTTTTCTAAGGCGGAACCATTGGGAGAGCATCTGTTCGCTTTGGAGACGGAAAGATGGCGGCCGATGAGAGCGAAACTCTCACCGATATTCACCTCTGGCAAGCTAAAGGAGATGTTCCCACTTATCGTAGAATGCTCTAAAAATATGGAGCCATATTTAGACAAAATAGCGGAGAGGGGAAAATATATAGAATGCCGTGATCTGGCTGCGAAATTTACAACTGACGTGATCGGTAGCTGCGCTTTTGGGATCGACATGAATTCTATATCGGACAAGGACAGCGAATTTCGTATAATCGGCAGAAAATTATTCACACCCACCTTTAAAACGATAGTCAGAGATGTCTGCAGGCAATTTTTGCCAGGATTGTACGATGTGATTGGTCACAAGCTTCAAGTGGAAGAAGTAAATGAATTTTTGACGAATTTGATCAAAGACACGATAAATTACAGAAAAGAGAATAAAATAGTTAGACCCGATTTTGTCAATACGTTGATAGAGCTTAAAGATCATCCAGAGAAATTAGAGAGTATAAGTATGTCGTTTAAAATCAATTTCGCAAAAAAATTATAAATTTCATATTTTCGATTTTCGATGAATTTCAATCTATTTTTTTTTTTTTTTTTTTTTTACAGAGCTGACAGATTCGATGATTGCTTCGCAAGCTTTTGTCTTCTTTGTCGCTGGTTTTGAAACTTCTTCGTCCACGATATCTCATGCCCTTTATGAATTGGCGCAGAATCAGGAAATCCAAGATAAGCTACGCGAGGAAATCAGAGAGGTTTATGAAAAATATGGAGAATTGACGTATGATGTAATTAAAAATATGAAATATTTGGACAAGATTCTCAAAGGTAAAAAAAATTACGTAAAATTAGATTCTTTTTATTAAATTAATTGTTAAATTATCGGTGTAGAAAACATTTCATTTATGTGTATATTTTTCTAATAAAGTATTCGTTCTTTCGCGAATAGAAACTTTAAGGAAGTATCCAATAATGGCAATGCTGACCAGGCAAGCGGAGGAAAATTACACGTTCAAGGGCACTAAAGTTACTATCGAAAAGGGTATAAAAGTGTGGATACTGCCATATGGAATTCAAAATGATCCAGATATATTTCCAAATCCTGATATTTTCGATCCCGAAAGATTCAATGAAGAAGCTGTAGTTGCCAGGCATCCTATGACTTATTTACCTTTCGGCGATGGACCAAGAAACTGCATCGGTACGATAATAAGATAAAATAACGGAGAATTATTAATCCGTAGAATTATTTTTCTAATTTTTAATTATCATTTTTAGGTGCACGTTTTGCACAATTTCAAAGCAAAATTGGTATTATAACAATTGTCCGTAATCATAAAATTGATATTTGCGAGCAAACTAGGATTCCATATGAAAGTGACCCATTTCAATTTTTGTTAACACTGAAAGGAGGTATCAACTTAAAAATAAATAAAATATAAGATTAATATAAGTATTATATATGTATATATACATATTAACAGTAAAAGTTATTCAATATATATTAATTAAAAGTTTATAAAGTTTAAAAGATAATTTTGAGATTATAAAACTTATAAAAATGTTTCAGTATTATATACAAATTTTTAAGTATATTATATAATTATCGTTGCAACAAGAATTATCAGCAGTATGATTATTAAACTAATTGAAACAATCGATTAAATTAAATTAAATTCAAATTTAACTAATCATAATGATTTTTTTATTCATATCACTAAAAGTATACAATTTTTTTAAAATAAGATTAATATTAAAAATACATATAATTATTAAATTTTTTTTAAGATGTATTATAATATTAAAATATAAAATATAAAATAGTATAAAAATAACAATTTCGAAATATCTTTCCATATGATAATACAATGTACAAAATCGTATTAGAAAACATAACAAAAGATATCGTAATCCTAAAAACTTATTAACATCTAATCTTATAAAATCTAATTTAATTCTGATTACATATGAATCTTAATGTTATTAAGACAACAATTATCTTCATAAGTAAGTTATAATTTGTGGATCTGAGGATAATAGATAGAGAGATAATAGAAAATTTATGATTTTTCAAAAAAATTTAATTTTTAAATTTGATTTTTTGTTTAATTTTATTATTAAAAATATGGTATTATTAGAAATATTATAAAATCTTTAAATAATTAAAATCACATTGCTAGAATATTTTATACATAAAAATATTTTCTTTTCTTGTTCTAAAACAAAAATATAGCGTTAATTATTTAAATGTTTAACAAAAACGTTTTATATCATAAAATTTACTTTTTCAAATCTTTAGAAATTTATGATACCAAATATATTTAAAAGTATTTTAAATAAAATAAAAAGTTACAATTAAATTAATTATTCTAAACATACGTTCAAGTACAGCTACAATTAAATTGTATAATTTATAAATTTAAATTTAAAAAATAATGTAAAATTAAACTATTTTAAAACAAAATTTATTTAATATTAGTAATTTACTATGAAAAATTAAAAATCACATATAAATATGTATTTATAATTAATAATATGCATCTCTATAGGATAAAAATAATATAAAAACTTATTTACTTCCAACTCAAATTCCTTCGATCTCAATTCATGCGCAATCTATCGGCGTCTACAAGTATTGTGTAATTTAGTACAAATTAGGAAATAAAAAAATAAACTTTAAAAATAAAAAATAAATCGTTTCCTATCTTTCTATTTTTTTGATTGTACTATCAATTGATTATATTATCAATTATGAAAATATTCTATTTTAATATTTATTTTATTTATTTATTTTATTTTTATTAATTTTTTCTATTAATTTTCTTTCTATGGAATTAATTGTTTCTGATTTATATTTTTCTCTTCTTGCTTTAATTAATTATAACATAAATATATTACACAAGATTATACGCATAAATTTGTGATACAAAGTGCGCATTTATCAATGTAAATAATAACATATTTATGAAATATGATACATGTTAAGATTATTATCGATATATTATGACTATGCAATATTTATAGTATAATTGCGATAAGAAATATATATATAAATCTAATGATTTATTTAATTTGGAAAATTAAAAATAATTAAAAATTTTCATAAAAAAAAAGAAAATAATAAATCACATTCTAATAATTATTTAGAATAAAATATGGTTTTAATTTGATTTTGATGAAATTATTTTTAAGTAATATAATGAAAATTTGCAGGATTAATTAAAATACAATTGATCATTACACGTAGAAATTAAGACAGAATTTAAAGAAATTACTTAACAAAATTTTTTTGTTCTTTTTGTTTTTCGATGTAAATATTATTATATTATTGAATAATATCAATTCATTCTTATGTCCATAAATATTATATCCATAAATATATCTTCGACAAGTATATCTACAAAATTGTTTGTAAATTATATTTTTTATTTGAAATTTTTATTTAAATGAATTTTTTGAATTAAATTTAAACTAGTTTTTTTATGCTTTAGATACTTTATTCTAACAATAAATTTATTATTCAAAAAAAAAAATAATTTTTTTTATAATCTGGAGATAAAATAAAATCGCAAATTTTTACCGAAAACATATATTATCGATTGATGATTAAATTATATTATATATAAAAATATATATCGTCAAAAACAGAAATTTCAATATCATTACAGAAAAAATATTCAAAATAAATATTCAAATATTTATACTGTTTTAATAAAAAAAAAATTTTATATTTAAAATCTGATCGAAGAAATATGAAGAAAAAGAATGTACGGATTTTGGAAATATTTTGGATCACACTATCAGAAAAATATATATATTGATTTTATTGAGGAATTTTCTAAGATTACGTATTTATGTTCTTAATGCATTACAGGAAAAAAATTAGTGATACTTGTACTTGAGTGTATGAATAAGATAGATAATAATTATACAAGTCATGAAGAATGATTATTAACATTGAGAAAACCTCTCAATTATACATAGCAATTATTACGCAGCAATTTTTATTCAATTTCTTGTAAACAATAAATTTATCATAACAGCTATTATATGAATGATAAACAAAATTTATTTCCCACAAATTGAATTCATTGAATTCATTAATAAAAATGCATCATTGAATGTTGAATGATATTACATTTTTATTTTGTTTTTCTTCCTTGAATTTATAGAATAATTATTCGCTATAGAAAAGATAGTAACAGATATCTATACAGGAATATTTTCATGTAAGCATTATTCTACAGAACCATCTTTTTTGGATACAACGAAAATAATATCGATATAATAATTATAATAATTTATTTCGTTTTAAATTGTTTAAAAATTAAAATAAAATGTGTATATATATATATATATATATATATATATATATATATATATATGCATATATATATATATGCATATTATATTTATATTGAAAATAGAGGTCGCTATCATCGTCGCTATATCAAGGACATTGACTATATATATATAATCTGACTCACACTAATGTAACCAATTGAAAGAAAACTTATCATTAGTCACTATCTGACGTTCAGTTCGTGAAAGACATCTCAGATAGATTTTATTCTATAAAATTTATTTTTTAATGTAAATATCTAGTCAAGTGAGTATGTTTTGAATTCTAGATAAAAAAACTATTTTTATGAATATACCATTATTAATTATTAATATAAATTAATTAAGAAATTCAAAGAAAAAATGATGCAAATGGCAAAATTTTTAAGTTAATGAAATCGTATATAAACATTAAGGTAGCGTTCATAACGGAATAAATTGAAGAAATTTTTAAATGAATATGATCTATATTTTTTTATTAATTTTCAAATAATATATATTTATTTCATTATTATTGTTATATCATTCATTCACTTTAATTAATTTTGCATAATTTTAAATTTTTTAAAAATGTAATAAATAAAATAGTAAAATGAAATAAAATAATTTTTAATTTTTTTCATCATGTAAATAAATGATATAAATAAAATAAAAGTTTATCAAAATCACCTCAATGAAATTACGTGTTTATGAGTATATCAAAATTATTTAAGATAAGCTACATGAAATTAATTCTAAATTGAAATTTTTTTATTGCAATTATTTATATCTCTTAAATATTTATTAAATAAATAAATATACTCATAAATAAATAAATCGATATTGAAATAAAAAATAATTTTTCTTCTTTTGAATTAATATTAAAATAATATTAATTTTAAAAGTTTTATTCATTCTTGCTTATATATGTACAATGATGATTTCATTTCATATTTATAATATCCATTTTATATTACATACCATTATATATATTATTAAAATTACTGGATTAATTGATTTTTATTATTATTGGGATATAGCAAAAATTGATATAACATGGATTATTTCCAAATTCTCTGCGCTATAAGCGTGGTGATTGTCACGATTTACTATTATTATTCATCAAAATATGCTTTTTGGCAAAATCGTGGCATATCTGGACCAAAATCTGTAGTATTTTTTGGCAGTTTTGCGAATCCCTTGATAAAAAAAAAGTCAATATCTGAAACTGTTAAAAAGTGGTACGACGATTACAAACATGAATCAGTTTTTGGGATATTCGAGGGAATGACTCCGGTTCTTGTCATTAACGATTTAGATATGATTAAAGATGTTCTCATCAAAGACTTTTCATTATTTATGGATCGAGGATTTCGAATTTTTCCGAAGGTATTTCAAAATTTCAATTCATAGAATTTTTATATCCCCAAAGTATCTGATTTTTGTAATAGTAATAAATTAATATCATTAAAAAATTTAAGTTTGACAATTGTAAGAAAAGACTTTTTTTTTTTTAAATAATTTAACGTAAAATATACCTAAATTTTATGTTTTTTTTTTTGTAAATAGATAGAACCACTGACGCAACATCTCTTCTTGTTGGAGGCTGAAAGATGGCGACCAATACGAATGAAACTTTCGCCAATATTCACGTCTGGAAAACTGAAAGAGATGTTCTTCCTTATAATGGAAAGCGCGAAAAATTTAGAGGAATATTTGAACGAAGTGGTAAAGAAGAACGAAATGGTGGAATGCCGTGATTTAGCTGCAAAATTTACGACCGACGTTATCGGCAGCTGCGCTTTTGGGATCAACACACATTCCCTTTTGGACGAGGATAGTGAATTTCGTAAAATGGGCAAGAAGATGTTTTCACCTACTTTGAAATTGATGATCGGAAATACTTGTAAAGTACTTTTTCCATCTTTGTACGGAGTAATCGGTAATATGTTTACAATGAAAGACATCGATAAATTTTTTATAAATTTGATCAGTACCACGATGAAATATAGGAAGGATAACAATATAGTTCGATCAGATTTTATCAATATGCTCATGCAATTGAAAGAACATCCAGAGAAAATGGACAATATTGGTAAGTACGTATGCGTTAATATAAATTCGTCAAAGAAGAATCTTTAAAGAATCGATTCTAGAAATTTAAATTGATATTTTTGTATACTTTTGTGGTTGCTTTCGTTTTATATAATAGAAGATAATTTGTAAAGTATATCGATGTCTATTTAAAATCAAATTCCATCACACATTCTAAATAAGTTTCTAAATAATTATTGTGTGTACTATATGTGGAAATATCAAACTTGATTAACAATAATGAAAATAATTATTTATTATAGTGTCATAAAATTTAATAGCGACAAGTTTGTGCCAAAAAATTTACAGTATTCACATTTTATTGTATTTTACAGAATTAACAGATATTTTGTTAACTGCTCAAGCAGTCGTCTTCTTCATTGCCGGATTTGAAACCTCTTCATCGACCATGGCATTTAGTCTTTACGAGTTAGCTCAAAATCAAGAAATACAAGATAAATTACGACAAGAAATTAGAAAAGTGTACGAGAAAAATAAGGGAGTATTGACGTACACAGATATCAAAGAAATGAAATATTTGGATAAGGTGTTTAAAGGTATCTATTAAATCTACCTGAAAGGAAGAGATTTAAAAAAATGTTAAAAAGTAAATTCTATTCCCTTTGAATTAAAAAATTATTTGTATATTTTGTATAAGTATATTCGAAATCAATTTAAATCGAATAAATATTAATATATTTTTATAATTATTTAATTTAGCTTTTTCTTTACAGAAACTTTAAGGAAGTATCCAATATTGTCGATATTAACCAGAAAAGCGAAGGAAAATTATACATTTAAAGGTACTAAAATTACAATACCAAAGGGCACGAAATTATGGATACCAGTGTATGGTATTCAACATGATCCAAATATTTATCCGAAACCCGAAGTATTCGATCCCGAAAGATTCGAGGATGATGCTTTCGCTAGTAGACATCCTATGAGTTATTTACCATTTGGCGATGGGCCAAGAAATTGCATCGGTACGTTTTTTAATCTATCCACATTAAGTCGTGCATAATATTTATATGAAAATTAAATTAATTTTAATTTTCGTAATTTCGTAATTATTTTTCAGGTTCTCGTTTTGCGCATTATCAAAGCAAGATTGGTCTTTTAACAATTCTTCGCAATCACAAAGTTAATGTTTGTGAAAAAACCACGATCCCCTTCAAATCTGATGAACGTAACTTTTTCTTAGTATTAAAAGGAGGAGTGTACTTAAAAATAACTAAGATTTAATGTTAATATAAAAAATAATTATTATTGTATAATAATGTTTTTAATTAACAACTAAATAAGTATTTGATCTCAATTAATTAATTAAATCTTATTAATTCAAGTATATAAATTAATATTTATAAATATAATTTTTATTATTTTTCAACTTTTTTAAAAATATTCAACTTTTTTAAAAATATTTTTTATTTATGTTATATAAAATTTTAATTCTTAATTAATATTGTATATATAATATGATCGATTTATAATAATTTATCATTTTAATAAAAAAATAATTTCGAAAAAAGTTACATCAGCCATGAATTTATAAAAATAATTGAGAAAACAATAACTATGCTTATTTTCCTATATTATTTTATGTATATTTGAATGTTTTATATTTTAATTAATTTTATTTTTCTTAATTTCCTTTATTTCTTTATCCTTATTCTTATCTTTTCAGTTCCACTTTCAATTATTTTTGTATTTGTATAATAATATATAATATAATATTAAAAGAATAATTAAATATTAAAAAATAATATTATAACTTATGTCAATTATGTCAATTATATTATATATTTATATTATATTATATAGATACAATATGAATGAACGTTTCAATTATATTATAATTCGTTTAGTCTTTCTGTCTTCGTTTCTATCTTCGCCACTAGAGGGACAAATGCACGAATGTCTTCTCACAAGTATTAACTTGTCTGAATTTTTATATAACAGTCTTAATGCTAATTGTTGAATCTAGTATTAATTACTTTGGTGTAGGTTAGGATATGTAAGATATTGTAATAAGTTAAATATTTATTAAATGTGTATTTTGTAGTATTTTTTTACTTTTTATTTGTTTATTTTTTTTAATGTTAATTATAATATTTTTTGTATTTTTTTTTAATGTTCTATAATGTGTTTAAAGTTTTTGTATAATGAAATAATTATTTAATAAATAATAGTTATTAATATTTACTATGAAAAAAAAAAAAACAAAGAAAGATAAGAATTTTTTACCATTTTTATCTCTACTTAAAAGTTTTTAAAATTTCTAAATGAAAAAGGGATCTCTGATAACTAATAAATTAATTACAATCTCCTTTATGCGATAATTGAATATATGTATGAATTAAGATGAATTGCAATTAAATTGAAACTATGTTTGAAAAGATGTGTGGAAAGATTGCAACCAATCAAATCTGTATTTCTTAATCTTACATCTTCTTTCCAGTTTTACGTCCAGAATAGTATGTAGAATACAGACGTATAATCTTCTGACAAGTTAATGGTAAATATCTTTTTTCTTCCTATCATTACATTCAATTTTATGTTAATATAAAAGATTATAAATCACTAATACTAATCTATAAATAATATCGTTAACTTATTTATATTATAATTGAAAAATTAAGATCTAAGTTAAATAAATAATTTTTTGCGCAGTTTGTCTTACGCTTATTTATATTATATAATCAAACTAATATTTATTTAGCGAAGCTAAATTAAGTGATAAATTATAAACTTATGGATTCTATTTCTTATTTAACCAAATTAGTTTAACAAAATACAATTACATATTTACTCTTTATGAATATAATTAAAATTCAGCTTATTTATTTTTTGACGAATATGACAAAAAAATAATATATAGTTACAAAAATATATTGTAAAAATTTATAAAGAAACTTTTATTTAAAAAAAAGTGATTTCATTTTCTCTCAGAATATTTTTATGTAGAATATTTTTTTTTCATTTTTAAAAAATAAAATAATAGTTATACTAATATTGAACTAAAATTGAACTGAAAATATAATTGATATATAAAATATATAAAATACGTAGAAATTAAAGAATAAATAAAAAATGTTATACACAAAAAAACAAAGAACTTAAACTTCTTAAAAAGAAAATTGGCCAATTAATCTCATATGAAAGAAATTTTCTTCAATGAAAAAGCCATCATTATGTAAAGGATTCTGTATAGGTTCTACATTATTATATCAATTTATATAAAAATTTTATTTGCTGCTATATTTATTTAATAATTTAACACATATCTATATCTTTCTATTATCTCTATTATATTAGATGAAGTAAGTATCAATATTTGATTTGTCATGCTGCACATCTACAAGTAGGGATTTAAATAAAATAAAAAAAAAATCAACAGTTGATGATATAACTGAATATAAGTATTTTATTTTATCGCGAAATCACCAACTCAGTAGAATCGTTTTATATTTCATCGTGAAAGGATCTCGAAACATTTATTTAAAGAAACTGTAACAATTAATTATGATTTTATTTTTATTCTGAGATAGATTAGTTATTTACTTAATCAATTATTTAATTTAACAAAAATTTTTCGAAAAATTAATTGAATAATACGTTTGTTTCTTTTTATTTCGATGAACGTAGAGTATAATTTTAATTGAACGATTGTAGATATTTTATGCATCTACGCATTATTTATTATTCTTTGCGAATCAGCATTTATCATCAGCACCTCTCAACAAAATTTAAAAAGATTTTATTAACGATCATTTTTATTAACAATCATGAGATCTGATTAATCGATCTTTTATAATTTATTTTATTATTATATTTATTTAGAAAGTTTGATACAACATGGATCACTTTCAACTTCTTTGCGCCATTGGAGCGTTATTGTTCGCGATTTATTATTATTTCACTTCGACCTTTGACACGTGGAAGAATCGTGGCGTACCTGGACCAAAACCTATGATCTTTTTTGGTAATTTCCGAGAAGTAATATTCAAGAAAATATCACTGGCCGAAAAAACAAAACAATTATATCAAGAATACAAGAACGAGTTAGTTTTCGGAGTATTTCAAGGAAGAACTCCTATTCTTGTTGTTAACGACTTCGAAATGATCAAAGATGTTCTCATCAGAGATTTCAGCTTATTCGCGGATCGAGGAATTCATGTAAATCCTAAGGTATTTATAATTTTATTATTATAAAACAGAAGATACATAAATGATTCGAATTATGATATGTTTTGATATCAAAATATATATATATAATAATTTAATTTTTTCAAGAATATCAGAATATTCGTGTAAATTATGCGCGAGGTAAAAAAGTTTAATCGCGTAAAATAATTTAAAATAAAATAAGGAAAGATAATTTAATTTAAAGATAGAACCAATATTTCAAACTCTCTTCGCATTGGAATCTAAAACATGGCGACCGTTGAGAATGAAACTCTCTCCAGTATTTACGTCAGGCAAATTAAAGGATATGTTCCCTCTTATACTGGATTGCGCAAAAAATTTAGAAGAATTCGTAGAAAAAGTAAGAAATAGCGGGGAACCGGTGGATTGTCGCGACATGGCTGCAAAATTCACGACCGATGTAATTGGCAGCTGCGCGTTCGGAGTGTGCATGAATTCTCTTTCGCCCGAGGGAAGCGAATTTCGTCGAATGGGGGAACAACTCGGCAAATTCACCTTCAAACGCTTAGCCAAAGACTTTACCAGGCTATACATGCCATTTTTGTTCGATATAATCGGTGGTTACTTACAATCGCACGAAGTTAACAACTTCTTTATAAATCTGATCCGTGACTCGATCAAATACAGACAGGAGAATAACGTGTACAGGCCAGATTTTGTCAACACGTTGAAAGAACTAAAGGAACATCCAGAAAAGTTGGAAAATATTGGTAAGTATAATTTTTCCGTTTATTTCCATATTAATGTGAGAAAAATTAATACTGTCGGTTATTTAAAAAATAAAGATGAACGCGATGAATATTTATTTATTTAAAACGTTCCATTGAAATAAACAATTTGTTGTTGAATTCTTGATTATTCAAATTTTATTGCGACTTTAAATCGTGTATTTTCCAATTTATAATCGATTTGAAAAATAAATTATATATATGTAATTATATTAATATGTAATTGATTTGCAAAATCAAATATTTTATAGAATTAACCGATGCACTTCTCACTTCGCAAGCGCTCGTCTTCTTCCTCGCTGGATTCGAAACATCCTCGACAACGATTTCAAATGCTCTCTACGAGTTGGCTCAAAATCCGGAAATGCAAGATAAATTACGGAAAGAAATAAAAGAAGTTTACGAGAATAATGGCGGAGCATTGTCATATACAGATGTGAAAGAAATGAAATATTTGGACAAGGTGTTTAAAGGTAATATTCTTAAATTATATTAAGACGTTATTTTTCAAAATAATCTGCTTAATAATAAAATCTGGAAAACAATTCAAATAAACTAAACATTAATAATAATAAATAAATCATTGACGATGCGTTTGATATTATAGATGAAATTATATTAAGACGTTATTAACAATAAACAAATATTAATATCCTAACAGAGACATTGAGAAAGTATCCAGTATTGCCGGTACTAAGCAGACAAGCGAAAGAAAATTATGCGTTTAAAGACACTAAAATTAAAATACCGAAAGGAACAAGGATATGGATACCAGTATATGGAATTCAACATGATCCAAATATTTATCCGGAACCCGAAGTATTCGATCCCGAAAGATTCGAGGATGATGCTTTCGCTAGTAGACATCCTATGAGTTATTTGCCATTTGGCGATGGGCCAAGAAATTGCATCGGTACGTTTTTTAATCTATGCAAATCGCGCATAATTTTCTTATTTTTTATTATTGTCGATCATGTATCTCGTCAGATGATACGTAATTTGTAATATTTATATATATATGCAAATTAAATGCATTTCTGACAATTTCGTAAACTTTAATGGTTAATAGTCGTTTTAAAATTGTTTTCAGGTGCTCGTTTTGCGCATTATCAAAGCAAGGTGGGTCTTATCACGGTTCTGCGTGATCACAAAGTTGAAGTTTGCGCGAAGACGGTGATACCGTATAAATCCGAGCCGCGAAATATTTTGATGATACCGGAAGGAGGAAAAATAGAGTTGAAAATAACGAAAGTTTAATTATTAACATCTTCTATATTTATCTTATTTATCTTTTTATTTTAGCGTTTAGTTTTGGGAAGAGATATTTTTAAAAAAAAATATTTTTACAATCTAATTGGAAGATCTTAATTCGCATAATTAATATTAAAACGAAAAGTTAAAAAGTTTAAATGTATTTTTCATCTCGTTTTGTATTTGCTAAAAAGTTATTAGAAAAATATAAAAAAAAAATCTTTTTCGAAAAACAAGTAGAAATATTTAAATCACTATAAGTCTATTTCGTATAATTATTACATAAACTATGTAATACTAATAATTATAATATAATATACTAATTATTGCTAAACTTATATAAATAATATTATTTATATAAAATAAAATATATGAGATAATATTTCACGTAATTTGAATGCAACATAAAACACAATTAATTTTATTAAACAATAAATATATAAATGTAATTATTTTTTAAAATTTTAAATTATTTTGTATTTTTTTATTAACTTTTATAATTTCTTTTTATAATTATCGACTTTTAAAATAAAAAGTTAAGTATTGCGAGAAGCTACAAATTTGTATTGAGCAATGCAAAACAACGAGAAAATATATAAAAGTATAAATTTAATTTATTAATTCATAATTAATACTTTTAATGAATTTGAATGATAAAAAAATATATATATATATCATGTAATAATATATAATAAAGATAAATATATCTAATTCCAATATTATATAATCTATTTATCAAATCATATTTACTTTTGTAATTATTTATATCATATATATGTATATATATATATAGAAATTTTATCAGGTTATAAAATAAGAATAAGAAAAGATAGGCTAAATATTTTTTTATTCTTGAAATGGATCGATAACGTTATTTCAATAGATCAGTGTTTGTGATGTCTTATTAATAAGGTCAAAAGATATAGAATGTTGTATGTAGAAATGTAGAATAATATTTCCGAAAATTTATACTCTCGGTCTTCTTGATAACAAAGTGTAACGAGTGTCGTAAGATCGTTCTATAATTACATCTTTTTTATTTTTTTAAAAACAGAAATATATAAACATTATTATGAAATACGTTATGAAAACATTATATGAAATTTCGTGTGAATATCATGAAATTTTTTAGCTATCTCAATTCAATAATCAAAACGTTATTTAAAATAATCGGGCGAATATTGTATATTTGACATGTTGGATTTTTGTTTTCATTCATCATAATTCATTCTTGCATTTAATCATAGATTCTTCTATTGTTAATTTTAATTCTCCACTTTAACAACGCACGAACGTAATAAACCATTTCCAATAACATTATTTTTGCGAAATCAAATTTTGATGTTCAAATTAAAAATTTAAACATTGAATAACAATGACAAAAATATAGTGTAACCAACAGTAAAATTAATATTTGTTAAACGTAATAAATTTTATGGGATATTTTATAAGAGTAAGGAGAAGGAAAAATTTAAAGAAAAATAAAATATCAGAAATTAGAATAGTTTGATTTTATAATTAATACAATTGAATTATTTATCTTTGATTATAACAGACACCTCTATAATTGCGTAAGCAATTCCCTTTTTTTTTTTCTTCGAAAATAATTAGAATATTCAATGAATATTCAAGAATATTAAAAATGAATTAAGCGAGGCACGAGAACAGTATCAACTATGTCGAATTTTTATTATTTTATTAAAATATTAAAACGATACTTGGAATACTTGGACAAAGTATTTTGAAAGATAATAATTTTTATTTCATCAAAAAGTAAAAATTAACTTGAATCTAATTTAATTAATCATTAAATCGATTGATAAATACTATTAAAATAAATAAAAATTTATGAAAATTTATCACAATGCGTGTGATGTAATTAGATTATCGAAAGTTATTTATTTTTCGTTGTATGCAGGACTATTTTATAAAAAAAATAGTTAATCGATATGAGCGATGTAAGTTTGATATATGATTGTGTTTAAATAGTAATAGACTATATATATATATGTATATATATATATATATATATATATATATGTATAGTACATTGTTCTAATTTTCTTTTTTTTAAATTTCGCAAAAATTATTATATAACGAAATTAATGTAATTCATGTGTTGTTGTTAAATATGTTATTTAATTTATCTTCGCAGAAACAACAACAAAGTATCCACCAATAAAGTGAATAGAGAATCAATTTTCGAATACGTTTAAATTCATCCTGATCCTTATATTTATCCAGATGCTGATAAATTTAATTCTGAAAATTTGATTCGAGAAACTCGATATCTAATAATGCACTATTTATCATTTAGCTATGAACCAAAAAATTGTATCGATATGTATTATTATATATATATTTTTCCGTTGTTTTTATATATATATTTTTATTTAAAGATTATCAAAATTATCGAAGGAAAAAAAAAATATATATTTTTCTAATTTGATATCGCTTTCATAAATTAAATATATTATTTTTACAAAATTATTTATCGTAAAGTCAAATTTTTTTAAACAAAAAGAAATAGATATAAGATTCTTGTTTATTAAATCGTTAATAAATCGTCATTATCAATCATTGTAATTTATTTATTGTTATATAATTTTAATCATAGAAAAAGATTTAAATAACTTACTAAAGATGTAATTAATTAATGATATAGATAAATTAAATTGTATTAAATTGAACATGGAATTTAGAGAGAAGAATAATTCGTAAAAAATTACATTTTTATTTTTGTTATTTTCAAAAATATTTCTCTTTTTGAAATCAGCAAAATTCATAGGGAATTATAGTTTTTTTTAAGATTGATTTAATTGCAATTAGACTAAATAATAAATAATAAGAGTATGAGTAACAAAAAAATTTATATTTTAAATTCTAATTTTAAATTTTATTATACATATGTTATTTCCTTTTTAATTTTTATTTAATAAATAATATAATAGAATGATAAAATTTATAGACAATATAATCAAATTTTCGAAAATGCAGAAAACACGCTTGCAATTGCAATTGCAACACGTGCAATTCATATTTGCAAACTGACGTTTGAACAAAATGACGTTTAAAAGCTTAATCACGATACTAAAATATTTTTGTTTTTATTAATATTCAAGATTTAAGAAAAAAGTTTGATATTTTGCTAATCTATCAAATATAAAAAATATTGATTATGAATTATCAACAATTATTATATAATTATTGTTATTTTATTGTGACTATTAGCTTTATTTATTCAATATGTTATTACAAGTGTTCAAATATATTATAAAGAAAGATCATTTTGATAACATGTTAATTATTTATATATTTTGAAATTTCTATTATATAAAAATAAATTGATTACACTATTAAATTTTCTTATTTATACATATTTACGACATGTGATGAGGAAAATTGTAAAATATGATTATAATTATGTGAAATAACATTAATTTATATCTTCTTTGATTATTGTGTAAATAATTGTCTGTCTTTTCATTTCATTTCATGATATATTATCTATTGTTTTCTTGACTTACAAGTTTCCATAGTATTATTACAACATATTTCCTTATTATGTCGAATCCCTGTTTATCAATAACCGGAGCCATTTATATCGAGGCCAATAAACTTTAAAATTGTTAATAAATTTAGTTCCTGATGTCATCACTATGTCATTAGATATAAGATGATGCACATTGAATTTTTTTTTCATTGGAGGGCAGATTCATTTTTTCATATAATAAATTATTATAATATATTTGCAATAATGTAAATATTGAAAAAATGTAAATACTGAAAATATGTAAATACTGAAAAAAAATGAAAAATTTATTAATTTATCATTTAAAAAATATAAGAAAAATGTATTTTTAATTAATAAGAATATTAGAAATTATTACATTAAGATCATAAGTTTTCCATCATTGTTATATGAAATATTATTATTGTATGAAAAATTAAACCACTGAATGAATAAAAAAATTACAATATGCATTGAAGAAAAATGATGAACTCATTTAAAATTAGAAATAAAATATGGAATGCATTATTGATAAAAAATAATTTTTACCACTCTAATTGCTTGAATTAGAGAATCAATATTGAATCTTCACAAAAAATTGCCATTTTTTTTGTTTTTAAATTTATTAAATATTTGAATATTTTTTTAAAACAAAAAATGTGCTGTAATATCATTTAATTTTTAATATTATTTTATTATATGAAATTAATTGAACGAATTATATATATCTGTAAAGTACCTTTTTAAAGTATGCATTATTATATGTTCGAATATTTTTATATTTTTTATAAAAACTATTTTTTATAAAAATTTCGTAAAATTGATAAAGTTCTAAAGAAACTTCTATAAAATTACGCATATTTTTCTTGAAATTAGAAATCTCTAGAAAGCATATAATTAGTATAGTGTGAAAAAAATTAACGATAACAAGTTCGATGATTTAGCTAATTGCGTAAATAAAAATAATAATTATTGTTTAGAAAAATATAAAATGCAAAAAATGCATTTATTAACAAATCGATTTCGACATTTCGACAAATCGAAAAAACATAAATATTTTTAGCAAAAAAAAGAAGTCGAGCTAGCTTCCATTGTTAAAATATTAATAAATATTCAGGAAAATATTATTATTAAAAAATATTATTATGATGTATTTATCGATACATCTTATCTATTTTATTATATTTACATAATAATTAATTAATAGAAACAAGCATTGATAAAAAGATAATTTTTTAATGTGCAAAAGAATATATTTCAAGTAAATAAAAAATTTTTGTGTATCGTATAGAATGCACAAATGATACAGCTTGTAAGAAAATCATAATATCGAAATTATCAAAAGTTATATAATAAGAAATTGGTCACCTATTGAAAATGATATCTATGATTCAAAAATATAAAATAAAAATGTAAATGAAAATATAAAATCTTCAGATGTATAGAAGATTCAGATGAAATCGCCAATTAAAAAAAAAGCAAAGATATTGGCCTACGTAAATCATTTCCAGAGAATTCGATGATATTGACTGTGTACCGAACTTTTCATACGTCATTAAATTATTTTAAATTATATCTGAATATTGCACAAGGGTGAAAGTAAACTTCGAAATGAGTATGAGATTGAAAGAACGTAATATTTTTAAATCATATTGAACTTCATCATGAAATACGTCATTCCGAGATATATGCACAATATATAAGAAAAGAGAGAGTAAGTAATCATTACATTTCATAGAAGAACATCTTATAAGAATTACATATCAATGAAGTATAAACTATATTAGTGAAGCGTGAATTATACATCAAAAAGTTATACAAGAATAGATAAAGAGTTTGTAAGTCAAATATATTGTATATATATTATAATTATTAGAAATATTATTTATTTATATTTTCCATCCATTTCGCTTATATTCGCTTCTCCAATTGATATTATTTTATACTTTATTTATTACTTGTTACAATTCTTTCTTTCTTTTTCCTCCTCGAAAACCATGAATTTAAAAAAAAAAAAAATTGTCAATGACACAATGCGGATTATATTTAAAGTGTTTTTTTTTTTTTTCTTAAAGAAAATTCTAATTTTTTTTTCAAAGGATGATTTTATCCCTTAAAACTTGAACGTTGCTACGAAAAATAAGATTACATTTTCGATTCTTAGTTCTCCTGATTTCCCTTGTTTAGTTAATTCTTTAAATCGACTTACAATAATACCAAATATTTTTATTTATTTTGATTTCTATAATCGACCCCCTAAAAATATATTAACATCTTAATACAGTGATTGGAAAAAAAAAAAAAAAGAAACGTGAGAAGATAATGGCCTACATTGAAATCTTATGCGGAATCATCGTGTCGCTCTTGGCTCTCTATTACTATTTCGTATCGGCTTTCAATTTTTGGAAAATTCGTGGAATCCCTGGACCAAAGCCAAAATTCTTATTTGGAAACTTTATGGACATCATATTGTCAAGAATTTCAACACCTACGTTTATTAAAAACATCTACGATACGTATACGAACGAGCCTATGGTCGGATTGTACGTGGGACGAAATCCAATTCTGTTTCTAAAAGACCCCGAATTAATCAAGGATGTATTGATCAGGGATTTTTCGAAATTCGCAGATCGAGGATTTAACGTTCATGAAAAGGTAGAGATTTGATCGCAATCTGAATAAAAACAAGTTGTACAAATCAATATACATATATATATCGATTTCTCAAAAATGATTGATTATATAAAAAAAATTGAAAATTTCAATTGCACGATAAATTTTGTTCGCAGGTAGAACCATTGTCGCAGCATCTTTTCAACCTGGAGCCAAAAAGATGGCGTCCGTTGAGATCGAAGCTATCCCCGATATTCACATCGAAAAAATTGAAAGAAATGTTCAACCTGATCCTCGAGTGTGGCCACCATTTTGAAAAATACCTGGACGAGCTCGCGGCGCAACGAGAGCCCGTCGATTTTCGCGAGGTAGCAGCAAAATACACGACAGACGTGATCGGTTCGTGCGCCTTCGGAATCAAAATGAACGCTATGTCGAACGAGGAGAGCGAATTTCGAGAAGCTGGTAGAAAAATCTTCGAACCCACTTGGAACTCCATAATAAGATTGAAATTTAAAATGACCATGCCAACGCTCTACGATTTATTGGGTCCTCTTGTGCCTGAAAGGGAAGTTACTCCGTTTTTCATCAAGGTCGTCACGGATACCATGAAGTACAGGAAAGAGAATAACGTGTTCAGGCCCGACTTCATCGATACGTTGATGAAACTACGCGATGATCCAGGAAGCTTGGGCGATATCGGTAATAATTTTGTAACCATTGAAACCTTACGCGACGCTTTTCGAACGATAATTTATTCTACGGATATAAATTTAATTTAAGAAACTGAATTCGTAGAATTGACCGATGCTTTCCTAACTGCGCAAGCATACGTTTTCTTCGCCGCTGGTTTTGAAACTGGAGCGTCGACGATTAGTAATACGCTTTACGAATTGGCACAGAGTCAGGAAATACAAGACAAGCTGAGGCAAGAGATTCGAGAACATTACGATAAATACAAGGGAGAGTTGATATACGAGAATATTAAAGAGATGGAATACTTGGACAAAGTGTTTCAAGGTAGCTACGATTGATTTTCAAAAATGTAACGAGTAATTTCGAGATCAGATTTATTAAACTTTCACGTGTACGCTCATACGCATGTAACGAAACGATAAATAAGAATGATTTCTATCTAAAAATTAATCAAAGGAACGAAAATTTCCTGTTATTATTTTTTGATTATTATATTAACGCTATCCTTGACAATATTTTAATTATAACGGCATTAAAATAAAGTATTTTGTAATTTATTTTTACAGAAACATTAAGGAAATATCCACCTGGAACTTTGATACCAAGAAGATCAGTTTCTGATTACACTTTCAAAAACACGAATGTTACTATACCGAAAGATACAATGATATGGATTCCTGCATTCCCGATTCATCGTGATCCCAACATTTATCCAAATCCTGACGATTTCAATCCCGAAAATTTCACCGAAGACGCTATTAATAATCGTCATCCCATGAATTATTTAGCCTTTAGCAATGGACCAAGAAATTGCATCGGTACATTTCGTTCAATTTCTAATTCTAATCTTCTTTGTATTCATTTCAAGAAAAAAAATTTATATTAAAAATATTATTTATTTAAAAAAAAATTTTGCCAAACATTCAGTAAATTTCAACTATTAAATTCAGAAAAAATGATTTCCAAGTGATAATAATTTATACAATTTTTGTTTCCTAGGTGCACGGTTCGCTAACTATCAAGTCAAAGTTGGTTTAATTATGATTCTTCGTAATTACAAGGTGGAAGTTTGCGAGAAAACTATGATTCCCTACCAATTCGATCCAAATTTATTTCTATTGGGTCCCAAAGGAGGGATATATTTAAAAATAATGAAAGTATAAAATCGAAGTTGTATTATATTTTTATATAATACAACAAATTTTAATTTCGATTGTTTTAACCAAATAATTTTGCTGTAAAAAGAGATTTACGCGTATTAATTTTTAAGACTTAAAGGAAAAATAAGCTGTGCAATATCATATCGTTTAAATATTACTTTGTTAATTATAAATTATATATTATATATTATAATTATATGTAATATTATTTAAATTTAAATTATTGTATATATATAATTATTATTTATTTCTAATGAGATTACTATATTATTATTATTATTATTATTATTTATTGTGGTATTATTATGTTATTATTATTATCTTATTTATTGTGAGATTATATCTTCAATATTTTATAAAAATAAAATAATTTTTTTATAACGATTCAAAATAGAATTTGCTATCTTTGATTCATCTCAAAATAACAATATTATATTCAATTATATTTTTACTATTAACATATCTTCTATAAGACTATAAATCTTATATTATATAAAGATATATATTTCTACTATTCTAATTATTATAATATAATAATGTATATTAATTATACTGCAACATTAATCTTATAAGAAAGAAATTTTTTATTTATGTTATGTTAAGAAAATAGAAATTTGATAAAATGAATTCCAGAAAAATTAATATCTTTAATATTTTTTACTTATTATAATATTTTATATATTCTTATAGATTGTTTTATCATGATATATTTGACTTAATAAAATATATTTGATATCTATATAATTTCTAAGTTTTTTCACAATTTTCCATATTCCAATTCTAAATGAATAAAAAAACAATAAGATCACTTGTCATTTTTATATTCGTCTTTAATATTATTAATATATATTATAAAATATGCATATAATAAAATAAAAATCATATTTTTGCAACAGATAATACCCAATTGATTTTATCTTTTCCATATTTAAATTGGTACTTGACTTTTAGAATACATTGATCTTTCACGATACAATATCCGCTTTTTTTAATTTAAATATCACATTAAATAAATTAAATAAATTTATTTAAATATATTCTGAAATTTAAAATAATGAACAAACTTATAGTATAATATATATATATATAATAATGTAGTATTATTGAATAAAAAAATTATAATTTCGAAAACAATTTCGAGTGTGTAGAGATTTCTAAAGGGGTCAACAATCTTTTTCAAAAAATTAATTTTCAAAATATGCTCGATTATATTATAAGGATTTACTCAAAAACATATATTCTCCAATTACAAATCCAACGGAAAATACGAAAAGAATAAAAAGTAAAGCTATAAAATTACCATATTATGAAAAACATCATCGGAATTATATTGAATGGAATAAACAGGAAAACTTTTTATCGAGGTTAATTAGATACCGAATATACGCCTATTAAAAAATGTAACGTCATACTCGATATACGATGCAATAAGTTAAATGACCGATAAACGTGATTTGAACAACATAAACAAAAATTAATGGAACCGTAATAAAATTCCATTACCACTTCATATTGGAAAGAATTGAAAAGGAAAAATATGTAAGTTATGTAAATCAATTGCTATCAATATCAATAGACGGGAAGCAGATATTTGTATATTATTATATATTAGAAATTTTTTAAGGATATTAAAGGCCAAGACAAATACAAAAGTTAGTATAGAAAAATTATTGATACTTAATTTATTAATTAATTTAATAATTATTAATTAATTAATTATTTTACTAATTAATTTAAATTAAGTTAAAAAAACAACTAAAAATAGATTAGATAAAGCAAGACGAGATAAGATTCTTATTGCTATAGCTCTTCTCACTAAATTATCTCTTTTTATCAAGAAAAAAATTATACATAACAAACGAAGTCTCTCGACATTTTTCTATAGCATATATTTGTGTTTGTTTTAATATTTATTTTAATTGGCTTTTTTAAACATACATCATATATATATAATAATTAATATATATATAAATATTTCAATACTAACACAATTATATATTTTATAATGTACTCATGTATGTATATATGTATATTTCGTTCTAACTACTATCTAATGAAATTTTATTATAAAATTAATTAAATCACTAATTACTAATTATTGAATTATTTAATTATACTTTTAATTACTATTAATTATTTAATTAATTATTAATTAGTAATTATACTATGAAATTAAATTCATTCATGTTATATATATATATCTTTGCATAATAAATAAAATAATTTTTATCTAAATTTATTTGGTATGAAGATTATATCAAATAAATTTATATAATATTTGCATAGATTTCCATAAATTTCCATACATTGTATAAAATAAATATTATTTTATTAACATTTACAATTATAACATTACAATTAATAAAAATTTATATGTATTAATTATAAAACATTACAATTATAAAAACAATAACAAAAGTAATAATAAAAGTAATAACAATGTAGAATATTTTTTATAAATCTGTTATACATAAAAAATATTTGAATATGTTTTCAAGTTTTTTTATATTTATTTTTTTTCACCAATTTATTTTTGCTTTTACTTTAATCAATTATTTTTTCTATCTTCAAGAAAATTCCATCTTTAGGTGTGAACATAAGTGAATTTGTCTTTTTTACATAAGGAATCATCGTCCTTTCGCAAATGTCTACTCTGAAATCTTGCAGCATTTTTATCAATCCAAGTTTTGTTTGATAAACTGCAAACCGTGCTCCTGAAACGATCATTTAATCATTAATTAAATTAATTAATATAAAAAAAAAATACTATCTTGATAAATCGTAAGACTGATAATTATTCACTATATCGTAATCACACACAAGCAAAATATTTTGATATTTTTCTTTACCAATGCAATTCCTTGGTCCATCGCCAAATGGCATATAGCTCATTGGATGCCTTGCAGCTACTGCATCGTCGTTAAATCTTTCGGGATCAAACACATCTGGATTTTCGTAGAATTTTGGATCTATTTGAATTCCATACAAAGGAATAATTACAACAGTTCCAACAGGTATCGTTACTTTTGTACCACGAAAGGTATAATTAGTGTTGCATTCTCGCCTTAGAATCATTCCTGGTGGATATTTTCTAAGTGTTTCTGTTTAAAAAAAACAAGACGATAAGCATAATTTTATCTTAATAACAATATTATTTAAAATAGCAATTGTTATCTTATTTCAATTGTGATTGTTAATCTTTGCAGATATTTCAATTGTTTTAATTATTACGTAATAACAATATATTTGCTTTTTATTTGTAAAATTCTATGAAATATTACTTATATATCGTTATGTTGAAAATGAATTTAATCGTTAAATATAATATACCTTTAAATACTTTGTCGAAATATTTCATTTCTTTGATATCCTCGTATTTCAGATTCCCATTATTTTTGACGTGGAATTCTTTCAATTCTTTTCGTAGTTTATCTTGCATGCTAGGATTCAGAGCCATTTCATAAAGAAAATGTGCCATTGCCGCTGTTGACGTTTCAAACCCAGCCGCGAAGAAAATGGAAGCTTGCGCGGCAAGGAAAGTGTCCGTTATTTCTGTAAAATTTCTCGAAATTGTAGATACCTTCGAGAGATTTATAATTTTTTTTCAAATTCTATTTTTCTATGAATTCAATTTACAAAATGATTCGACCACAAATTTTATCAATCCGTTTTTCGAGATAAAATATAAATTTAAATATAAATTTGAAATAAAAATTATTTCACTTACCAATATTCTTTAATTTTTCCGGATGCTTCTTCAAATCCATCAACGAATTTACAAAATCTAATCTCGTGACATTATTGTCTTCCCTATATTTGATCGTCTCCTTGATTAGCTTGGTCATGAATACAATTGATTTCGCGTACGGTAATACGAAGCCAAGTAAATTATAGAATCGTGGAAAGAAATCTCGAAGAAAATTTCTCATAAACTTGATTATATTTTGATCAAAGATACTTTTTCCCATTTTGCGGAATTCACTAGACTCGTCTGACAACGCGTTCATGTTGATTCCAAAAGCGCAACTTCCAATAACATCTATGGTGTATCTCTCTGATATTTCATAAAAATCCACAGGCTCTCCTTTTTTCACAATATCCTCTAAACATTGCTCCAAATGTTCGGCGCATTCCAATATCAAGGGGAACATTTCTTTCAATTTACCAGAAGTAAACACAGGTGACAATCTCGCTCTTAATGGTCGCCATCTTTTAGCATTTATAGTGAATATATTTACAGAAAAAGGGTCGGCCTGTGATAGAAATTAAATTGATAACATTTTAAGGAATGTAAAAATTTATTACTTAGATTTTATATGTATGGAAAATATAAGATAAAATGGCTCATTCAATTCGATTATCGGTGAATGTATTTTTTGAAAATGATTGTTGATGTTTATTTTTTGCAAAGTTAATAATAGATAGATTATTATACAAGATATATTAACTGATAGATGTTATAAAATAAAATATGTATATACATATATATATATAATAATCTTCACGCACAGTAGAATTTTGCGTATCGATTAAAACTCGATAAAAATTAATAAGAAAATATATAATTCTATAAATAAATATTAATTATTATTGCGAAATATTCAATATTCAATCTGTTTAAAACTGACTTCTGGCATAAGAAATTGATAGAACTTTAAATTTTTTAAATATTTCGTTAATTTTTTAAATATAAACGTTAAGAAAAATTGCAGATAAAAAAATATACGTACTCGTTCGAGAACATTTAATCCTCGATTATCAAATATAGAGAAATCTTTAATTAAAACATCCTTGATAAGATCAAGATCGCGCAAAACGAGATTGGGCAATTTGCCGATGAATATCCCAAACATTCGCTCGTTCTCGTATTTCTGATAGAGTTCCGTTATAAAGGTGCCAATTCCAATTTTTCTTAGCAGAACATCTTTGGCGTTTCCAAAAAGTGGTATAGGTTTGGGTCCAATCACGCCGTGATTTTTCCAAAAATCAAACCTCGATATGAAGTAATAATATAAAGCGAGAAAAACCGCGACGAATGCGGTTAATATTTGAAAATAATGGAGCATGATATGTTTATGATACGAAATGAAAATCCGGTTTTAAGACCAGTGTTCACTCGTCTGCTCCAATGTGGAATGACGAGATGAGAGCACAATTGATGTTCTCAACTTGAACGGACGAAGCTTTAAATTGATTACACTTATCATACTATAGTATATTTATATGAATGTTATATCGCAATAATGATGGATCAAAGCATGATTATGCGTTTTTTCGAAGAAGAAGGAAATAATAACATTATAATTATTTTTGTATCGTGATATTTTGATATAATATTATATTAATTTTTAAAATTATACCACTCAAAATTATTTTTAAAATTTACAAAAATATATAGATTTTGATTATTAAAATAAATTTTTATTTATTTTCACTTTTTAATCAGGATTTATCTTTATACTTATTTGATACAATAATTTAGACTTAGTTTAGTTAACTTTAACTATAAATTAGTAAATTATAAAATTTTAATTAAAATGAATTTTCTAACTTAAAATTAATAATTTCTTTAACATTATATAATATTATATTATATATAAATAATAATAATATATATTATAGATAAATGATAATAATAGATATTATAGGTAAATAATAAAATGATACATTTTATCAGAAATTACAGTCAGAAATTTCATATTTGTATTTAGATACCTTAAACTGTCTGGATACCATAAATAAAATTTTTTGATGAATCATTATCTCGATAATAAAATATTTGACTTGAATAATATTTATAAAATATAAAAGTTTTTTAAGAAAGAAATTTATCTTATCGTTATACCTATATATATATTATATCTAATATATTATATCTACTTGTATATAATTGTTTTATTCAAAATAAAAATTGATCTTTCATATGATTTATCCGCATCCAGTTATAAAAAAAGTAATTGAATCATATAACATACTTTTTGTCTCAAAATTCTCTGTTTTTTAATTATTTTTTCTTCCATCCTTCTTTTTATCGATTGATCATTAACGCCATCTCTTAATAGTAAAAATTTTAAAAACACTTAAAAGATGGCGTTGATTCTCATCATATCTTATTCATGTCTTACTATATCTTGTTGATTCTTATCTTTATCGTATTCTTATGTTTATTTTAATATATGTATCATCTGTTAGTTTAGCTATCAATTTTTTGAAATTAAATTAGTCATAATTTTTTTTTTCATTTTTCTCGATTTTGGTTTTAATCTTCTGAATAAATTAATCTTCTTTTTCTTAGAAAATACAAACGTATTATCGCTTTAATAAATAAATAAAATTATAACATGTTTCTAAGAAAAATTTTCTTTCATGTTAATTATCATAATAGAATTTATTATAATAATATTGTCATTTTAAATTATATTCCTATTTTTATTTTCAAATATGTATATGTATGTATTTTGTACAAATTGTTCCTTTTTTGATGCATTTGAATGAATAAATTATACATCGATTAACATGATACAAATTTATTTATTTAACATTTATCGTTTAGTATAGTGCAAATGAAAATTCACATATATATATTACATTGATGATTAAATTTACATTGGCTTTTCCTGTCACGTGAAATTATTATGCTACAGCAAGTAAATCGGAAGTTATTATTATTATTATATATGATTAAATATTATCGGATATTATTAAAAATCATCAAACTTAATTAGAATATTATATTTACGGAATAATTATATTTAAATTTATAATATATATAAAATATATAAATATATATATAATATATAATATATATATCTATAATATAATTTAAATATATAATTTGAACTTATGTTTATTTTTTAATACTTTTTCGTTCTTGATATTGAAATTATTCAAATTTGTTGTCAAAAGAATAAACCAATAAAAAAATTTTCGTCAATAATTAGATTCAAAATATTATTATTTATTTTATTATTATTTATTATTATTATTATTATTCTATACTATTATTATTTATTTCTTCTGTCCGAAAATATGATATACATTTAAAATTAAATATAAAAAAAATATTAAATTCATTTTATTATCACAATGTAAATAAATATAAATAATTATAGTCCAAATTTAGTTAAAATGAAATTTAGCTTTATTGAACGCTTCTGGACATATACAGCTTTCAGCTAATTGACTCTCTCGACGAAGTTTTATCTTATTTGTATAAAGAATTTTATAGAAATTTCCTTTTCTTAGTCAACTTAATTGATGTTTGTAATGTTATCTAATTATTAGAATGAATCTAATTATCAACGTTCCTTAAAAACGTTATCAGTATTTCTCTAATTTTTTAAATGCATCTTGAACAATTCATCAATTATGAAGCTTCGTGTTGTAGTGATTGAATTGAATTTAAAAAAACTCCAAATCAAGAACGTTTAAATCAGAACTGTTTGATGGTTGTTAATTAAATTGTTATTTAAATTGAATATAGCAATCATCAGTAGAACCTGCAACAATAATATTTTTATCATTATCTTTATTAACAACTTTATTAATAATAATACTTTCTAATTTTTCTTTGTTTTTCATATACTGTAATAGTTGTTGCAAGATACCATGACGTTGTTCATTAGTCAATTGTTTCGATTTGACATCTCTTCCTTGTAAATTTATGTTATTTGAGTTAAATTTTCCATTTTGGTATTACAGCAATGACTATTATACTATTTTTCTTAGAAATCCTAATCTTTGGTAAATTTCAAATATATCTTAAGCTATCAATGTAAACAATACCAATATAATGAGTATTGCCAGTTGCTTTCGAAACTCTAGATAATCTAAGATTTTCCAATACCATATTTTCGGACAAAAAAAGTAATATTATTTATTATATTAATTTGACAAATAAATCTTTATATAGAAAATATTAATGTTCGTAAGAAGTAAATTTTACAAGCAAAATATGTGTATTGATATATAATTAAAATGATTTATTTTATATATATATATATATATATATATATATATATATATATATATATATATACATTATATACATTATAGAAAATAAGACAAAATGTTTTAAATAAGACATATTCTGTTTCAAAGAAAAGTAATTTGATATAGTTATTTCCTTCGAAAATAGATAATTCGAAAATAGATTATAAAAGATATATGGAGTTAATTATACATTTTCAAATGTATTGATAAATGCAATTATTTTTTATAAATATAATAACAGAAAAAATCATTATAAGAAATCATGAAGAATTAGTTTAAAAAATTTTATTATAATCTAAATTTTAAAAATTTATCGTATACAACAAGACAAGAAAGACATAAATAAAAAGATATAATTTTATACTTTTTTATTAGATGGTATATTTTTTTAGTTAATTGATATATTTTTTTTAATATATAATGAACGGAATAACAAAAAATTTTAAATATATTATAAAATGATTTTTGATCATCACCTATAATATCTATTTCCGCTATTCCGTGAATAAACTATTATCATCTCTTGCAAGTCATCATGAATATATTCATGAAGACAACTCAATATAAAGCTAAGATATTTTATACGCAATCAGTCATTGCAAATGTATTCAACCATCAGTGTTCTATTCTATGTTTGATAGAATATAAAAATCTGTGTTTATATCAAATATATTTGTGTATTTATAACAAACTTTATATTACAATTCGTAAGTTTAATTGTTATTCCATTTTTTATTTAATTCTTACTAACTGAAATTAAAGTTTTTATAACAGTTTATAACAGTGTTATAAAAGACGTGTTATTTTCTCATTTCTAAATACTTTATGCATAAAATAGGATAAATATTTATATTTATAATTTTTTAATATTAATTTATAGAATTTTTTTCATTTACACATGAAATTTTGTATCTTGCTTCATTTTACAAGTTATTTGTATTATTTTAATAATTACTTTCATAAAATTTTCACGTATATTATTCCCTGAATTTTTTAATCAATATTGTTTCGCAACTATTGTCATATTATTTGCTTAAAGTATCTCTTTAATCTTAAAGAAAGAAATCGTTAAATCTGCCAAATTAAATCCGTTGAATCATTTAATTCATATCGTAAATTCTTATCGCGAATAGTAAACATATTTAAAAAAGACCATTATTCTTATCACAGATAAATTACTAAGAAATGTATTCAATTTATAAAAATATTCAATGATAATTTGTCATTTTATGAGATGATATTTTATTTTTCTATTTTTAGAATAACAAATTTTATTTTTGAAATAGATAAAATAAATATATATGTTATGTGCTATAATTATTATTCTTCGTTATATATTATAATTTAATAATAATAAATTTAAATATATAAATAAATTTTATTTTATTATAAAATAAAATTTAATATAAAATAAAAATAAAATTTATTATAAAATAATATAAAATAAATATATAAATTTTTTGGAAATAATACACATCAAAGATATATTATATTATTTAATAAATTTACAATATTAATTTATAATTTTTTTAAATAGAATATTCTATATTATTTTTTATGTAGTATATTATATAATATATTTACAATAAATTATATATGATATCAAATATTCTTATTATAAATATAACAAATTATTTTTTAGATAACATCAATTATATATTCTACAAAAATTAATCTGAAATTATAAAGAAAAATGGCGAGCATTTTCGAAATTTTATGCGGCATCGCCATATTGTTTCTTGCCCTCTATTATTATTTCACGTCAACGTTTGATTTTTGGAAAAGTCGTGGAGTGGTTGGACCGAAACCTATACCATTTTTTGGCACTTCGAAGGATTTGATATTTATTAAAAAATCGACGGCTCATTTTGTCAAGGATATTTACGAAAAGTACAAAAACGAACCAATGATTGGTTTATACGCGACAAGATCGCCTTTTCTTCTTTTAAATGACCCAGAACTCATCAAAGATATATTAATTAGAGATTTTTCCAAATTTGCAAATCGAGGATTGGGAGTTTTTGAAAGGGTAAGAGAAACTCATAAATCTCAATTGTCAAGATAAATTTTATTTAAGTTAATTTTAATCAACATGATAACAAACAATGTTTATTTTTTTTATCGTAAATTATTTTTTATCGTATATTCGTAAATTATATGTAGAATAGAAAGGCGATTTACAAATAGACAATAAGGAAGAGATAATGGATAATAGATAATAATAGATAATAATAGAACAGAATAAAAAAATCAAAATTATATGATTATCATTGTAGCAAAAAAAATTTACCTTTAATTTTTTAGGTTCAGCGTATACTTTAAAATTTTAAACAATAATTTAATTTTTTTTTTTCGATTAAATATCGACAGACGGAACCATTATCACCGCATCTCTTAAACTTGGAAGTAGAAAGATGGCGACCATTGAGATCCAGACTCTCCCCAATATTCACATCAGGAAAATTAAAAGAAATGTTCTATCTTATAATCGAATGTTCGCTAAATTTAGAAACATATTTGGACAAGTTAATCGAAAAAAATGAGCCCATCGAATGCCGTGAATTAACAGCAAGATTCACAACCGATGTGATCGGTTCTTGCGCGTTTGGTATCGATATGAGTTCGATGACGGACGAAAATAGCGAATTCCGTAGAATGGGCAGAGAAGTGTTCGCTGTGAACTTAACAAACGTTACACGATTGAAATTGAAGCAATTCATGCCAAGGTTGTACGATTTACTCGGTTATGTGATCCCTGACCGAACATTCGCACCATTCTTTACACGAGTTGTGACGGATACAATAAAATACAGAAATGATAATAACATTGTTAGACCAGATTTCATCAACATGTTGATGGAGCTACAGAAAAATCCACAAAAATTGGAAAATATCAGTAAGTTTTGTGAAAACTTGTAATTTCACGTTCTTTGAAAAAATTAATTAATCTTCGTATTTGAAAAAATTATTTTTCATCGTTTATGAAAAATATATAGCATATTTTTGAAATTGTTGTTATTTAATTAAATTATTTTATCACACGTTATATATTCAGAATATACAGATGTTAAGATGTTAATGAGATATCTTTGGATCGATTTTAAATATTAATTCTAAAAATTAATATAGAAAAATATCGATTCAGCCTTACTTATTATACTTTATGCAAATTTTGTTCTTGTAATTTAATTTTGCATTCTATATTAACGAATACATTAACATCTTACATATTCAAAACTTAACAAATATTTTAACAACTAATAAACTTTTAACAAATATTTTCTTCTATAATGGTTTATCTTTATAAAATAATTTTTTGTTTCTTTTTTTCAGAATTGACGGATTCACTAATCGCAGCACAAGCATTTGTATTCTTTCTTGCGGGCTTTGAAACTTCATCGACGACTATGAGCAATGCTCTCTATGAATTAGCTTTAAATCAAGATGTACAGAAGAAGTTACGTGAAGAAATCAATACATTTTGTGCTAAAAATAATAGAGAATTGAAATATGATGACATCAAAGAAATGGAATATTTAGATAAAGTATTTAAAGGTATGAGCAAGAACAAATATTATGTAAAATATTTCATGTCTCCTTACGTATGGGTTTTACACGAAACAAATTAAAATATGAAGAATGAAAAAATATTTAATCATAAAAACTTATCATAATTATTCTCGATAATCTTTAATTGTAATATTAAATATAAAAACAAAATTAAAAACAATAATTCTTTAAATTATTGTTATAAATATAAATTCTTAAAATTCTTATTATACGACAAATATTTTGTACGTATTCGAATAATTTATCTTTTTACAGAAACGTTAAGAATGTATCCACCAGCATCAATTTTAATGAGAAAAGCAACATCGGAGTATACATTCAACGACACGAAAATTACGATACCTAAGGAAACCACCATTTGGATTCCAGCGTTTGCGATACATCGAGATTCGGCTATTTATCCGAATCCTGATACATTTGATCCTGAAAGATTCGATAAAGATGCAATGGCTAGTCGACATCCTATGCACTATTTACCTTTTGGTGATGGACCAAGAAATTGCATCGGTATGAATCGTAACTAATCGTTGAATTAATATATATATAATTTCTTATTGTTTATATTTCATTTATATTCTATAATTTCCAAATGTTAATTATTATTAATCGTTAGTATTATTTTTAGGTGCGCGTTTTGCGGTTTATCAAACTAAAGTTGGATTAATTACTATTCTTCGTAATCATAAAGTAGAAGTTTGCGAAAAAACAGTAATTCCTTACAAATTTGATCCAGGTGCATTTTTGTTGAGTCCAAAAGGTGGAATATATTTGAAAATAACAAAAATATGAAGTGAATGCAAACATTGCATTCAAAAATTTTCAGGAATCTATTAAGTTAAATAAAATATATATTTATGAGGAATAATTAATAATTATTAATAAATAATTAATTCTAATCAAAGGAAAACAAAATAATAGAATAATAATAATTAATATATCTTTATCAGTATAATTAATTAGTATAATTAGTTTTATTACTAAAAATCAGAAAGAAAAAAGTAATTTTAAATATTAGATTTTTATTAAAAGATATTATTATTATGAATTCAATTATTAATAATTTTATAATTTTAATATTAATTATTAATATTAAAATTAATTAATAATTATTAATAATTAATATTAATAATTAATTTTAATATTAATAATTTTCTTGTATAAATTTTTTAAATTTTCTTATATTCAAATATGTGATTAATTAGAAAATTTATGTAAAATGTTCCTCTTACGTAAAAACTTTTATAAATAAGATTTTCATTTTTCCATCGCAAAATTCAAAATATTTTTATTTATTATCTATTATCATTCATTTTTCATAACTATGTATTAAATATATTATAATGTAATAAGCATATATAATTAAGCATATATAATTATATTTATATAATATATTCATATAATTAATCAAATTGCAAATATTTGATGTTTGTAAAACAATTTGTACCATTAATATGAATAACTAAAAGATTTAAAATTGAAATAAATATTTTTTAATATTATTAGTATAAATTTTTTTATACTATTTATATTTATATTATTACGTTCCGATATTAGTAACATATTTTATATTAAGTATAATATATTTTAAATTTTATGAAATTATGGAAATATTAAATATAACTAAAAATTGATATATGAATATATATCATATATATATATATATATGAAATTTATAAAGATAGATGAAATTTTTCAACAATTATTTATGAATATAAATTATTCAAAAAATATCTTAGGATTAAAAAAATATATAATTATATTAAATAATCTCAAACATAAATATATTTATATTGAAAATATTTATTATATAACATAATTGACAATTATATCTATTATTATGTAAATATTTAATTTCCGACGAAAATATGAAATCTTTAATCCTGGATCTATACTTTTATTTGATAATATCAACAATATTATCAAGATATATTTATTGTAAAATATTTTAAATAAAACATATTAAAATATAAAAAATTGTATAAATGGATTTTGATTTTGTTTTTCTTGTGAAAATTAAGGTGAGAAAAATAATTTTAGTAAAAAGTTTCAACATTAATTAGAATTATAATAAAACTACGATTATATTCAAAATGAACATTCGTTATTATTATATAACTAAAAATGTTCTTACGAGAAAAAGATAGAAAGGGAGAGTGGAATAAACGAATGGAAGAGACGGAGCGAGCAAATGAGTAAATGAAAGAGAAAAATAATGAAAGAGAGAAAATGAAACTTAATCTTATTATATAAGAATTTTATTTATATTTTTATAAAAAAAAATTATTGAACTCATGCTAATCATTAATCATGCTAATCAGAATTCTGTCAAATATTAGAAATTTTTATATTTACTATTTTATAAAATTATTTTATTATAAATATTTATAAAATATTTATAAAATAGTATTATTTTAACATAAATTAAAAATAATTTTGTAGAATAATATATAATGTATAATTATTAATTCTATAAGATTAATATTACTTAATATATTAAAAAAAATAAAATATTTTTAGAATTATATAAAATGTTAATACATTTATAAGATAATCTTTGAAGGATCGAATCTAGAAATAAATATTATAATTGAATATTAATAAAATAAATACTTTATAAATATTTTCGAAACTATTCAGTAATGTTTCAAATAGAATTGAATTGATCAATAAAAAAATTTAAAAATTAATTGTAAAAACAAGATGTAGATTAATTACAAAATATGAAATATCTAAAAATAAGTATAAATAGATAAATATTTATACCTCCATAAAATAATTTATCAAATGATTGACAAATGAAACTCTTATAAAAGCCAAAATTAGAGAGGATGTTTGTATATTGATAAAGAAAATAATCGTAAAAATAGAAAAAAATTTCTAAATTAATTTATAAATAAGATTAAAATTATTATAGTATCTATTTAAATGCAAAGTTAATAAATATTTTAAAACGTTATTAAAAAAAAGCAACTCAAATTTAATTTCTTTAAAAGATATATATGTTTTTATAAATTTTTATAAATTTTAAAAACAATTTTATTCATTTTAGTAAGTAATTCGAAAAAATTAAAAAAATAATGATTATTCTAACAAAACTATAACGAAAAAATCAATATATATATATATATATACATTTTGACAAGTAATTCGAAAAAATCGAAAAAATAATGATTATTCTAACGAAACTATAACGAAAAAATCAATATATATATATTAAATTATAAAAATATGAATAAATTAAAATATTATCATTTTTTCTCTTAATAAATTTTTAAAAAAACTTTAATCTTATCAAACTTTAATTTCATCATATTTTCATAACGATAATAAATCGAATATAACGATATACATAAGTGTATAATGTTTAATATATAACTAAATATAAGTAAATATTTACACAGGCATATGATAACATTGAGGGTAAATAATAAATTTCAAAACCTCAATTGTATACTTTTCATAATATAACAATCGTTCAAAGAGTATTTTCTAAGTCGGGTGTAACTAGTAATAGTGAATTAACATGTTTGATTATTTTCAAATATTAATTGCATTTGTCGCAATTTTTCTCACTTTGTATTATTATTTTACATTAAATTTTAATTTCTGGAAAAATCGCAATGTGGTTGCACCTAAACCGATACCATTTTTTGGAAATACCAAGGATGTCATATTAAGAAAAATTGAAATAAGTAATTTTATAGCGAAATTATATAAGAAATACGACAATGAGGCAATGTTCGGGATATTCTTCGGTAGTTCGCCTAATCTCGTTTTGCGCGATTTAGATCTCATCAAAGATGTTTTAATTAAAGATTTCTCTACGTTTGACGAACGAGGATTCAAGATTTCTGAACGGGTATGTATTTTTTTTCTTTTATATATATATATATAAATTTTTCTTTAACATTTCAAAATATAAAAAGTTCAAAATTTTATCAATTTTTTAAAAAATCTTCTTAAAATAATCTTCTTAAAATAAATTGTTTCGATTTAATTTAACTACAGGCTGACCCATTGAATGCAAATCTCTTTAATTTGGATGTTAAAAGATGGCGACCATTAAGAATAAGATTGTCATCAGTATTTACTTCTGGTAAATTGAAAGAAATGTTCCCCTTTATGTTGGAATGTGCCGAACGTTTAGAGCAATGTTTAGAAAATGCTGTGAAAAGAGAAGGATTTGTAGATTGTTTTGAAATATCAGCGAGATACACCACAGATGTTATTGGAAGTTGCGCTTTTGGAATCAACATGAACGCGTTGTCAGATGAATGTAGTGAATTTCGCAGAATAGGAAAAAGAATTTTTGATCTAGATAAAAACATTCTAAGATCTTTTCTTCGACAATTCTTTCCACAGTTCTATAATTTACTTGGTTTTGTAATACCATATTCAGAAACAAGCATATTTGTGACAAAATTTATTTCAGAAATGATTAAATATAGGGAAGAAAATAATGTGGTAAAAGCAGATTTTGTAAACTCATTAATGGAATTGAAAAAACACTCGGAAAAGTTGCAGAATATTAGTAAGTAAAATAATTGTGATTTTAATTCTTTCAAAAAGCAAATAAAATTGTAGTCTATGATCATTTAATAAATAAAATTTGAAGACATAGAATGATGAAATAAAATTTGAAATAGAACTTTAAATTTATAAATCTTTTGTCTGATGATGTTTTATAAATAATCATTAAAATATTATATTAATGTTATTAAAGTATTAAAATACTATTAATTATTAAAATAATTATTAAAATATTATTTTTTAACAAAATTTTACAGAAATAACAGATAATTTACTTGCTGCACAAGCTTTTGTTTTCTTTGCTGCTGGATTTGAAACATCATCGACAACAATGGCACATGCTCTTTATGAAATGGCTTTGAATCCTCACATACAAGATAAAGTACGAAAAGAAATAAAAGAATTCCATGCCAAAAATAATGGGAATTTCACATACGAAGAAGTTAAGAAAATGAAATATTTGGACAAAGTATTTAAAGGTATATTTTTTTAAACTTATTTCAATAAAATGTATAAAAAATGTAAAATTTTTTATACATTATTATTAATATTCTATATATTTTATATTTATTTTTGCAAATAAGTAGAAAACCAATAATTTATTATCATATATAAATTATCATATTGAAACATGTGTAAAGATTATAATTTAAAATTATATTATTTTAAATAAGATATAATTATTACTAAAATAAAATTATATTTATCTGTCTTTTTAAACAGAAACACTTAGAAAATATCCACCAGGGGTGTTTCTAAAGCGAAAATGCAACTCTAATTATACCTTCAATGGTACAAAAGTATCGATACCTGCTGGAACTTCTGTAATTATTCCTGTGTATTCAATTCAAACAGATCCAAAATTCTATGAAAATCCAGATGTATTTGATCCTGAAAGATTTAATGAGGATGCAGTAGCTGCAAGGCATCCAATGAGTTATTTACCATTTGGTAATGGACCAAGGAATTGCATTGGTAATTCAAAAAAAAATACTAAAATGTTTTTTAGATGATAATTATTAATAATAATTTGTATTTTACGATTATTAAAATTTTTAATATTTACTTGTTTTATACTTTTATATATTAATGATAACCGATGATTAAATTTTCAGGAATACGATTTGGCATTTATCAAACAAAAGTTGGACTGATAAGAATGTTACAAAATTTCAAAGTAAATGTTTGCGAAAAGACAATGATTCCTTATATAAAGAAAATAAATTCATTTACATTGGCCCCTAAAGATGGAATTTTTTTGAAAGTAGAAAAAATAACTGATTGTGGAAAAATACAAAATAATTAACAAGAAAAAATAAATATAAAAATTTGAAAACTTAAATATTTTTTAGATTTTTACATATGTATTCAATTTTTGTATGTATTTTTTATAAGAAATATTTTTACAAAATATATTATTAGTATTATTTCTATATATAACTTTAATTATAAATATAAAATAATATTAATCTAAAATATTAATAATTTTCAACAAACTTCTACAAAAATTATTTCAAAGAAATAATTATCTTTTATTATAGTTATACACATTTTTAATTAATTAATTTTTATATTTTCAATTTTATAAATTACAAAATATATAATATAAAAATTTGTATAATATTAAAGTACATAAAAAAATCCTTTAAATGAAATTATCACATGAAATTTTATTTATTATAAATAAAAATATTTTTTAAAAAAATTTTTAAATATTTTACTTTATAATATTATTATTATATCAATAAAGAAATGTATTATATTTAAAATATAAACTTTAAAAATGAGTAAAATTAATATTAATATAAAAAGAAAATGAAGATAATCTTAAAATTATATATATATATATAATATATATATAATATATATATAAGTTAAATATTGAATGTATGTTTTAGTCTTTGTAATATTATTCTATGATACATTATTTTATTGTGCATATTTGTATCATCTCCTATACCTATATTATATATATTATTATTATATATATATATAATTTTTAATATTATATATACAATATACAATATAATGTATATTACAAAATATATAAATATAAAATTAAAATATATATGTATTATTGATTAAATGAAAAAAATACATAAATGAAAAATACAAATGAAAATAATACAGAAATATATAATATATAATATATAATAATAGTTTAAATTTATTTCCTGAAATTTTTTTATTTTTTAATTAATAATATATAATTAATTAATAATACATACATAATTTTCCTATTTATATAACTATAACCTTGTATAGTTAGCTAGTAGATATAGATTTATTTTTATTACTTTATTATATTATGATATATTTCTTTATGAGAGCGACATCTACAAAGTTGCACATTGAATCAAATCTATTATTACTAGTTAAATTACTTATGTACTCTGATGATAAGATTCTTTTTTCTTTTTTCTTTTTTTATTATATAATATATAAGATTCTTTTTTCATTAATCAATTGTATAAAAAAATAAAATTATACAATCTTTTTATTTAATTGATTTATATAATTAAATAATTTTTAATTGCTCTTATTATAAATATTATATATTTATTTAAATCGAATAAACTCTTAATTTATTATTTAATGGTTTTATTATATAATTAACATTCTAATCTAACATGTATTATGATATTATGATAATATATATATATATATATATATAATATTATACATTTTTCTGTTTTATTTTGCAGATATCATCTTATTGCATTATGCACTGCAGTCTACTGAAAACCGTATCATACATTGAGTTTTTACTTCGTGTCAAAACAGTAAGCTTTTGTTTGTGTCATATATTTTATATAAAAAAATATTTCGTATTATGTGTACAGTAATTCATTATCATCATTCATCATAAATAGTTATCATTAAGTGATTTTTATATATAATTTTAAAATAAGAATGCAAAAGTGATATACGTTAACCTATCAAATACATATAATGTAATAATTTGTTATTTATTATAAATTTTATTTTATCTTATTTAATTAAACAAATTAATTGATAAAGTTTAAATATTTTATATCTATATTAAGAAATATAATTTAAGTTTCATTAATATATTTTCGAAATAAAAGGAAAGAATATTTAATTATTTTTAAAAAAAGAATGTCTATTATAAAAATGTATTATAATTATAATTTCCATATATTAAATCATAATAAATCATTAAATAAATTAACAATTGAAATTGCTGAATTATCAATTTAATTATTAGAACTTAATTAATAATAAACATTTTGCATACATATATATAATATATTGTTTTATAAATAATAAATATAATTATATATCATTCAAAGACAGATTAAAAATATATAAATAAAATAAAAATAAAAAGAATATTATATGCATTCTGTTATTAAAGATATTATCTTTCTGAATTGTATTATCAGTCAAAAATTACTTTAATTTAATTTATTATATAATAAATCATATTTAAAAATAATAAATAATGTGATAAATGATTTAAAAATCCAAATGATTTATCATCATCTTAAATATCATACAATTGAATAAATTATTATTTTATATTATATAAAAAATTACTTACTTCAATTAAATAAACAATAGTTGAACTATTGCTATAAAATACCTGAAAAATACTTATCCATTGTTCTTAAAATAAAGAAACCATTTTATTTATTTTTTATAATTAAATTCTTAATAAGTATTTTGTTTGTCACTCAATTTTATTCATTATTTATTTCATTTAGTTTAATAAGCAAATTTCTATTAATAAGAGACAATACAAAATATTTTTCCGAAAAATAAAAATATTTATGTATATTTTTTTATACCTAAAAAATTCGATTTTTGTTCAAAAATTTTATAATAATAAATTTCTATTCATATAAAAAATCTTTCATTTCAAATTAAATTTATATTTTAATTAACACTATTTCATTTATCTTTTTATTCTCATTTCTGGTTAAAAATTAATTTCAACGCAAAAACATTATAAAAAAAATACATTATTAATATATTCTAATTTTCATGGCAATATTATATTTAAAATACTTTAATTATTACGGAAATTGAAGTAATAATAATAATATTTTGCAGAAAATTTAATTATATCCATTATTTCTTCATTAAATTAACTTATAAAACAAGAATGCCAAGTTTAGAAATTATTTTTGGAATCATCTTATTATTTCTGGCAATTTATTATTATTTCACTTCAACGTTCGATTTTTGGAAAGTTCGTGGAGTACCTGGACCAAAGCCGATACCAATATTCGGTAATATAAAAAATGTAATGCTTTTAAGAACGTCTATGTGCCACTATTTAAAAAAACTCTGTGAAGAATATAAACATGAACCTATGATTGGAATATTCACTAGAAAAACACCTATACTCATTATTCAAGATCCAGATCTTATAAAGGATGTTTTAATAAGGGATTTTTCTAAGTTTGCCAACCGAGGAATTCCTATTCATGAAAAGGTAAATTATTATTAAATTATTATTAAATCAGTATTAAATTATTTCAGATATATATATATATAAAATGCAAGCAAATGCATATATTAAATTATAAATAAATTATAATATTTAAAAAAAATTAAATTTTAAGTTTAAATCATGTTCAAATATATTATTGAATTGTAACAAGAAAATTATATTTCTATTTATTGATTTTTAAAATAATTATAGGCAGAACCATTATCTTCACATCTCTTCAATTTGGAGGTAGAAAGATGGCGTCCATTAAGAACAAGACTTTCGCCAGTATTTACATCTGGCAAATTGAAAGAAATGTTTCCCTTAATATTAGACTGTGCAAAACATTTGGAACAATATCTGGATAAACTGATATTAAGAGAAGAATTTATAGAATGTCGTGAATTAACAGCTAAATATACAACAGATGTGATAGGTAGCTGTGCCTTTGGTATCGAAATGAATGCACTGTCTGACGAAGAAAGCGAATTTCGTCGAATAGGTAGAAAAGTATTTGCCAATTCATTTGGGCAAATCTTAAGATTTCGATTTAGACAAATTTTCCCACGAATTTATAATTTACTTGCTTTCATATTACCACCAATGGAAGTCACAAAGTTCCTCACGAATATTATCGTAAGTACAATGAAATACAGACAGGAAAACAACATTGTGAGGCCTGATTTTGTCAATATGCTTATAGAGCTTAAAAAACATCCAGATAAATTAGAAAATATTAGTAAGTACATTTTTTATCAATTAAAAATGATATCAAAATCAAATAATAGTATAATAAATAATAACAATAAAAACATTTTAAAGATTTATTAAAAATAAATCTCTTTACACAATAATTTATCAATTAATAATTAAAATTAGCAAATTAATTTTGTAAAAATAAAATTATTTTTTATATTTCTTTTTTTTTTTTAATTGTAATTTATAGAATTAACGGATACTTTATTAACGGCACAAGCATTCGTTTTCTTCATTGCTGGATTTGAAACTTCTTCGTCAGCTATAAGCAACGCACTTTATGAATTAGCTTTAAATCCTGAAATTCAAGATAAGTTACGGCAAGAGATTAAAGAATATTTCAATAAACATAATGAATTGAAATACGAATATATAAAAAATATGACATATCTGGATTTAGTATTTCGTGGTGCGTATAATATTATATATATATATATATATAGTATTACGAATTATTGAATTCGTTTGTTGTATTTGTATATTGGAACGATTTATTTATTATATTTTGTATGTATATAATCTATATTTTATATTATTTATAATTTTATATAATCTTACGTTACAATATCAGTCAATATTAAAAATATCAAAAATATATATAATATCAAAAATAGTTAATCGATCGCATATATTCTTTGAATTTTTGAACTCGACTGACATTTCTTATTATTATATGAGCAATCTTACAAATCTTACTTCTTTCTCAATTGTATTTTTTAAAGATTTTTTATTTTTCATTTCTCAAAAAAAAAATAAATTATATAGTTTGTCTAAAAATTTTGAATATTATATTGTTATTATTAATTGATTGCAAGAGTAATCACTAATTACTATTGATCATTATTATTATTCAAATTAAATATTTCTCTTTTATAGAAACATTAAGAAAATATCCACCTGGACCACTTATATTAAGGAAGTCAATAACTAATTATACTTTCAACAATACAAAAATTTCTATACCAGAAGAAAGTTTTGTATGGATACCATTATATGCAATTCATCATGATCCTAAGATTTATCCAAATCCTGATGCTTTTATTCCTGAAAGATTTAATGATGATGTCATTGCAACACGACATCCAATGCACTATTTACCTTTTGGTGATGGACCCAGAAATTGTATTGGTATATTTATCTATAATTTTTTTTTATATCTTAAAAATTCAAGTTTAAAGAAAGATTGTGATAAAAATTTCAATTTTATCAATAAAAAATAAATTTTATTCAATAATATTTTTAATATGTATTTCAGGAGCACGATTTGCAGTTTACCAATCCAAAATTGGTTTGATAACAATACTTTGGAATTATAAAGTTGAAGTTTGCAATAAAACTATGATTCCATATGAAATTAATCCAGCTGCTTTCTTATTAACACCAAAAGGAGGAATATATTTAAAATTTACAAAAATAAAAAATGATGAAGAAATTTTAAATTGATGAGATTTTAAAAAATTTAAACTGGTTCTAATAATTCAATGAAAAACATTTTAAAAAAATTTATATTTTCTATTGAATTATCAGAATCAACTATATTGATAAGAGCTATATTTTGAGCTATATATGTATTTCATGATATAATATATTTTATTATAATATTAATTTTTAATTGAAGAAATCTAGATTGCATAATATGAAATGATTAATTATAAATATATAAATTGAATTTTCTTGTTTTGTTATTTTTATTATTATTATATTATATTATATATTATATATTTAATTATATATATAAATCTTGTATAAATAACGAATACTAAATGATATATATATGTACATATAAAAAATACAAGAAAATAAAGAATAATTCATTAATAAAATTGTTTCTTTAAATAAAAATGATTTTTATAAAAATCATATTTTAAAAATTGAATTAAACAAATTATATGACTTGTATATATTAACTTTATACAAATAAAATTTGTTTTAATAGTTATTTACTTTTGAAATTAGCTAATTTTTTCTTTATTAAATTTATTTTTTCTTCATTTTTTACATTTAAACATAAAATTTATTATGAATCAAATGATTTATAGATTATAAAAATAATAAATAAAATATATAATATATGTGACAAAGAATATTATGAATGATATTGATTAAATTTTATTCATAATCATTTTTGTTATCTTTTCATTTATATTTTTTACCTTTAATTTAATAAATGCTCTATTTAATTTAATAATTATTCTATAATAAAACAAAATCATACTTTTGTTCAATATAATATAAGATAGATATTATAAATATATAAATTAATAATTATTATAAATATATAAAATATATAAAAAGTTAAAAACTTTTATTACATCGATATAGTGAGAATTATTCCAATTTAAAAATTTCATTTTAATTTTTAATTATTAAATTATAATAATAATTTTATTGTTAAAAAGTTATCTATTTTATTTTCTATTTTATTTTTCTAGTTTATCATTTAAAATTATCATTTAAAAATTTTTAATAAAATTATAATAAAATTTCACTATTTAAGGTTATTAAATGTTTTTTAAACTTTATTTTATTTAATGAAAAAAAATCACCTTACAATTTATACATAAAAATATGCTATAATAAATAAATAAATAAATATGTATATGTTGTAATTTCAATATAAATTTTATGTGAAGTTACAATAATTTGCAACTTTCATTAAATAAATAAATATAACGATATATATATATAAATATAATATATATATATATTATATATATTATATATACCTATATATATAATAAAAATATATATAAATATAAGTATGTTACCAATATCATATCACCAATACCATGTTGTAATAAACTCGTGCAGTTAACTTCTTTATTGTAGGAAAGAGGGATAGGATAGTAATCAAATGACCATGAGGTTAAGTTTTATGAATTTGTACCGTTCATTCCTATGTCGGAAGAAGGTGCAAGGTGATTAATACATCACCGTGGGAACGTTAATTTGAAAAAACCTATAAAGGATGGAGAACATCGACTGACGCGTCATTTGATTGTAGGTGATATACACCTACATCTTCTATTATATAAATTCATTAAAAAAAAAATCACTACGTAACCAACACTAAAAATTAAATAATATGGAATACGAAATGAAAGACACTGATAATGTTTTACATAGATCAAAACGAAATAATATTATTTTAAACAAAGAACTAGAATATTGGATGACTCAATTATCAGAAGCTTTGAAAAATCTTCCCATAATACATTTGGCAATACCCGGTAAGTTTCAAAATATTTTTTTATTTTATGAAAATTATATTTTAAACTAAAATCTTTATTCATTTGAATTAAAAAAATTTTTTTAGTTTTATTAAATCAGAACAATTAATTAAAATTGATTATATATTAATAAATTAAAATAAAATAAATTTTAAAATTATATATTGTATGATTAAATTGACCTTAAATTAATAAATTTAGTTATCAATATTAACATGAATTGATAATTCTTAATAGGCTCTCATAATACGATGACTTATACTATAAAGCGACATAATGATGTAGGACCTGATGAACCAAAATATATCAGAGCTCTTGGTCGTTATTGTTCATTTGTCTCAAAACCCATTATTTTTAATTGGTCTATTACACAACATGAAAATATTAAGGATCAACTCAATGGTGGAATACGATATCTAGATTTACGTGTTGCAACCAAGCCAACAGATGCAAATATTTATTTTGTTCATGGTTTATACGGATCGAAAATATATCAACCATTACAAGAAATAGCAGAATGGCTATCTTTCCATAGTAATGAAATTGTAATCTTAGATTTTCAGCATTTCTATTCATTCTCAGAAATGGATCATTCTCATCTTGTTGAAACAATTTTCCGAATATTTCAGACGAAATTGTGTCCCGTAGCTTCTATGTTTGATCATATAACACTAAATTGGCTTAATCTAGAAAAATATCAAGTCATCGTTATTTATAGAAATGTATTTGCACAAAATTATTCAAATTTGTGGCCAAGTTGTTTATGGCGCACTCCATGGCCTAATACTGTTCGTGTTAACGAACTTATAAATTTTTTAGATATAAAATTGAAAGCGCGACCATTGGAAATCGGTTTTATATCACAATGTCTTTTAACTCCTGATATTTCATATATATTGAAACATTTATGCGGAACGTTACAGAGAGATTTAGTACCATTATGTCAAAAAGCAATTCTTCTTTGGATAAATCACAAACGACCTGGTCGTGGTGGTTTAAATATCATTATAGCTGATTTTATATCTGATAATAATTTTTTATTTTGTAAAACAGTTATTGATAGTAATAAGAAAATTTTTGACTTATAATAATTTATGCGAAATATTTTGTACTTGAATACTTATATATAAGATAAATATTTAAAATTTACAATTTTAAATTTCAATGCAAACTGGTTGTGATAAATTATTTTAAAGATTATATCTTTTATTATTATGTATCTTTAATGAGAAATTTATTTTATCTTTAAAGAAATATTTATTTGTATATATAATAAATATTATAATAAATTTATGCTCACATTATTTCCTTAAAAATCTAAATTTTTTGTTTTTATTTTTCTATAATTTTTGAAGTTCAATAACAATATTTTTTCTTATAATATGAATTGCTGCAATGTTGTACATTATTTTTTTTTAATTTTGAATTGTATAAATATATTATTAAAAAAATTAGTTCAAAAAATATTTTCAAAATAATATTTCTATATATTTAAGCAATTTAAAATTAATTTAAAATTTAAAATGAGTTTACATTTTTCTATATTCATTAAACACATAATTTATTTAAATAGTAATTATTAATATATAACTTATTTAAATATTGCATTCAATTGATATTATATATGATATATAAATCAATATATAAATAAATATAAATTTTACATGAATTTATTTTATTCTTCTATTCTTAATATTTTTGTTCTATTAACTTATATCCTGTATTCTCATTTGTTCCATTTGATTTTAATTTTGCATATTTCATATATTTAGAATTTAAAAGATCTTTAAAATTATTAGAAGATTAAAATAAGATTTTTTTTTATTTCTAATAGTTTTAAAGATAGTTTAAAGAAATATATAATTTCATCTTGTACATATATTGCCCTGCATATTATAATAATAAAACTTAATTAATAAAAAGTATATATTTTAAATATATGATTATTTATATATATTTTGATATACGATTTATAATTAAAATAATGTATATATAACAGAATTGTTTTATATGTTATGGGTTATTGTATATATATTTAGTTAAAAAATCATGACATAAAAAGATGAATTTAAAAAAAAATTATATAATAAATAATATTAAAATTGTAAATTAATATATTAATAATATATTGTTCTATTTTTATCAAATCAAAAGAAATCTTTCTAAGATTTTATGTCGAGTTTATAACTTATTTAAGTTACAATAATTATGACAAAATAAATACATAACAGTAATGATATACTTTCAATATGAAAACAAAATGAAGATATATATTACATTACATATCACAAATTAAGAACAAAAAAATATATAAGTAATTATCAATTTTAAGTATGCAATATCTACCTATAATTTTTATAATAATTAAAAATCATTTATTGAAAATTTTATAGTTCAAACATGTATAAAGATGAATGAAATAATATAATTTCACTATACGAGTTAAACTAAATAGGCAGTTCAATTGAGCAACTTATAGCTCTTCAGAAATTTCAACAAATTCTCTATAATTAATTTTATTTGGTCATAATGCTTTAACCTTAAGTTGTTTCATTCTGGGTGCTCGTTTTTTAGCGAGTCTTCGTTGTTCTTTTTCTTCCCATTTTCTTTGTTTATCAGGATCTTCTTCTTGTAATATACGTTCTTTTTCAGCTCTACGACGTTCTTCTCTACGCTGTGCTGCTGCTTCAGCTCTAGCTGCATGAGTTATTTTTAAGAATGCTTCTTCTACTCTTAATCTATTTTTGTCCGCTTTACTTTTACCCTAAATAAAATGAAAGTTCAATATAAGATAACATTATATATTAAGATAATTTAAAAAGAAATAAAATATGAACGAACCTCTTTAGATAATTTAAAACGACGTAATTTATCTAATAAGTAAAATGTTAATTGTAAAAGAAGTTTCAGTTTTTCTTGACCTTCTGCATTAGTAGTCCGTCCTTTAATAGTTATGTTTAATCCAACAAGTAAAACTCTTTTTACTTCAGGCATTGTTAATTGAGTTGTATCTCTTAAATAAAAATAAAAGTGAAGTATATTAAATCATAAAAAATAAAAAAATAAAAAAATCATAAAAAAAAAATATTCTTTAAATAAAATGCATTCGTCATCACTTACTCTTGTTGTTTAGGACCACTAAATTGATCACTAATATGTATATAATCTATATATGGTGCAAACTTTGAAAATGCTTGTAGAACTCTTGCATCTAAAATAGCTGATGCTGCTTCAGCAATTTCAGACATTACATAGAAACCTGATGGAAGACCAAATTTTTCTCCTGGTCTCTTTTCTGGACAATAAACACTAATATCAGCCATATCACGTACTAAATGCATAGCAGTTTTTTTTGTAGCAATTGCTAATACAAAATTATCTGTTTCCTCTTTTGCTAATTCTACACGTATATGGGCTTGATCATTTTGAGGCCGTACAAGCTGTGCTAATACTGCAACTAAATCTTGTCTTTTAATTAATTTCAATTCAATTAACATAGAATCACATCCAATTCTTCCTGAGCAGTATAAACTATAATGAGATTGACTTTCTTTTACCAAGCCATTTTCAGATGTATCTTCATTTGATTTTCCTGTATCACCAACAAGAGAAAAATTGTCTAGTAAAAGCTGTTTATGCTCTATGAGCCATAATTCTGCTATGTGGGCATTTTTGGAACGCCCTGCTATATAATTAATGAAATATACTAATAATCCAATGATTGTTAATATTTCTAAGTAAAAACTATCCCATCTTGCACGTAAATGAAGTGGTATTTTTGTAATTGTTAAAGTAGATGGTTCATCACTTTTTGGTCCTGCATTTCCTCCAGCTGCATCTAATCCTTCAAATTCTTCTTCATCTTGAAAATGATCAAATTCACTATCACCATCAACAATTAAAACATCATCTTCTTCAAAATCTTGGTTATTATTTGATTCTTGAAGATGTTCTGTATTACGATCATTGATTGTTTGACTTGTTTTTTCTTCTTCAAAATCTTCAAACTCAGCAAATTCATTATCTTCAGGAAGTTCCTCATGAAAATGTGCTGTGACCCATATATTGGTTGCAACTAAAACGATATGAAGTACAACTAACCACAATTTCATTTTGTCTGAAACAAAAACAATAATTATTGCTACTTTAAAATGATAAATTTTATAAAACATATACACATATAAATATATAAATATATATAATATAAATATATAAGTTCTATATATATATATATATATATTATTTATATATATAAATATAAATATATAGGATAAATATATGTATATATATATATATATATATATACATATATAACTTAGTGAAACATAATCCTATTTATTTTGTTCGAAAAATAGTAATTGTAAGTAATATACATAAATAATATATAGTATTTTATATTAACTGTAAATAATTTAAATTAATTGTGTGAATTAATTTTAAATGAATTATATAAAATTGTATAATTTTACGATAAAATATATTTGACAAAACTTTTATTGTACAAAATCTTTATTTATCGATTTAATGTATTAAACTAACTTCACTATCAATTTATATAAAATAGTTCCAGTTTTTCAACATTGATTTCACTTATTAATTAAATATAGCAATGTTTGTATGAAATAACACTATCACAACACCCTTTCGAAGAGGTGACTTGCATTGCATGCCACGAAACTCTATTCAAGAAATGTATATAATATACGTCATTTCCTTAATCAAATATTCGTTATAACAGAAAAAAAAATGATTTTATAGTATTATATATATATATACAATATATATATATATATATATATATATATATATATATATATATATATATATATATGTATAAAACAATTTATTTTTATAGAATATATTAAAAATTTTAAAAAAGATTAAAATTTTTATTTTGAAAAAATAAATTAATATTTGCTTTAAAAAAGATATATATAAGAAAGATATATATAATTTTATTTACATGTTATTAAACAAAAAATTAGATAATACAAATTAATATCATATACATACGAATTAAATCAATTAATTTTTTTAATGTAAATTAAATCTTTTTTAAATGAAATAAAAATTAAAAATATAATTCGTCGATAAAGTAAATTTCTTACTATAAATTGTCAAGTTCAACATGACTATCTCAAGAAATGTATTCAATGGTCAGACGAGAGATCGATTCAGTAAGTCCGTGGAAACGAATGAGGGAACTTCATTGCGCACGCTTGACTATAATGGCTTTTTGCTGTCAAAATGTGATGCAGTTGTTTCTGTATTTTATTGCAATGTGTTATATATGGTTTTAATGATTATTTGAGCATCGAACTGTAACTGAAGTGAAGATTCATAGCGATTCGCAATTTGGAACGTTCAAACAAGTGGAAATAAAAACAACGCGCGTTATTAGTATAAATCCTAGAAAGCAAACAATGGATCAATACTTTGCAGACGAGGGTAACATGCGGATACAACGAAAAATCATTGTTCTTTTATAATAACATTTCTTATTTTGCGTATATTCATCGTGTTTAAAAATTTGAAAAGGTAAGTATATTATAAAAAAAAATTCCGTGATATTTAGAATGTGTCATATAATGTTTGGTTAAGGTGTACATGTTGAACTTTCGTTTTTTTCTTCCATTAAAATTGACAGAGCATAATCGAAATACTTAATATTTAATACAAAAATATTTAAAATGAAAAATCAAGAAAGCTTTTTGTTAAATATTTAAAAGATCATTTCGCATTTTTTAAAAAAAGAATTATTCTTTTTTATTATTTATTTTTTTATTTATTTAATAATTAACAACGAACAAATTAGTCAATATTTGTCATTACTAGTTACCAGTGTTTCTGAAATAATTATTAAAATTATTGATAGATATATCGATTAATCAATGACTATGTAATAAAACTTACACAGTTTCCTATGCATTAAAAGTTGTTCAAATACAAAAAGTTATGTCAAATAACTTTTGGCGTCTCATTCGTTACTTCTTCATTAATGGACAACAATTATTGAAAAGAATTAAATTTAGAATTAATTTATTTTTATAATATCATGTGATTTAAAAATCACATATCTTACATTTATTATGTTTTAAATTTTATTTTTCTTCATCACTTCATCATCATATTATTTTATTATTTTATTAACAATAGATTAAATAAAATAAAAAAATTAATTTAATTTTTTTCTTTTTTATAATTAAATAAAATTTTGATTATAGAGTTTAAAAAAGAGTTTATAAACAAATCAGATACCACATTTTGTTTCATAAATCCTTTATTTATTTATACATACGAGATTGACTATTTTCTTTACAAAATCAATGATTATTTTCTTTTGTGATATAATTTTTCAGTTTTATAAAATAGTGAGGAATTAATTTTGCAAATTAGATACGTGGAAAATTCTAAATATCGGCTCATCATTACATTTCTCTCATTACGTAGGTAAAAGTTGCATTGGCCGTCGACATGGATAAGTCGGATAATCAGTTAAAAACCTGGAAAAAGAAGAAATCGAGTGGTTCAGCGGATGTTGTGACCCAATGCGTTCAGGTGGTCGTGCGTTGCAGACCAATGGACGAGAAGGAACTGGCCCGTGGCTATATGCGTGTAGTTGATGTATTCCCATCGAGAGGAGTGGTCGAGATACGTCATCCACGAGATGATCCTTCTAGCGATAATGTGAAAGTTTTTACATTTGATGCGGTCTATGACTGGAATTCCAGTCAACAAGATCTCTACGAAGAGACGGTCAGACCATTGGTATCCTCGGTTCTCGATGGTTTCAACGGCACTATTTTCGCATATGGGCAAACCGGCACCGGGAAAACATATACAATGGAAGGTCTGAAGACTGATCACGAAAGGCGTGGCGTAATTCCACGATCGTTTGAGCATATTTTTAATCACATAGGCAGATCCGAGAATATGCAGTATTTGGTACGTGCCAGTTACCTTGAAATATATCAGGAAGAGATTCGCGATCTTTTGCAACCTGATCAGAGTCTCAGATTTGAGTTAAAAGAAAAACCGGACATTGGTGTATTTGTTAAAGATCTATCCACTTCTGTATGCAAAAGTGCTGTTGAGATTCAACAATTGATGAATACTGGAAATCAGAATAGAACTATAGGTGCAACAAATATGAATGAACATAGTTCGAGATCGCACGCGATATTTTTGATCACTATTGAAATGGGATCGATCGGGGATACCGGTGGAATCAGAGTTGGTCGTCTAAATTTGGTAGATTTGGCAGGTAGTGAAAGGCAGAGTAAAACTGGATCCTCCGGAGAGAGACTTAAAGAAGCGAGTAAGATCAACTTAAGCCTATCAGCGTTAGGAAATGTGATTTCAGCTCTAGTTGACGGTAAAACGACACACGTACCGTATAGAGATTCCAAGTTGACGCGGTTGCTGCAAGATTCTTTAGGCGGGAATTCGAAGACTATCATGGTTGCCAACATTGGACCAGCGAGTTATAATTATGAGGAAACATTAACAACGTTGCGATATGCGAACCGAGCCAAAAATATTAAGAATAAACCAAGAATAAACGAAGATCCAAAAGATGCGTTACTGAGACAATATCAAGAAGAAATTGGCCGATTGAAAGAGAAATTGGCACAAAAAGGTATGGTGCAAAAACGCAAAAAGAAATCAAAGAGAAAGAAGGAAGATGAAACCGTAGAATCCGAATCTGAAACAGAAGACAGTCGAGGTGAAGATAATAAAATAGAAACGGATAAGAAATTAATCGCAGAACAGTTGAAAGCTGAGAAACAAGAGACAGAAACACTTATAATGAGAATAAAAGATTTGGAAAGTAAAATGCTTTGCGGTGGAAAAAATATTATCGATCATACTAATGAACAACAGAGAGCATTGGAACAGAAAGCAGCCGAAATAGCCGAGAGAAAGAAAAGAGAAGTCGAAATGCAACAAAAACTTGAAGATGAAGAGCTTACAATGTTAGGTGTGAAAGAAACTTATTCAAATTTGCAACAGGAAGTAGACGTGAAATCAAGGAAACTTAGAAAATGTTTCAATAAATTACAAGTTTTGAAGCAAGAATTGGAAGATGTTACTAATGATTTTAATAGAGATAGAAGAGACTTGGAACAAACTCAGCATGAATTAATGAAAGAATTGAAATTGAAATATCTTATAATAGAAAATTTCATTCCCGAAGAAGAAAAGAATAAGATTTTATCTAGAATCCATCTCGATGAAGAGGAAGATTGTTGGATAGTAAAAGAACCAGAACCATCCAGTATAGATTTGATTAAGAGACCTACATCGATTCCTGGTGCTCGCAGGCCCGTCTCAGAATATGCACGAATTGCGCTAGCTATGGGAAGAGGTTGTCGTTATGCGGGTGAAAATATATTGAATTTAGATTTAGATATGCCTGCTAGAACAACATTGGATTATCAAGGACCCGTAATCGCACCTACAATTCAAGCTGTACTTGAAGAAGCGTTGCGAGACGAAGGTGACATCGATGTAGATGCCTCTAGTGCAAAACTTAGATCAAAACCACGTTTACAATCCGCGAAAATACGACCTAAAAGCGTTGGAAAAATACCGCAAATTCCAGCACCGGTTTATCCAAAAACGAGAGGTCTTGTACCGAAGTAGGAAATTTTTCAATACGTTCCAGTAAAAATCTGTAAAGAAATGTGTAAATATTGTACGAATTGCATTTTGAGCTTTGTTTGATTAATTTTTATATATATATATATATATGTATAATTATATAATTTGTTGTGATACGTCACATGGTATTCTGTGTGTATCGATAAGCGCGAAATATCCGGAATCTCTATAATCCTCTAGTCAATGTGCATTGTGCAGTCACATGATATTAGTATATTGATTATTTCATTATTTGCATTAATAAAATATAAAATAATTGTCAAGTTAAATTCCTATTTGTTCATGAAGACTGGAATGTGTATGTTTCACATAATTGTTTTTTGTTTCAATTTGGTTGTATTCATTTAGTATGGAAATTACGAGATATTAGAAAAAATATAATTTTTTTTTATACAGTTAAATTTGTAAATATATTAATATTATCATTGAATATTAAAAGAAAATGTTCCTTTATCGATTAACGGAAACATGAAAAACTACACGCTTAAAAATATTTACAAATTAAGGTTATTGTTTACTTATTTGCTCTAATGATCTTTTACAACTTTTTTTTATTGAAAAATTACACATAATTATTCTTGCTATTATATATATATATATTATTATTATTATTATATATATATATATATTTCTTTAAACATTAAAAGTGCTTGTAAAAATAACATTGTTACTTTCGACTCCTTTGATTTTATCACATGTATCTGAAACTGCTAAATTATAAAGATGATGACAATTATAAACATAATACTAATTAATAAAATTAAATCAAAATCAGAATTATAAAAGAATTGTAATTCAGATTAAAATTGTCTTTTTTCGTTTCAAGTTTCTTTTCTTTTTACTTACTTTTGTCCCGTTGATATTTTTTTAAACACACCATCGTTAAAAATCCACATTCACTTTCTTCTACACTTCAAAAAAAATTTCAACATTTCTTTAATATATTTTAATGTCTCGTTAACATAGAGAACGAGACGCGTAATTATAAACGTATAAAAATGATAGGGAAACAAATTTTTTATGCGTGTTGGAGAACTACAATTGTATGAAATTCAATATAAAATTCATTGGGAAATCCTGTGACAATGAAATAAGCGTATTTTCAACTTTTCTTTTTCTTCTTCCTCGTAGAAATGATCAGGATACTTCCGTTTAACATAATAATGAAATGATACATAACGAATATTAAAACGTATTTACAATTTGATTAAATTAGAAACGCAATAGAATCCTGGTCATTTCTAGACCTTAATTAAGATTTTTGAACTAGTAACATTTAAACATTCCCACTAGACACTAAGATAGTGTCTAAGGTAAAAACTAGTCCAATAACAATTACAAATCAATTTACAATTATGTAAAAGTTCCATATATACTAAGTGATCCTAAGTTGAATGTCATTTTAATAAAAACGCTGTTGTTGCACATAATTTCCGTACTGTTGTTGTGGTTGTTGTTGTGGATAATTAGAATGACCTGTAGTTGGGCCAGCATAGGCTGATCCATCATAATTTTGTTGAGTCGGATATTGATTCGATGTCATGGACGGTCCACTGTATTGACCCTGATTTCCTAGACCACCGTAACCTTGGTAATTATAACTATTGTCCATGTAACCCTGGTTACCACTATATACTTGAGAGGGATAATTCTGGAATTGTTGATTGGACATGTTTGGGTAACTTAAAGGAGGTCCTTGTGGACGGGAGCAAGATTGTTGATTATTTTGAACATATTCTTGATTATAAAAGTTTGAAACTGGAGCAGTCGATGTATTAGATATTGGCTCTACAGGTTTCGCCATATTTTGTTCGGTATTTTCATTTGTTAATGGCAGGTGCGATTTTGGCACATATTTATTTGGAAGATCACCCATTATGTTAGCTATTAATCGCTTGGTTTCGTTTAAAATTGCATTTGGATCATTGGTTTTTGTTAATTCTTTCGATCTTACCGGAGAACGTGATCTCGAACGTGAATGAGAACGAGTCCATGATCTTGGCGAATTTGACAATGATTTCGAAAACCCTCGTGATTTTTTCTTTGCTTTCTCATTCTCGCTAACATTTTTGTCCGCTGCCTTATATATATCTTCAAATGTATAATCGTCATCATCATCTGATAGATCTAACTTCGTTTTTTGTTTATCTTCATTCTCATTTTTAGTTTGTTGTTCTTCTTCATCATCATTTGCAAACATATCTATTTTAGGCTTCCATTTATCTTCTTCCTCCATAAGATTTTGAGTTCCTTTACGTATTGAAAAAGGTGAAATTGTTCTATTTGATTTAGCAGTAATTTCCACTTTTTCTGGCGTTGGAGATTTTAATTTTGGTGCTGTAGATGTTATCGGTGTTGTACCTAAATTAACAAATGCTCTTAATTTTTCTACTCGAACTGGATCAGTTATTTCTAATTTTTTTAAGAAATTGATAAGTCCATGTTGTTCTTGAGTACTTAAATCTTTGAAGTTTTGTAAAAGCGATTTCAAATCTGTATCCGATAGCGTCTCCATTCTAGAAGTTTGACGTTCCACTGTATCTATTGTTGTTGAAGTTGTGGATACAGCCGATGTAGCTTGAGGAAGAGAATTATTACCACTTGATAATCCTTTAACAAAATCTGCAGTAGTTACTAGTTTGTCAGAATTTTTAGATGCTTCGGCCATTCCAACAACAGCATTAATAAGAGTTTCCAGCTCTTCTTGTGATACATTGGATCTACCTTGTGCTACTAAAGCAGCTGCTATTTGTTGAGCTATGGCTACTTTGTCTACAGTTCCGACACCAGGTACGCTAACAGGTTCGGATTTAATCGCAGGTGTAATTATCTCTACTGGCCTTGGATAAACTGTTCTAGATAAATAATTCGTCGATCTAGCAGCTTCTAATTCCCGTTTTTTCTTCTCTTCTTCCATTTTCTTTTTATTTTCTGTTGCTTTATGCAATAATTGAGCAATATTTTGTATCGCAGTTTTCGTTGGCGTTATCGCCATTTTTTCTATCATTCCTGCGAATAGCTGACCCTTTAGTTTCTCCTTCACTGTTTCAAATAATACACTCACTTCTTCATCATATAATAACTCTTCGGCAGAATTAGGTTTCGCTTTTTCTGCAGCTAACGCTTTTGAAAGAAGAGATACTATTTTCGGTCCAAGAGAGCCTAATTGGCCCTCAAGTGCTGTAAGTAATCGTAATAAACCAACCACTTCTAAATCCTCGGTTAATACTTCATCTGGCATTGGACTTGGAGATTTATCTTTTACTGGATACGGTGTTGCGTAATGTATCGGTCTTGTACGGGGTGGAATACCTCGAGGATAATAACTACTTCTATACATACTACCCCTTCCACGCATGTATGAAGAATACGCGTAATCACGTTCTCTCATCTCATGACGATCATAATAATCTGTTTTAATCGTTTTCGTACCAACATACTCTACTTCATCATCGCTTTCCACACGATGACGGCTTCTTTTTGGCGATCTCTCGCGTCTGTTCGATGGGATCCATTTTTCTGGTGGTTTATCTTCTGGTAATTCTAATCGCTTCCTGATCTCTTCTTTTCTCTGTTGTAACTGTTCGTTATGAATTTCACGCATTCTTTTGTTCCAAAATTCAATCCATTCCGGTTTAAAATCATGTTTACTTGGATCTTTGCCTTCAGCTTGCAATTCTTTATATCGTCTATTCCAGAACTTTTTCCATTCATCAGGATAAGATGGATGCTTCTCTGGATTTTTCTCATGAAACTTTAATGCACGATCAAGCGTTTCTTCAGCACGTCTGATTTGTTCTCGATATTTATCCCATTTATCTCGTTCTCTGAGTGGTTCCGGAGAACGTGAACGCGAACGAGTTCTTGAACGCGTACGATCTCGCGAATATCGCGATTTACTACGATATTTCCCACTTTTATCTACCGAACTGGCTTTACGACTACGAATAGGCGATCGTGATCTCGAACGCGATGGCGACGGACTACTTGATATACTCGAAAGTGACGAGAGAGATTTCGTCTCGTCAGAGGGTCGTTTGGGGGATTTTTTCATGTTTTCTTCATCTTTATCTAAAGGTTTGCGGATATTTAATTTATCCCTCGTGAGAATACGGATCTTGAAACCCCTAGAAAAAAAAGGATAAAAAATCGATTCAACATTTAATTTTGAATGAACAATTAATGGAGGGAGGAATAAGATTATATTCATATATTTTTCCATACATATATTATTTATCAAATATATTTAAATGAACAAAATAGTAAAAATATTAAATCTTGGTAAATCAAATTCTTATATATACGAAATTAATGTTCGAAGATAAATTATTCACTTACGATTTAGTAGTATCTGATTTTGAATCTGTTTTCTTCGGAGATGATTTTTCAGTTTTCTTATCTTCACTTTTATGTTTATCGTCTTGCTTCTCATCGGTAGGTTGAGAATCTTGATACAAGATTATTCAATAATTGAATACTTACAGAAACACAAATACTATATATTTGAAATATAAATTATCGTATACTCACCTTTTTTTGAATTACTATTACCAGTCATTTCTGCCATCTTCTCTTCAAAGTTTGTTACCCATCGCACATCGTAAACATCCATAAATGTTAACTCTGGCGTTTCCCTGCACGTAGGAAACAGCCATTGATTTTAAGGAAAAGTAAATTAAATTATGAAGATCATTAGCGCGCACTTTGTTGAATCACGTTCACAAACTTTCGTAAAATCGCGAACTGAAGTGCTCACATCGCTCAACTGTGTTAAGCGAAAAATGTGAAGAGAGAAAAAAAAAAAAAAAATCATGACTTACCTAAAATGATAATCCTGATAGACCCTCTTGATATACTGCATTTTATTCTTTTCAAATTGATTCTTGTCTACTAATTGAGGTTGTAATCTTCCAAATCGTTCTTCAATCTTCTTAGCCACTAACACAGATATTTCATTAGCTCCACGTTTATAATTAGGTGTACGCGGTAATTCCGTAATTGCTCGCGATATTGTTGGAAAATGTCTATTTAAATAAGTTATTCTGTGATTATAACTGGCAATGTGAGCCATAACAGTGCGAGGATCACCTCGTTTATCACACAAAACACATGTATAACTTGGTTCACAAGAATCATTATCAACCAGTTCAAGTAAATATTCTAGACCAACAAGTGGAGAACTTCTATGTCGATCCAGACTCATCTGAATCGTAGTTGTTCTAGTTATTTGATCTTCCATACCAGGTGGTACTGGTTCTCCAGGTGCCAGACCATCACCAATGGCAGTTGATTGTACAGGTGGAGCTGTTTTCACAATGTCTGATCGTTTGGACCATAATAAAACTGGATATGGCCATTCATTTAATTTCATTTTGTGACGATTACATGTATTATGATTTAGTAATTTATGAGCTCCAAATAAAGCAATATTACATATATGACACCATATATCACCATCTTCTGTTTCAGAATACACAGGTCTAAGTGTGCCATCTTCAGCAGTGACACTACTTCTCATTAAACGTTTTCGATCATATTCTTCCTGTGAAATATAAATATCTCATAAAATGAACAGATAACTGTCATTTCAAGAGTATATCACAGAATATAAAAATATAATTTGACATAAAATTAATAAAAATTATTTTAATAGAAAAATATGAATTTTCATTGGAAATTTTTAAATTTAAATATTATTAAAATTAGTATAATAATTTAAAAATAAAATACATATATGACATGTTTACATTTAACTTTGACAAATGTGTATTGCAATATATTTTAATTTTAATTTTGTAAATTTGTTAGAAAGTTTTTTAAACATTATAAATAACAATATTTTTACAAAACATTTTTCTAATATTACCTTTTCTTTATCTGCTTCTGATAAATGTGAGGGATTGCGTCCCTCTATGTCTAGATCATCAAAGTTTTGCATGGTTGACCCAAGTCTATGAAAAATTCTCACGGTACTTTCTGAAAATATAAAAGTGCTATGATGTTTAAGAATGATAACAATGCAGCATTAGGGCCGGCAAAAATTATAAAATTTAATAAAAAGTGATACAATATATATAAATAATTATATGATATATAACATTGATAATATGGAACAATAAATTTTTAACTAATTATAAATAATAAATCTATAATTGATCTAAAAGTATATAAGAATTAATGTTATACAAGTGATATTACTATTATAACTAATATTTACTAATAATTATCTATTACAGAAATTATATAGAATGATAATGTTATTTTATACGCCAACCCTGCAGCAGCAATTTAATTTATAACTATTTATTATTTATATTTTTTTAAAATTTATTATACTAAAGCTACAAATTTTAAAAAAACTATACTTACCCATTTAATGTTGTACATACTATTGTATTTAAACAATTTATATACACATATAACATTATTTAAATGTAAAGTTTCCATTAATATAGTTTTATTTTATTTTAAGTTAAAAACTAAGCATAACTTTGCATTTGAAAGCAAATAGCTTAATATTTAATATTTATATCATATATAGCAAAACACTGAATTTAGTGTTTCAACACACAAAATCCAACACAGTTGTTTTTAAGTATACTTTATATGTAAATTTTTATAACACACTTTATAAAATAAATCAAATTTGATATATGTACTTACATTTAGGCTAATAACTCTAAAGAGTAATTGGGCTCCTAAAGGAATTGATTTTATTAAAAGAGATTTGTTCTTTTACGTAAGAAGTAATTTATATCATTATTATCATCATTAATATTATCCTTATTGTTATCACTAGTATTACTATCTATAATTTTGCTGGAGTATAAGAATCAATCCCCAGCTACTTACCGATAAAAGGAAATTTCATATTTCCAATAATATTTCCAAAATGCACAAATACCACAAAACATTAAACAAAATGCACCATATAAAGACACTAATATTACGCAAAGTTAAGACTTAAAATAACTTTGCGAATAATAATAAAAAGAGAAAAACATAACCATTCAGGTTAAAATAAAATCATGTTATGTATAGAATCAACACAGCTAATACGAATAATGCTGTGAGTTTCATTGTAATAGGAGAATAAACAGGACTTATATAAATAATGTGTCTTTTTATTAAGCGGTGCTTACTTAAATAAATTATATATTCAGCTAATAACATAATAAGAGTAACGAAATCATGATGAAAATTTCGGAGCAACCTGTAATACGCGTAACCAAAAGGTTATTCTACTGATTATGCATAAAAATGCAATACATTGATTATACTAGCACGAGTAATTTTTATCAACTAAACGATCATAGTCAAATGGCGATCTCTTGATTTTTAATTAATTCTTCCTTTTATATATAATTTTATTTTTTTGGCAACTTTACGCTTAAATCGTAACCTCTTATAATAAAGATATAAAAAGAAAACTCGACTTACCAAATTACCAATGAACGATGATCGCATTCAGTAATTCTGTTCTTGTAGATTTTTGATTCTCTAATTTTGTTTTCGATAAAACCTTTTGGAGGCCATATCGAAAAAGAAATATTCAACAAGAACACATTTGCGCATGACTGGCCCGTATCCAGTTTAATTGTATTTAAGTCGTATTAGTAGAAAACATTATTATCAACGAAATATTTTTCCTGTTTTTACAACGCTCGATAAATGTGAATTAGTTTATTCATATTCATCATTAGAGATTTACCATCTTTTCTAAAATTCATTATTTTTAAATTTCATCATTTGAATAAAAACCATTATCAAGTTATGTTATAGATGTTGAATATAGATATATTTTAAATAAATGATGCAAAAAAAAAAAATACAAAATATTATATACAATTTATTTTTTTCCTTTTTTATTCTTTTTACTATTGTTTATTTTATCTTATTTTTTTATTATATATTAATTAAATATTCAATAAAATATTCAGTAAAAGTCCTATTGAAATTCTCAATGAAACAATCTTTTGAAAAATTTATTTAATTCAAAATTATTTTTAATTATTTTATAAAAAGTAAAAAAAATTAATTACTCATTTTAATTATAATTTTATTTTTAATATTTTAATTAATTGTTTGTTTCGTAAAATATTTTATATTATTTTATAATAGATAATACGATTAATAAAACAATTCAAATTGAGAGATACGATTATTATAAAAAGTATAATATTTTATTTAATGTAAAGATTTAAAGAATTTTTACTAAAATTAAATTACAATAATAATATAATATATTATAAAAATGTTGCATATTGTACTAGATGTATGTACGCATTATATTCTCAATTTTTTTAATAAAAATTCTAGCAGAGATGCAAAAATCGTATTCTAAAACTCTATTATTTACCGAACTGCGATACCTGTGATAAAGTTTTCCAATATTTTAACCGAGATATATCGGTGGATCAAAAATATCGGAAAGTTATTTGAAATGTTTGCCTTTGTAAACGAATGTTGAGAAACTATGTCACAACTTTGTGAAATTTAAATCTTTTATATTCTTTTAGCGTCCAATTTCAAAACTGAAGTTCTTAATCTTCTAAAATACGGACAAATTTTCTTTATTTATTTTCCAATGATTTTAAATGATATACTATTTTTAAAAAAATTATATTCCTATCTATGAAATATTATATTTTTACACATCTAATTGTTACAAAAGTACGAACAAGAAATAATTTTTGAATTAAATTAAAGAAAGAATGTCTAATTACATAGAAATACACTGGCAATAAGTCTCGATTGAAGATTGACTCGAAGAATCAATTTGAGCTACTTCTAATCAATTTTTGATCAAAAACAGGGAAAATTTTTAAAAATGATGCACATGCATCAAACGTATTCGACTTATTTTTATCCCAGCCTATTCTATCTTCAAAATCATATAATATACGCTGCCAAGCTTGTTAATGCAAGATCACGATTACTAAAGGATGAGATGAGAGATCTCGAGTAAGAGGATGTTCGCGATCAAAGCGATCGGTAGCGGTAACGTGGTAACCGTAATCAGGTAACCGTAGCAGAAGGGGCTTAACACGTGTTGTCCCGAGATGCTGTTACACGGCCAGTCAGTCGGTCATCGTCTTCCATTGGTGTTCTGTACTTTTGAAATATCCTCTCCTCGTGAGTGCCGCGCACGAATGCGTGGTTCCCAATGTTCAACACGATCATCGGATGTTTCACCGTTTATTCCACGCTAATGGTCTTACTCGCGAGTGTTGTACCGACCCACATGGACGCACAGTGGAGTGTTCCGTCGTGGTTGTCGTTCGGTATTTATACTTTGATCGCGTTCCCACGGAGCACGCACCAATGGTCGTTTCTGGGCTTGAACTTTTGGCCGAATCAGACCGTGGAGAAACCTTCCAACGAATTCGATTTGATCGGAAATCCAATCTCGAAGGGTAAGTTCTCGTGGAGTGCCGTTTCGTGTTTCTTTTGTGTCCACCGTTTCCCCGAGAACGTTCCAGGAACGTTCTAACATCGTATTCGTGTGTTTGCCCCAGGCTTTTCATTCCTTTTCGAATCTTGTGTAGGATTCACGGAAGTGTTTGGCCTCGAATGGGATGCCGTTCCCGTTGAAATGTTACGCTTCGTTTTTCGAAAACGATGAATTTGATTCTTCCTTTAAATCTGGTTAACGATCGGAACAGCGTTCGGTTAGATTTGAATGATTTGAAGTTAATTTCGAAGCATTGAAATGGAACGATATCGTTTCAATCATCGATTTATCATTAATGAATAAATAATATATTATATTAGGACATGAAATATCTGCATATTTCATCAAATTTCAATGCATAAAACACTTACCCAAAGTCGTAGCCGAACACAAGCCGCAAAGTGTTAATTGCCAATCACTAAGTAAGAGTAATTCAATCATCTTCCATCGAGGAGAGATCAGAAACCGACGAATTGATTACCTCGGTAATTGCGTGTTCATTATCGCGTGTCTATTGCCCCAAACAAAATAGAATTCTAGTCGAATATCGAGCGACATGTTTAACGCGATATTCGTGTAATTTTAATTACGATATTCATGAATTTATAAATGCACGACGGAGAAAATATTTCTCGTCCTATTTTAAATTTCCGCCATACCGTGATATCTGAAATTGAATTTACATAATAATAATAAAGTAAAATTATCAGATTAAATTTAAGATAAGAATTAAAAGCAAAGATTAAAATTACTTCGGATTAAAATTCTTTTTAAGATAACGTTCAAAAGTACCTTCGTAAATCACATACTGCACATACCATCTTGTTTTCCTTATTTTATTCGATTTCTCGTTTGCAACCCTTTATATGTATGTAGTTCTCGACTTCTTCCCCACCCCGGTGCAAGAGGAGTGCCTATCACAAGACAAACGGCGGCAGGGCGTATGCATGAACACGTATGAGTGTCGCATTCAACGGGGGAAGTCCCTTGGACGATGTGCACTTGGTTTCGGCGTGTGCTGCATATGTAAGTAACCGTACCATAGTCCGTATATCCTGTTTTATCCACCGTCGGTTCATTCGGTATATGAACGCATATTATATCTTGCGGTGGAAATTTCGCAGCTGGGAAATAAAGGATCGGCGCATAAACGCGTTTAAATTTACGAGGATTTGCACTCACTTCTCGCCACTGCTAATTTGTTTATACTGCGTTGCTTTGTGCAATTAATTTCTTATTTTCGTTTTTCGTGCTTTCTGTTTTATATTCTTCTTTCTTTCTTTTCTTTTCTTTTCTTTTTTTTGCTTTATAAACAACATGATATTTACGGTACGCGTTGGTACGTTGGTCTTAGCATATCGTATATCGTAGATTTTTTAAAAGAAATTTATTTTTGTGAGAATTAGTAAACGAGTATTGAAAGTATTTATAATCGGGAATGATTGAAGATTAAAATTTTGAATAATTAAGAATTTTTGAATTTCAATTTTTTTTTTTGAAACACGATGTCAAGAATATTAATTTTCCGAATATTATTTTTCTTGTTTAAATAAATCGAATATATTATAAAATTCTTTTCTCAAATCTTCTTTCTCTGCAATTGGAGATTTTAAGAAAAATTGAAAATCTTCATTAGCAATCAACGGTCAACGATTGCAATGTTATTCGTGCAGTATAATAATAACAATGCGGTTGTTTTCTATACTACATTTGGGTAACTATTATTATGATAATTGAACATGTTTGTTTGTGAAAATTCATTTAACTATAAATGCTATGAATCAATTTGTGCGATTTTATAGTTGAAACATTTTGTTTTCTAATAAGTTCATAAATTTGTACATAAATATAACGCAATTATAGAACTTATTTTTATGCAAAAATTAAGTAAAAATTTTACTTATCTGCTTCGCTCGTTTCCACCCACATCGTGTTCTGTCAATCGTAAATTGTTCAGTCTATGAAAGCACTTACACGTACCACACTCATTTCACGTGAACATTTCACGGATATCGTGTCTGAAACTTTACCACGCGATGCACAGTACTATTAATATTGGTAGATTGAACTTGCGCAAAGATTTTACCACTTTCTGGTTTCAAACTTTCTTCACGATAATATAAACACGAAATGTACCGTAATTTGCGATAAAAAGATGGTCGAAGGTGGAGAGAAATGAAAAATGAAAAATTGAAAGCAACGTTTTATTCTTCGTTTGGAATAAAAATTGACTTTTATTGCTTGTTATCGAAAATTCTTTTGAATTTCAATTTAATTTTTTCATTCTGTAACTCTCAAAAACAAATTATTAATGTGATGCTGTTATTAAATTACTAAGAAACAAATATTGTATCTTTAAAGGAATAAATCATCTCTAAAATCAATAATTTATTTTATCAAAAATTCGCAATTCTCTTTCAGATTATTATATTTTAACATTCGAAATTTTTCTTCGAAAAAGATTAAAGTTGAATCTTTCTTGTAGTTTTATGAAATTTGTAGATTTTTATCATTTTCCCTCCGAGTTTCACACGAAACTTCCAAAATATCCAATCATACTTTTTCCATTAAAAAATCCAACTTCCTAAACGTGTTATTCTTCATTTCGTCAAATAGGTAGATCCTAAACTTTCCACCGATAATACAACTCTTAAATCATACGTCATAACGAGGAGGATTAAATATCCCCCCCCCCCACCCTTATCCATTACAAATTACACGATTAACGCGACTTTGGATCCAATTAATTACACTGGCGTCAACAGATTTGCCGTCAGTGATTCCCAGATTCCCTCGTTCGAAGGGAACAAATGGCCTCTTGAAACGTGCTATTCTTCAGTTTAATCGGGTTTTTTACACGTACACATACGCGCAAAAGTATTCCATACTGATATGTTAAAAAATATACATATACGTTAAAATTAAATTTTACATTGCTATATAATTACTATTATTTATAAGATATTAAAATATACACATATATTTACAAAATATCAATATATTCTTGAGAATAGCATTAAACATCCTGGACACTTATTTATTAAGTTATAAATAATTTAAATTTGCGTTAAATGAAACAAGACGGAGATCGATACGATACGAGATTTTTGAGTAAATACATCACAGATTGAAAATGATAAGAAAATTATAAATCGTGCATAGTAATATATTTAATACTCTTTCAAAGGAATGCAAACAAATTTATTACAAAACTTGATAGTTAACGGTATCAATGATGGCCGGGCGCAAGGAATGAATCTCGAGGAACATGCGCGCCTCTGCTGGCCGTGGAGAGAAAAAAGAAACGAAAAGTGAGAGAGGGAGAGAAAGAGGGAGAAAGAAAGAGAAAGAGCGCGAGAAACAGAAAGAACTGGAGAAGGAATAACTCGATACAAGCTCGCGTGCCAGGGTAAAACGTACGGCACAAGTTATACAGTTATTTAATTGGCTCTCGTCTCGTTCGTATGTCCCAGATCTCCGTGTTTCGTCGACCTTTCCGCCAATTTCTTCTTTTGAGATCGCGTCTGAAGGCTGCCGTGATTGCCCGTTAAGATCCTGCTATGAACAGAGAACAGCATCGCATTCTTGCCTTCGTTCTCCTTTTTCTCTTACTTCTCTTACTACCGTAGAGATTGCCAGCTATCAACAAGTGATTCACGTTCGAGGAATGTTCTCTCGGAAAGTGATCTAGCGAGTTTTAACTTCTTTCGTAAAAAAAGATCAGATTTTTATACATTGAAATTATATCGGTACTTTTGAAATCGTGATTAATAAATTAGGAAGGACATGGACGATTGGAATTCGATAATGTTTTTTATTTTTCTTGTTCTTTTTTTTGTTAATAATAATTAACGATTGTTTTCTATTTCAATCTTTTCTATTTTTCATATCTTTCTACTCTACGATAAATTATTATTTGTTAGTTTAAAAAAAATTATAAAGTCATTCGATATCTCTAAAGATGTCATTTCGATCAAATTTAGATTGATTACGATTTCTCATCGTTTCTCAAATTGTGTACAGCATTCTTCTAGTTCTCGTTTCTAACGAAATATGATACGTGAGCAAATTCGTAGAACAAGCATCCTTTTATTGTGTGTACGTGCTTATTTTTAGGTTAACTTGATAACCGTTGTAGACTTTTCTCCTTGGGATCATGTATATCGGTGAGGATACTGTGTCGGACGCGAAAAACTCTTTGGATATCTCACACCACATCCTGTACATATATTCTTTGTACGTTGATACATTAAAGTATTTCTGAGCGCCGTGTTCCTCGGAAATTTTCTGAAATTGAAGGAAAATTGGAAAATAAAGTATTTTACGTTGGATTATATGGAATTGACTATCTTCGTCTCTCACAAAAAAAAAATAATAACTTTGTAAAATAAAATCATCCATATTAATGTGCCGTTTCCTTTCGACGAATATCAACTGCTTATGAATAATATTACATCGTACATCTCGTAATTTAAAGTATATTGATTTTAAATTGAGTTCTACTAGGGAATTTTGATGAAAATTTGAATATTTTCGAAGATTTTCGAAGCTTGTGATTATATATCAAATAATATATATTCAATAATGGTTTATTTTCGATAAATTACGATAAACGAACAATTTTTCCTTGATTTTGTTATTATAAAATTACGAGATTATTATTACATGATATTAAATTCTTGATTAATATCTGAAGTAGGTTAATCTTTTCGTTTCGTATCATTTTTTAACTCTCCTACGGTATCAGTAATATTCCTATAATAATAGTTTATAGACGTTCTTTAACGTAATATTCTAATAGGTATTACTCGAAGGAAGGTATTATGGAAACAGGGAGTATTATGGAAATACCGAAATCAAGTCAGAACAGTTCTCTAAAATAACATTCCGATCCCTGAACTTTCTTAACCTCGTATAAATATTCATAAGTTTTTAATATATTCCAAATATTCATCGAATTTTGTATATTTTATACGTATGGGTAATGGGAAATAAATATTAATATATTTATAATTATATTTATCACAAACTTAATTATACGCTGCACTTATAAATGATATATAATTACATCGTCAAGAAAATTTACATAAATAGATTGAATATCTTTAATCGAAATAAAATTTAATTATTCTCTTCTCACAACGTAATTAAATATCGTGTTATAATCGATTACGAAAGATTACGAAATTACGATTAAAATTTGATATAAACACACGGGAAACTTTCTTTTTATATTCATAGGTTATAAAAATTAGAATAATTCAAATACCTTGAGGTAGCAATACGAAAGCGTATTCGTTGAATATCCTTTATTGACGATTCGAGGAAAAAGATACGCAATATAATCACACTGGCTTTTCAATGTTTCCTAACCTTGAATCGTGAATCGATCCGAGAGAAATTATTCAACATAGTGATCAGAGGGAACAGCTTGTGGCGGGAATGTGTTGCTTTTCAACCAATTTCGGTCACTAACACCATAACCATCGGACTAACTGTTCTATATACTGTTATGCATATGGAATATATTGTGTAGGAACTGTACTTTCAAACAGTTTCCAAATGCCGCGGCCTTGATTCCTGGCCACATTGTTTCTGATTTGCACGCATCATGCACGAAAAATCGAGAATACAATAGCTTGTAATCGCAGAAACTTTTCTTATAACAGATTATTTAATTTTCTCGTGGACGGATTCGTCTTTCCAATTTTATTGCTCGTAATAATTTTATTATCCTCCTCTAACAAAAAGACGAGTTGAATAAGAAAGGTAAGAAGAAAAAAGAGGGGAGAGTAGGAGAGGGGAAGGGAAGAGAGAGAGAGAAACAAGAGGAAAAAATGAGATAAAAAGATGCGCGTAGTGAAAAGGTCAGGTCTTAAGGGCGTAACGAGACATCGTTCCCCGCAGAGACACCGCTCTGTAAATTTTTTAAAGTTGTCTACCCGCTTGTTTTCCAAGCGAAGGGAAGCGAAAAATATCTGCGCACAACTGTTAACCGTTTCCTCGGGGTTGAAGCCAGTTGAATAGAACCACCGTCACTCTAAAACGACCGCTGAATGGCTGAATAAGAACTCGTTATCAGGGCTTGGGGCTGCTTACGAGACTGTCACATTGCGATTAATAATTCTCCGTAAAAATATTTTCGCAGAAAGTTTTCGAGAACTTTCCACGAATGATATTTAACCATGTATATAATAAGCCGATGTGAAAGCAAGTCCCTCTACGATGAATTTCGCTTTAATTATGCGGGTTAAATGGCAATTACGAAGATATCTATTATTTTATGCTTTTTTTTTTTTTTTAAATATTTATTCGCGATCCCCGAACGATTCGTTTTTTTGTTAATATCATTTGTAAAGTTTCTTTCGTTTTAAATATGAAAAACTCGAATGTACTTGAATTTTAAATGTGAGAGCTTGTGAGAATGAAAATTGACACCGATGTACAAATTAACATGGAGAAATCTGTTTTATTTTGCTTATATATATCCTTGAATTTTTTTTATTTAAAGAACATCGTTTTTTTTCTTTGTATTATATTTTTATTATTTTTAATAATAGGTACAAATTGATAAAAGATTAATCTACATGAAAATATAAAGTCAAAAATGATATTTTTTACATCGAAAAATTAAAAAAAGATTTAATTTAGGAAGGAAAATTTACATTAAATTTATATTAAATCATTCGTTCCTTTTGTTATCTAATGTAATAAATTTGAATAGCAGTCAAATTTTCTAAAGATTGATTTATTTTAATAAAATTTTGAACACGAATTTTTATTTCTTAGCTATTTATCGCTTTTTTAATAATTTTCTATTATCAATTTGTTTCGATCGAATAACATGTTTGAATTAGTCAAATTTAAAGATAAAATGCATTTGCTAATTTAAATCATCTATTTTATAAAAATTCTTGCAATAAATGCGATTAACACTTTTGTACATTTCATAGACGGTAAATTTAATTTGCAAACTCGATATGGAGAATGATAAATTATATATATGAACATTATTAAATTCATCATTTTGAATACGTATTTAATTAAATGTTTAAATTTCTATGTCACGAAATATAAAATGGATATATTATTAGCGCATTATTAAATTTAAACTCATTACTTATAATATATTTCTCACGTCCATCGTGTAATCGTATCATCAACGTATCCACATGAGAAGGTAAATTGAATTTGAAAAAATTTCCAATTAGAAAATTTATTTCATCTCGTAATTTCGTCTCGACCAACGTTCCTTGCCTATTAATCTATGACCTGTTTCTCGAGTAAACAGGTATTATCGTATCGCGCATTATAATTCATCGTGTACCGTTGTCATAGTTTCCCTCGGTCGTAGGTGTACAAGTTCTTTTTCAACTTCTTTTTCCCGTTATCGTGGACAGACCAGCGTAAAAATATCAGCAATAACCCGATAAAAAGATTTAAAATCGGGAAAGAAAATTGAATACGATATTTCTTTGGAACGTTGATTTTTCTTTTTTTTTTTCTTACCATATTCCAACGTATAATATATATGAATAAATAACCCGCGTGTAACTTTCTCGCGAGAAGTCATACACGTTAATGGAATTTTTACGTCTTCGCGATATGGAAGAATTTTATTGAAAGGGAAAGATAATATTATAAACAGGGAAAAAACAAAAAAGAATCGAGAATGTGTCTGAAAATAATTAATACAAAAAAGAAAAAGAATAGGCAGTAAGCAGGAAATAACGTTCGATTTTTAATTAATTTATCCTCGTGTTTAACAAGATAAAACGAGATAGTAATAATTCCGTAAATTTATCAGCTTCTCTAACTACTGAATATCTATGCAAATATTAGGTTAATCTTATCTCTGGAAAAGAAATTTTCCATCGATACAATCGATTACCATTTTTCCTCCATCATGTTTCTAAATTACCGCCAATTAAACGGTCGAGGAATTCGATTTCGACGTAACCAATTCGCGAAACCAATCCGAAAATGGCGCGAGGAGGAGAGAAGGAGAGGGGAGGACAGAACGAAAGAATCGTTATCGGTAGATCGTATTGGAAAACAAAACGAACGTACTCGAATTCGTTGTTCCCTAGCGTTTGAGCAGCACGTTGAGAATCAGATCAATATTTTCGAGTCGATATTCGCCTCGCAGAACAAATACATATACTTCACTCTATACTTTACACATTCTCTGTCGGGCGCATAGAAATGGCCATTGTTGCACATCCATCGTTTCCACCGATTCCACCTTGGCCGCTCTCTTTTCCAACCCCACGTTCATTTATCTTCCAGTAATTGTCCTTTCTTCTCCCGCCCCTCCCCTCCTATTAGGTCATTGTTGAATGTTCCCGTGATTTCTCACGGTTTTTCAAGGAAAAGGGACACCGTGAACATCTTTATCTCGAGTAATTGATTTTCGTGCAATATTCCATGTAAATATCTTCGGACTAACGAGTTAAACGCTATCGAAACTAACATAAATTTGTCTCATATGAAGCTCTGCGTGTATAGGAAGGATTCTTAAGTGTAAGTTTATACAATGATATAAATGAAAAGTAAAAAAAAGAATTCAGGTTCAACAGAAAGGATTATATTTAAAAGAATATGAATTCACTTGCTTGAAAACAGATATTACAACCATCCGTGTTGTTTTAATTTCGAAAGGGAATAAAGAATACGCGGAAGAATAATTACACGTAATTAAATATTCGAATAAAGAAACGTTCAGGATGACCTAATAATTTTTCTTTCTTTCCATCGCAAGTCACGGCAAGTTGCGAGCAAGAGGTGCAGAATAATCTGACCTACGTGATCAGCCCTGGTTTCCCCAACCTCATTGACTGGCCCATGAACTGTTCAGTGGTCGTGCGGAAGATCGATAGGCAGGTCAGCCAGCTAAGGATCGATTTCGTCCACTTCAACATAGTAAGCCACGCAACTCTGTCATTCTTTGCTCCACTAACGGCATATTAACCACCCCTCCCCCTTCTCCTTGCGATACTACGCATTCGTGATTTCACACACACACACACACACACACACACACATTTTCCCTACCATTTTACCATACACCCTCCACACCCTCTTTAGACCTCTCTGACGTCCTTGGTCACTGTTGTTGGTTCACGTGAGAAACGAAATTATCGGTTGCACAGGACACTCGGCACGGTTTCCACACGTACACACGTCGCGTGTGGAACTGTTGACCCCTAATTGAGAACGCAAGCAAGGGTTCAGTAACCCGAATATACGTTTCCTCTGCTGTTTCGTTTCGGTGTCCCTCGGTTGACATTTACGAGTGCCTCCAGGGAATTTCGACCATCCTCGTAAAATTCAGCCACGTTGACGAGCAAGATTACCACGTTTTAAATTAACTGGACAACCTTGGAGGAGAGAGGAGAGAGAGAGAGGGATAGGGGAGCGAGAGGGGGTGAATTTTTCAGGGTCTTGCGTTATTTAAGGGCGAGCCTGAGTCGTATATCATTCCCTTTTTATAGTTTGTTTGTTGGGTGGAATCGTTATGACGATAACAGTTGTGTTGCCTGGTCATTTCGATAGAATGAACGTGTTCGAGTTTTGATCGAATTTTTGGAAAAATTGATCTTCCTTCTTTTTTTCTTTCTTGGAGAATACGTCGTGTCGAGTTCTACGCAGAAACGAAAAATTGATGTGATGTTTAAAAAATATTTATGTATAACGTGGTATATGGTCGTGAAAAACGAAACGGTGGTAAAAATGCGAAGAATTGAAAAGGATTGATATTACTTTATAATTTAGGTTTACAATTTAGATAATGGGCGCGTTATTTTAGTAGAAGCTTTCAGGGGAAATGCGGGTGATTAAAAATTAAGATTGCAAAGAATATAATTGTACGTGATGTAGGGGGTGTATGTAAAAGTTCCACTGCGCATCAGGGTTAATGACATCCCCCGTAGCTTTGCTATGCACAGGCATAGCACAGGAATCGCGAATTGCTATACTTTATTTTCAACCAGTGTTAGAGGATTGCACTTTTTACACGTATAGGTCTGCTGTGTAGTCTGTCATAATTAATAATGGTTGGAGGCAATGAAATTTTAACGAAACCTTTATTTTTCTGAAATGCGTGATAATTTATATTGATTTTCAATCCGTTGAAAATTGATTCTTTGCGAAAAATTCAAAAGAGTTAAAAAATAATTACGTATTCTTTTGTTCAAAGAAATTTGGGAATGACAATTTTGTACGACTTTAAAATTACTTAAAATTTTCTCTTCGAGAGAAATAAATGCCTAGTATTCCAATGCTATTTGCAAGGAAAGTAAGCTTGGAATGGTAAATATTGCAAGAAATATATGAAATTAAGTATAATATGTGCGCAATTGTTTTAGAAATAACAATATAATAATTTTTGACGAAACGTTTTTGAATACATTCGTTAATATAAATAACCAAGCCAGTTTCGTATTGGATTTTACTTTGTTCGTTCAACTGAGTGACCCATTAAACAAGATCACATGCGAGATACAAAAGAATCGTTATTTTTCAAGTTTAATTTTATTCGGGGGAAGAGAAGGATGTAATTTTTAAAAGATTTTGAAATATTCTCAACACTTATGTATATCAATTTCACCATAGAAATTTTACATTTCATACACGCGTGTACAAATGTACATATTTAAAAATTTCTGGTTCCCAGAAAATAGTATCTATAATTTATGTAATTAGAAAATAATAGAATAATGGTATCAAAAATTTAAAGTGAAATTGCAACTGAATTTCGCTTTTCTCCAGAATTTTCTGATTTAAAAACGTTGTCAGAATGTATATACGTTGTGAAAGCGTGTAGCGGAATTCGATTAAAAACTCATACGGTCGAACAGTGAAAAAGGAATGAAATGCGAGGTACGAAGAATCTAATGGAAAATGGATCGTCAGGCATGTTTTGTCGTTAACAAGACAGCAACTAGATCTCCCTTCCTAACTTTTCATACATTTATTATTCACAACACTTCTCCAAGTAAAATTTATTGAAAAGAACAACAACTAACTTTTAAGATCGCATTAAGATCGAGTTAATATTATTGACAGGATTATCGAGAATTTTGATGAGTTTTATGTTGATTAATGTTGATTAATGTTTTTCTCAAGTTTGCTGAAATTTAGGAAAAAAAAAATTATGAAAAATTATAAAGAAAAAAAAGAAGTATATTGTAATAATTTTATTAATATTGACGAAAATTTTTGGAAACTTTTCGATAATCATTTTAACGAGTTTATCGCGAAGAACTTCAAATAGAAGTTCATCGAAAAAAAAAAAAATAATAGTAGTGGAGTTTTAAAGTTATGTTGAAGTTTTGCAGCCACTTTAACAAGTTTATCGAAGTTTATGTATGAAAGTTTATCGAAAAGGAAAAAATCTTTTAACGTTTTGGAATAATTTTAACAAGTTTATTGAAAAGAAGAATTTCTAGATTATTTTAAAGTTTCAATATTCCAAGTTTATAAAAATTTACGAGAACAAGTATATTAAAAGAAAAGAAATGTTTTTTTTGCAGCAATTTTACTTTGTTAAAAAGAATAAAAAACATTAATTTCAAGATTACAAATACGTTCTTTTAAATATTATCGCCTTATCCTTCATACATTTAATCACCACATTTATGCAAATTGAATTTAATAACTTTCGATAATTGATAATAAAACACAAATAAATTAACAATTGATAACTAGCATTAGAGCAAAATACAAATATTTCTAAATTGATTAAATAATTTGTGTTTACTGTCCAAATAGCTTAAAATACTAATTTGTTACCGATAATTATTTATTTAAACCAGTGCTACGAAATACATCAAAGTTTTCAATTTAGAGTTTCAAAATTGATCTCAATTTCTGTGAAACATTTCAGAGACAAAAATAATATTATTTGATAAAATTACGACTCAATTTTATATAATAAATTAAATAAATTACAGCGTGTCAATTAAAGTAATTAAAAATACTTCAATCGTCTTCCTTTGTCCTTTGTAGAAGAGATAAACAAATAAATAAAGAGAATTAAATTATTTGGTAATTATTTATTTACTTGAAATAAGATAATATAGGTTAGAATAATATGTTCAATCGATAAAAATCAATTGAATTTATCGACTTGTTCATTCACGAAACTTATCGATCCTTTTAGGGTCAACCCAATTCAAGGACTGGCGTATGTGACGAAGATATTATGGAAATCAGGAATGGCAGAAGTATATTTCACATGTGTGGATGGAACAGTGGTCAGCATCGTAAGTAAGAATTCTTTTATCACGATTTTTCAATATTTTCACTTAATTTATCAATATTTTATTGTAAACTATTATACGGAAAATATTTGATACAAGTATCACAATATACCTTAACATACTTTAATATAGTTGATAGTAATTAATAATAAAATGAAATTTAAAAGTATTGACCCATCAAATTTCAAAAAAACGATCTAAAAAATTAAATCTTAGAATAATTATTTTTCATTTCATTCATATCAGAACGATCGAACTAATTTTTTAAAATCAACAATTTCTGTTCTTAATTGTATCTCCTTAAAGGATCTTGATTTTCCATCTCTTTTAGTATCTTTAGTAAAATACAATAGTATCGAGAAAAATATAATTTTTTTACAAAAAAAAAAAAAAAAAGAAGAAAGAAAAAAAAAGGGAATGAAAATCGAAGAACAAAATTTGATTCGATCTTAAATTATTTTACAGAGCGTTGTATATTTTCCATGATCCTTATTTATCAAACGATTCCTCTCGAAACTAATAAATCAAACTTGCATTGATAAATGTTCGCGAGAAATACTCGTTAATCCATCGCTTACGATTAAAATCTCACTAATATCGCGTTTCCACCGAACGACAGGGAACAATCAATCTCTCCCCTCACCAAAAAGAACGAATACGTGTGTTAGAAAACGATACTTCCAAGACTCCGTTATTCGAGAATAGTCTCTCACTAGGCTTAGTTGATCGATCGATCTTCTTCGATACAAGTTCTCTCTTCCCTGTCGAGTCAATTGTTTGGACCCTTTTTGCTTTTCTCTCTCTCCTAGTATACATCGACATGGACGAGGATGATCAGCCATTGACTCTGCACTTCCGATTGCCCGGTGGTCTCCAGTCCAGAATGTGGGAAATGAGAATCGTCCAATTGGACTTCGAGCAGCGCGCCCCTACCGGCTGCCTCCAGTACTTCGAAGGCAACAACGGCACCTTAAAATCCCTAAACTTTCTCTCGAACGGAAGATTTCTGGCCAATCAGGACTACTTACTCTGCATTCGTCAAGAAAAAGGAATGTGCGGAATCTCTTATTCGCCCTGTTCACCCGATTCGTTCAGAATAGGCCCATCCAGGATGCAATCGACGAATCGCACGAGTGCGAACGCGTCTGTCGCCGAGCAGGGTCATGGAACGAATTTCACCGAAAGGAATAGCACCGACGCGTGGTCTATGAACGCCACCGATAACGAGGGATCTGGATCAAATTCCATGGACGATTTTCTCACCTCCATGAACACGAGCAATCCAATGGAGCAAGAAGTCGATTCGTCGGGGGGGAGCAGCGTTTATGGGCAAGAACGATGCCGTGACAGGGTGCTCATTCCCTGTGACTTCGAGGAATTTATCACGGTAATGTTTTCACTTTGTTTGGGAACAGGGATGCCGAGAGAGGGGTCGGGTTGATAGAAGAAGTTGGCTCTAGGTTCGAGAGCGCTCACGAGGAGTGGCTCTTGTGATGGATAAAAGCTATCAATTATAATGTTACCAACTTTATTATGGATCTTTGTTGTTTTCTTTAGATCGTATGATGAATCGTATATGATATTAATTGAATTGTCGAGTTTTGGATTTCGTTGATTACGTAATCAAATAATTTAGTATTAATTTAATATTAATTGAGTATCGTAATGTTGCTTTGATGAAATGGAATTTGGTAAATGCTTGTTTTATCGTGTAAATTGTTTGCTTTTCCATATGAATTCATGTAAGTTGTTTTCAATAGGTTTGATTGTTGTTTGAATTTAGAACACGATATAATTGTTCAATATTTGTAAGATGATGTTTATTTTTGTAATATCTGTAGAAAAAAAATTATGGATAAATATTGGGAAAAGATGCACTTATATTAAAATTATAGAAAGTATCAAATTTTAAAATTCGTCTTTTAAAACAAAATTATTTTATTTATATTTAAAAAGAGTAATATTCTGTTGTTTATAACAATTTTCTGTATTTTGATAAATTTTTGTAAGAATTTATAATTTTTGAAGAAATAACTTTTCGATTACTAGATACTAAAAATCTATTACAAACTCAAATATGCAATTGTAAAACGAACTAAACGAGGTAGTGCATTTTTGTAATCTCCTGCTCAGTTCTTCTTGCAGCGGTAAATAATTTCCATGTAACGGTGAACACTATGAAATATTCCAGAGAAAAATTTATTTTAGCCGCAAGCTATGGATCAGTTATCTTAATCGAATCTTCCGATAAAAAATGTTTGAAATTGAAAAATTTAACACATTCCTTACAGTTTTTCTTTTCTTACAAATCCTCTGTTTTTTCATATTTTATTTTCTTAGTAAATAAAAAAAATTCTTTTTGCGTTTGGAAATTCTTAAGAATTTTTTATTTCTTAAATACAAACTTTTCGTTACTTTATGGAATTTCTTTCTTTAAAGAAAGAACTTATTTAAAACATTTTATTTATATTAAAGTTATTTTTCTATTTTTCTTTGAATAATTCTAATTTTATTTTCCTTTGTCAGTCTGTGTTTCATTTTTTAAAAAAGTTGCACGCATTATTTAAATTAAATTTATTTATAAATTAGTATACGGAAACATATAATTTATTATTTGTATTTGTTTAAAATTTGTTTTTCGAACAAATTTTTTACACTATAAAAATGTTTTTTTGTTACAAGTTTTACCTTCTGTTTTTCGATTTGAACAGATGAAATATGATGTTTGCTTCAAGGATCTGCAGTTACTGTGTATCTACATATTAGTTAATATTCTTTCATGTAAAATATGATATTTATTTTATTTATATTTTTTACTCTTCTTTTAGATTTTATTTTATTTGATTTTTCTATTTGAAATATAATATTTGATAACATGTTCGATAACTATTTACCTGAAAATCATATTTTTTCTCCTCTCAGTAGTAATAATTATTTAAATAATTTATTGTAATTTATTTGCATTAAAAATTCGATTAGCAAATTTCCACCACATGAAACAAAAAAAAAAAAAAATAGAAAAAATCATTTTCTTAATTTCTTTCATTTTTCAAAGTATACATACGATACTAGATTATAAAATTTATGAAAAATTGAAAAGTTTTTAAAAAATATACATGTAAAAAATAGTTATAAAAAATGATTCGCTATGAAATGATTGAAAATTATTAATCAAGTTTCAAAATTTATCACTCTATATATATATATTTCGTACTTTATAATACGTAATTTTAAATGCAATATTTACTAGAAAATTTTACAGTATAAAAAAATGAAGAAAAGAAAAAAAAGTGTTAATTAAATACTTATAAAATTTAACATCAAAATCATAGGATCAACTAACCTTGTCACCTTCAACGAAGCAAATGTTCGTAACACGATGACGTTGATGTTCCCAAACGAAATTTCCAAACTTGTGTTTGCAGCCTGGCAACAACGAGGCGGGTATTTGCAACCTTGAACACTGCGGCAATTCACTGTGCGATCGAAACCAGGTGGACGAAGAAGGCAACTGCCGCGTGGAGACTTGGGCAACGCCCTTTCGCATCAGGGTGGCTTTTGGCCCTGGAGAGGATACCGGGACCACGCTCGAGGACAATATTGGAATGTGTCTCGTGTACGAGCAATTATCCTGCATGGCTTGAAGGTATGCCCTTCCAAGTGTGATAAATAAATGCGAGGATGAAACGTTTCTCGTTTCACCAATTATCCAAAGATCAATCACGATACAATATTCGAGGAGGACGATACATTTTCGTGTTTGCTATGCTCGGAAATGATACAAATTAAAATTTAAACTTTTATAGACTGTTTGTTGTTATGAGATGAATTTAGATGTAGAAATAAATATATAAAATGGTTAATTATTTTTGATTCGTTATACGTACACTTCAATGAATAATCAATGATGAAATTAAGGAAAGATTAATATATTATTCGTTAAGAGAAAATATAACATATAACAGAAAAATATTTGTCGATTTTTTTTTTAAATATAGTCAAAATTTTCACATCATTTTTTTTAATCAAGAAGGTATCATATCTTTTTAAACATATCCTATCAAAATTCTAAAAAAACTAAATATTAAAAAATACTTTTTTGGCCGTAAAGACAAAAATCTAGTTAACAAAATTCTAACTACGTATATTTTTTCTCAATTCAAAAAATATTAAAAAATTGTTATTTTGACCTTACAAAATTATTTCATTATATATATAAATGAAAAACGAAACTTGTATATTCAATAAGAAAAAAATCTAGTGATCCCTAGAATTCTAGGGATAACTATTAAACGTAGGGAAAAACATACAAAATTGAATTCATCCCGAGACACCGATGTCAAAGAGTTAAATAGTCTTTATTTACAAACGAACTAGCTTAAATCGCAAACGCAGCGCACAACTCTCGATACAATAATAGATATATATAATTTCGCTTTTTTTTTTCTTTTTCATTTCCATTTTCGCCTCCGTTTTCTCTCGATCACGCGTCACGATCGTCGGCCACGACACGCCGCAGTTCAAAATACACGAGTCAATTTCGAATCACATCACTCTTTGCGTCCATTTCTCGCATGCAAATATATTATTGGTTCCGCCATTCTTTTCTTCCCCGATCAACCCTATTGTCCCATCGATCTTTCCGGATCTCTCTTCGAACTGACGCGGAAGGAGCCGACGATGATCACGGGGAATCGCAGCGATAACGATAATGATGTTACAAGAATAAATTATAATGCTTATTAAATACAATAATGAAGGTGACGTCACGCCGGAATTTTCGAAAGGAACGCCATGCTCCTGACCATAATAATGGCGTGACGTTACGAGCTCCTTATCATCATCATCATCATTTCTCTCGGTGATTATTACTTAAACTTCGTCCAACTCGTTCTTCATCATCTTCGTCTTTTGGTTTTTTTTTTTTAATTTTTTTTTCTTTTCCTTTCGTCCATTAAGTATATAACCGTAATGATAAGTAATAATTTAGGGATGGAACACTCGAAATCTTGAAATTTTTCGATGCCCAAAAAGTCTCGCGAGCGTCGAAACTTTTTGTTAATTGTTCGAAACTGTCGAAACCTGGATGAAGGATAATTTCTTGTGAAAAATTTTTTTTTTTCTATTCGATTCAGCAATGCACGAAGTTATTAATTCCTTTATAGCAAAAAATTGTTATCATTGGCCGAGCCAAATGAAAAAAAGGGATAAAAATTTTCCAACCAAGTTTCAAGTTCTCGATAACAAAATATATATATCCGAAAATACACACTCTCGCGCTAGAGGGTGGAAAAAAAGGAAGAAGCAATTTGTTCTAGGTTTCGAGAGTTTTCCAGACCTCGTCAAATTTCAGAATCTTGAATTTCGAATCTAAAAATCAGGTTACGACCCATCTCTATTGATAATAATAACAAGAGATTAGCAATAATCGTGATTGAAAAAAACCTCGACGACCACCTCTCCCTGTAATAACGATTATCCAGGCAGCGGGGGCCGTCGACGTCTGATGTCGGCGTGTGTTTAAGAAAAAGTCGTAGCTCTATCTACGAAAGTCAAAAGGACCGATAAAACCGTGTAAAAGGGCGGTGGTGGTCAACGAACGTGGCGTGTATAGGTTATGTGTGCATGTGTGTACGGTATGCGATGCGTGTATACGGCTCTCGCGTGTATTGGTACGATTCAGATATGTGTGTATGTGCGTGTGTGTTATGCTTCTTTGTACAGAGTCCTTTACGAATACGGCACATGTTCTCTTCCCTCCCCCGCATCTGATACCGTACCGCGATAACTCGTGCTAACTTTCTCTCCTCCTTTTTCTTTTTCCTCCTCCCTCCCTCTCTCTCTCTCTCTTCCTTATCTTCCTTCCTTTCTCCCCTCCCCTATTTTCTCCCCCTTTCTTCTCGCGTTTTCATAAACTTGCTTTCCTTTTATCGGGAACTCTCTCTCGGCTCGACCCTTCGAGTTTTAACGAAACTCTTTCCTTATCTTTTTCTCCTTCAATGCGACGCGATGATATGTATGCTATTTTTTTTTCTTTTTAGAAGAATAGGCGGTTTTATATTTTTCTTTTTCTCTCGATTTTCGATCGAATATCGTCGATCCGAAGAGGTAGAGATCGTACTCTTGCAGCGTGTGCAGATTCGGAGCAACGATCGAGCATCGTCGACGCATTATTGGTTTCTCTTTTTTGAGCCTTTTTAATTTTCCACGTTTGTCGGTTTGCTCGATGAATATTTGATGCTCGCTTCGTTTCTGTTTTCTGTGGGTTATCCGTGTGTTATATATCGATTCGAGGTGGCGAGGGGTTTGTATCGAGGGGTGTGTTTTCAACGGTGATCCCCGTGCCTCTTTAACGTTGCAACATCCGCCGAGTTGTGTTCGATCCATGTTTGATTTCACGTTGAATTTGTTTAACATATGAGATTCTGTGACTTGGATGTGGATTGGATCGTGGCCAATGAATTTGTTCGATGTTCACTCGGTGATGTGTTTGTTGAACAAACGTTTGACCCGTAGTTTAATGCATCCTTGATTCATGTCAGATTTGTTGAACAGACTTGTATCGAATTTGTTCGATCAATTTCTTCCTTCTTTATTATCACATTTTTCTCTTTCCTCCTTATTTTTCTTCCTTTTTCTTTCTTTTCACTTTTAAATTCGTATTCAAATTATAGAAACTTTTAATTGCTTGGATATCGTTTGATTTATTCCTAGGTTTTTACGCGTTAATTTGTTTGATAATATTGTTTGCTTGATATGAAACGATTTATTTTTTTTTATAGAAACGACGAATTTTTGGAGCGGTGGTTGGTTTAAGCATTCGTTCTTTTTCTCGTTTATCTCTGCGCTCTTGCGCGATAATTTCAATGTCCTTCATTGTTAAGGCTGTGGATAAGAGAACGTAACCTTAGATAACAGAAAAATATATATAATTTTATACAATGATATTTTACAGAGCGCTTTCAGATATCATCTTTCATTTAACCATAAAAAAATAATATGATTTTTTTCTTCTCTCCATATCACGACATATTTTACGCGATGAATATTATTTTAGAGAATATTTTTATTCTCTCTATTTATTATTATATATATATATACGTTTATATGTATTAATTTTCATCATTTCGTTTTTAAAGAATAGTCTTTTTTAAATATAAGGAACGAAGAAGATGAAAAATGATTTATAAATAAATAAATAAATTGGATTGAAACTTAGTGAAAAAAATTATTCTACGTGAAAAAAATAATATAACAAGTATATATAACGAGTAATAACGTTTCTTGAAATATGAGGAAATTTTTACAAATAATAAAATGTTTCTAAAATGAGTCGCGAAGAATTATTATGCTTCAATAATATTTTGAAAAAGCTAAGAGAAAATCAATTGATCCAATTAAGCGACGAGTAAATTTTTGTTAAATTTTTATAAATGACTACGAGTAAGATTAAGATTTTTTGAAATATCGCGCGAAAAGTTGCGTTTTAATTAAACTTTAAAACTTGAAACTGTCTGCTAAAGGTGATACGAAATGAAATGGATCGGTGATCCAACAGGATAATTCAATTTTATAGATAATGAGATTTCTTGAAATAATGTATGAAGAAATATTAGACTTTATAAAATTTAGAAACTGGAAACTCGTTTCACGAAATTAACGAAAAGAATGAACGGATCTAATATAAGATAATATAAGATAAAGAGATTAGTTGTTATCAAAATTATATTTTTATGTAATATTCTTTAAGTTAATAATCTTATATAAACAACATTATATATTTTTTTTTTAACTAAACGATACATTGCTCTTAAATGGTGAATAAACTATACATGTTTTGTATTTAATTTTAATTTCTTTTCGAAATGTAACAATAAATTAAATTTGATATTTCGTGCATTTGCGATACATTTTAATGGAAATGTTTAAATAATGATCCATTTCATAATGTTAACGTCAAACATCACTCAAATCCATGTAGTTTTCATATGAATTTCAGATATTTAATTTGTATTATACGAGAAATTGAAAGATAACATTAAACTTTATATAGAAATTTTTGTATGACGAGGAATTTGAAATTCAACGTAAAATTAAATACGTATATATTCAGTGAAAACCGAATGAAATGTAAACTTTGAATTTTTCCATATTGCAAGAAATATATTTTATCATTATTTTTTTAAATTATTTCTAAAATCAGATAATAAAATGTTTATTATTATGTGTAAATTAATTTAATAACACCAAGTATAAATATAATAATAAATAAAAATAAGCATGAAAATTAGTATAAGTAAAATAATAATAAATGTAATAACTAATTATAACAATAAGGATGTATAATAACGATTAATTAATTGTTAACATTTATCGTATTTTTAATCACATTGTGCTTTCATAATAAAGTTATATTTTTACCAATAACATTTATTTCACTTTCTTCCAATTATAAAATTTTTAACATTCGTTATTTTTTAAATACGTAATTTTTTTTTATCCTAAAACATTTCTTATTCAATGATAACATTTAAAATTCATAAACTCTTAATATAGAAAAGTATATATATGTATACTTTCTATGTTAAAACAGAATGTTCATTCAATTGTAATTAAATAAATTCAATTTCCTCTTTTTTTTTCATTTTATAATTTCTTCTGCAATTTTTCAACATTTTTTTTCAACAATTTTTATTATAGAACTATAGCGACAATGTTAAAAGAAGAAACGTCAATTGGCCAATCTTTCTCATCAGCACGTACGTTTTGTGTCTTTATGATTCACCATTAATATCGTTTAACAGTAATACGTATATCCATAAATGTGTATTCGTACGAATATTTTTCATTTTATTTTTGCTCACGTAATAAATGTATACATCTTCTTTTATTTCTTCCCTTCTGTCCTTTCTCATTATTTTCTTCCTTTTCCTCCTATTCTGTTTCGTGTTTCCTCCATTTTTCATTGTCTTGTTTTCCACTTGTACGTGACAGATTTTAAGCTTTTTCATTTGAATAATCACTGGACACAGGTCGACTGGAGAAAAAGAAAATTCGAGCAACATTTCAACCGATGTGAATAATCCGGAATAAATTCACAAACGAATGAACTTGTGAACTTGTCGATGAAGATGGAGACAGGAATTTTTTTACAATCAACATGGTTTTTTTCAGTTTGTCTGCTTCGAATTCAATGATTCTTTTCGTCATATCACTCAATTGTTGAGAAAAATTAGAAATAGAATCATAATAGAATTGAATTTTTTTTCTTATTATCAAATCATTCAAAGATTTAAAAATCTTTTGACCATTTGTGTGTTATCCGTTCTACAAGTAGCTTCTTGGAAAGAGCAAGATAAGATCGAATTAAACTTTCATGTTTTACTTTTCTTTAATCCAAAGGTTTAATGCAAAGGTTATCTTATCTTTCATTTTCCTTTATCTTAATTCAATCTTTTATCTTTCATTTCTGTTTCACTCAATTTCAACTTTTATCTCCCATATCTTTTTAATCCTGTCCTAATCCCTATATTTCACCACACTTTATTTCAATTCGAACTCCCACTTTTCTCTAATTCAAATTCTTCCTTTCTCACTTTTTCCTTTTTCTATTTTCTACTTTCTTTCAACACTCAAATTCTATTTAACCTAACCTCAAGTATTTGACTTAAACCTCCCTAACTTCTCTTCCTATCTAGTTCAAGTTTCTATTTTCCACTTCTTTTCAACACAAACTAAACTTCCATTTCCCACTCTTTCTCAGTTTCAAACTTATATCTTTAATTTCTGTTTAACACGGCCCAAAGCCAAAATTTTTCAAACTCATATCTTCATCTCTCTGTAATTCACTTCCAAATTCTTATTCAAGCTTCCAATTCAATCAAAACTTTTAAATCGTTCATATTTCTTTTTTTTTTATTCAACTTCAATCTCTATCTTTCAATTCTCTTCTCCAGTATGTTTATTCTTATTTTATATATTATAATATTTCCTCAATTTATGCTTTTTTTCTATGTACTTAAAACTTTCTAGCCTGATCTAAAACTTTAATCCTCCACTGTTTTCAATCCAACTCAAATTTTTATTTTCCACTTCATTTTAACTCTAACCTTCCACTTCTTACTTTTTTCAGTCTGATCCAAATTCCTATCTCTAATTCCTTTTTTCAACACGTCTCAGTCACCTACATTTCTTTCACCCTCTATCCAATTTAATATTCAATCCAAACGATTATTTATTTCTTTCAAATCCCTTCTTAAACAAATCCCTTTTTATCCCCTTTCTTTAATTTTCTTTAATCCACGCAAAATTTCTACCTTTCTCTCTCTCTCTCTCTCCCTCTTCTTTCACTCTTTTCACTTCCTTTTCTTTTTTAATCCGCTATCCTCGACTGGACGTATCCCAACCAATTTCCAAATTCGTCCAATCTCCAACGATCTCTAATCCAACGGGTTGAACCCTGTCCCACTGCTTTTGTTTCTCCCTAGAACCCCTCCCCCTGAACTTGTCCGTCAATTACACCCGATTGCAACCGATCGAAATCCAGCCACGGCGTGGTCAAACAGGTTTCCCCATCTCGGGGAAACGGATTTGTTCGCCGACGAGTGTATCGGATCCCTCATCCCCTCCCCCTCCCCTTTAAGCTTTTGTGTTTCTCGAGGGACGTGGAGGAGAAGGGGGATAAAAATCAGGGGGATATTTCGCGGATCGACGTTCATGCCGGATTGGAGGACAGGTCACGTCTCATTTTATCTGTGTTGTCAGACGCGGAATCGAGTGGGCGAGAGAAAGGCGAATCCTACGCGCGTGTGGGACTCGTAAAAGGGATCCGGATCGAGATAAGATCGATCGATGCCCGACTCGTGTCGTTCGACGATTCATTTTCTTTCTGCTTTTGTCCCTTTGCTATTGTTCCAGATAATTTTATTAAGCGAAATTGTGCGTGTTGCTCGAATTGAAACGGCTGCTTACTGATCTTCTGAATGCTCGCTTCTGCAAAACGTTCTAAATCGTTCAAAATCTTTCTTTCTTTGCGTGTGTTTTAACTTTTTGTTTTTTTTTGTTATGTTATGTTGTTTCGGTTGCTTTTGTCATAAGAAATTGACGAGAGAAAAAGTAGAAAATCGAGATCGATTAATTGGAAAAAGAAATTTCGAAGAGAAAAGTGAAGAGGGAATATGAAGAGGACGGTATTCTCGAATTAAATTCGTTAAAGAAATTGTTGAGTTTCGATTCTGTTTATAAAATACAAAGAGATTTGACGCGATTTAAAGGGGTTTAAATATTGGATAATGATTGCGATTTAAAATTGAATTCTATCGAAATTGCTTCGAAAGTTCAAACGGAATTAAATCGGATTCCATTGAGTCTTTTTTTTCTTTTTTACACCATTGTGTAAATTTTATCACTTTGTTAAATATTTGTTAACTTTTGTGAGTTTTATAAAATTAGTATCGTGTAGGAATATTTTATACTTTTATGTTTCATTCGGATGAATTGAGTTTTAAGTACGAATTAGCATTCATAATTATCGATTAACGATAAACCGACGAATTTTTTCTAACGACGATTATTAAAAATTAAATTTAAAATCTTGAAATAACGATTATCATATAAATCATATAAATTTCATATATATAAAAATTATTGTTTTTTAACAACGTTTTTAACAAACAATCTTTTATTTTTAATATTAACTCAATTTTCTTTATAATAAATATCGATTATAATGAAGTGATTATGATAAGGAAGAAAAACGGAAGAAATTTATCATACGTGTACATAACATTCTTCTCAACAATAAAATTTAAATATACGTTGAAACTTGAAATCGTTATTTCACGTGCTTTCGACTAATGAAGGAAATTCAATTCAAGCGATTTACAGTTCAACCAATTCGAATCGCGTTTTCGCATTAGTTTGTTTTAAAAACACTCGAAACGTACTGCTAAATTATCGATATTCGATTAAGTCGCGATCCACATAAAGCTTTGGCTAAAGAATTCAAATTTAATGGCAATCATCCACTTCAAAGAGCATTAACCATCATATTCGAAAATAGAAAAAAAAAAAAATTTAATTCAAACAATCATTACATTCAATGCAACTTAATATAAACTTTTAATAAGATTACCTCAATTTTTTTCTCTTAAATGTAAAATAATTTTGATAAAATTTTAATTGCACCGTGCTCCATTTTATTATTTAAAAGGTTAATTATATATTTCTTAAGAAAAAAAAAAAAAAAAGAGAAAGAAAGAACTGAATTTCCAAAATTTTTTGAATATCTTATTCCCTCATATTTCTCGTATTTAATTTCGCCTCTAATTAATTAACGAGTGGAAAATTCCGGACAAATCGCGTAGAAACTGTTCCTGAGGTGAATCGAGGTTAAATTTAATCTCGTTTCCAGTTCAGAGAGGCAGATTTAACGAAAAATAAATTATTGTTGGTACGGTAGAATCGTGTTTTTAAACACGTTATTAATCATCCGAGTGCGGACTCTGCTCTATTAAATACCAAATTTCTGTTAATCATTATCTTCATTTCGCGGTTTCGTTTCATCATTCATTTTTAATTAATTGTTTTTCCATTTACAATTCGTCACTCATTCATGTCGTTCATTCATAAACGTTAGACACCATATAAAAATTTTTATTAGCTATCATAACGGAAATTAGATATTTTCTTGTGAATTTTAATTTTTTCAAATAAAAGTTGAAAAGAGTATATCCAATAATTGGAAAAAAAATTTTTAAATCTTTTTTTGCCTTTCTTCTTTTCCCCTTTTTTTTTATATGTATATATAATTAGTTTGAAATGTTTTTTTTTTAATCTTGTTTTTGTTCAATTTAAAATTATCATCTGCATATTTTGAAATTCCAATTTTTTTAAACAGGTTATCCGTGTTTCTTTTATTCGAAACGAAGTTTCGTGTTTCTTTCTTCATTTTTATATTCAAAATAATCTTGTTTCATTTATTACGTATGTATGAAAGTTTGTACAATAAAACCATTCTTCTTATTCTATAATTTTACATTCTTGCTTAAATTATACAATATATATATATATTTTTTTTGTTTTTTCTGTATTTAACTTCAATCATTAATTCTCAGAATGTATACATATTATTGTTATTATTGAATGATAAACCTTCCATTAAAATTTCTTATTATCAAAGAAACAATATTCTTAAAACTTTTGTCAACATTTTTGGTAAACCTTCAAGTCTTTTTTCAATTTTTTTTTATGCTTTTAACAATTATTCCTCATCTTGATTTCTATCTTATTTTTAACTTTTCTTTTCATTCTTAAAAGATAAAAAAAAACAAATATTTTTAAAATTATATCAACCTCTCAATATCAAAAAAAAAAAAAATTATAAAATTATTATAACGCGCAAAATAAATAAAACAACTTCTCCAATTTCTTTAACCTCTCTAACTTTTCACTCGACAAATTTTATCCTTTCTAATACCAAAAAAAAGAAACGTTCCAACAAAAACAAAACTTCGAACCGCCTCGATTTCACCCTCTAACGACTCCAAACTCGATCCACACTCGACTCTCCCCATCTTTGGGGATTCCCCATCAGAATCGATTCGAACGATTTATCCCCCGAACCCTTTCATCTTTATAAAACTCGTCCATTGTTCCCAAATCGACGTTCTCGAATCCATCTCTTCGTCATCATCCGCTCCCCGCCTCCCCCATGTTTCGCGTTTCACGAAAATCTAGAAACCAGGTCTTGTTCACAGGGATGCACACCCCTTGATGCTGGTCTCTTGATATGCTTTCCTCTTCTCGCTCTCCTTTCCACACCCCCTTCATCCCTGTCGTCATCCTCTTCTCTCTTTCTCTCACGTGCACACACACACACACACACACACACTGAACCTCTCATCAACCACTCATTGTAGCTCGAATTCCCAATATTACAATAAAATTCGAATATCGATGATCTGAATTCAAACAATCGTATGGGGATAGATCGAGGAACAAACAGCTAAGAATCCTGATGCACGCACAAATATTATTGAATTTATTATTGCAGAGGACAAATGCAATTTTTCTTCGAATTCGAGGATCGACAGGGATGGTGCAGGGGTGAGTTGATTGGTCCCTTGGCGGTATTCAGGGTGTGCATCGTGCGACATACAAATTCACAATCTGACGAATCCTTCGATTTTTCTTTGTCGTGTCTCTCCCTTTCTTCCTTCGTTCTGTTATTCTTTCTTCTTTTTTACTTTACTTTACAGGGGGAAGCTGGCAAACATTTTGTCCAAACAAAAATCCTTCTTGTGCGCGGTTGATCTTCGAGAAACTTAAGATGCTTAAGGGTCGATGCTTAAGGGTTGTGTCTTTTCTTTTTTTTAGTTTTTCTCTTCTCTTTCGTTGCGTAAGGTAATCGAATAGCTCGCGTTGGGGGGTAATAAACGACGCTTTGAAATTTCAGACGATCGTTTTTCGAGAGAGAGAAAAAAAAAAGAAACTTTTCGTTCTCAATTTGGAATGGATGGTTTGTAATTTGCTCGTTCTCGGCTCGTATTTTCTGTCCTTTCTGCTCCATTCGCCTCCAACCGTTTGTTTGTTCGTTCGTTTGTTTATTTATTTATTTATTTTCTTCGCTTTTTGTTCAATGATCGTGTCTAAAAATGTTTTCGTGTAGAATGACAAGTGTTCATCTTAGCAGAGAAAGTAGAAAAATGATTTTTTTCAAGCTTATATAGGATCGATGATTACGTGTGACGATGTTAATTATAATAATAATTATTTCGTTATATTTTAACAAAGCATACCGTTGATCAAGTACCGTCTTATACTGACTTTATATTAAAAATGTAATAAATAGATGCACAAGGGATGAAAATGGACGAGAAATCTTCCCCCTTCGTACGGATGGTAAACGCGATTTACAAAATTTGTGCAAATTTTATTTAACATCTCGTCGTGATCTCTTAAATGAAACAAATATGTGAATTAAAATCCGAAGAATTATATCGACCGGGATAACAATTAAAATGGAAATTTTTGTCGGAAAAAAATTCTTCCATCGTCTATTTTCACCCCCTTAATGCCTTTTAATTCGTCCCTTCATTTTCGTTTAGAATCACCCTGTATATTTCGTGTATCATACAATACGATTTGTATTGTCTCTTTTAATTTTTCTCACCATACGTAGTACTTACGAACAATTGTCGATGAACAATTTGGATTTGTATATATAACTATGTCGTACAGCTATGTAGGCGACCGTGTATGCGTGTCTGGATGGATGTAAGTACTTGTGCAGTAAAACGCGACGAAATGGTCGAGTCTTTCACTGGAGTACAAGGTTTATCGTTTCTCGAACGCGTCTCCAACACATATTACGTAACATTCTTCGTTCCTAGAGGGGTGATTCTTCGTCACCAGTGATATCGTCTCGCGTTTATACACAACAGACAACTCGTCACTCTTCACTCACTGATCTGGTACACTGCGTACACCATGTTTTTTACGACTTTTTCTTTAAAATTTTTTCCCAATAATTTCGATCTGAAAAATTATAGGATATCGTTTGAATTAGATGTTATTGGATTGTAAAAAGAAGTTTGCAAAGCGATTGAATGTTTAAAAGAAACGTTAATTCTAATAGAAGATAATATTATTTTAAAATGGAAAAGGATATATTTTTATAAATATTTTAATTCGCGTGTTCTTTCAATTTTTGCAATTACGCGAACAAATTCGAGTAATTTGGATATCGAAGAAATATTTTTAAAAATATAAAGAGCATTTGAATAAATTCCATAATTTTTCAGATGGAATATTCTTCCTTCGATTCTTTTCCTTTTTTTCTTTAAAAAATGTCCTGTTTTCTTTCTTCTTCTTCTCTTCCTATTTTTACAATGCCACTGATTAGTAACGGTTCGTTAAGAGTAAATTATTGTCACGTGTATACATATATTGCTTAGAAAATTGTCTTTAATTGTTCATGAAGAGATTTTTTATTGTTCTGGTGCAATCGTTTCTTGTAATTGATATACTTTGGATATATAACTAGAATTATTTGTTCGATGGAAAGAAAATTATATTTCGAAGTAAGATTGACTTATTTTATTTAAAGTTGATAAGAAGAAATCATTTTGTAAAGCGATTTTTAAATACGTGTTTTTCATTGAAGTTTCATCGAAAACAAAATTGTATTCTCTTTTCTTTTTCCAATTTGTATCTATTCAACCGAGAAAATCAATAATTAATTAATAGCCTTTTAATAATCTAATTACACTTGTTAATATCACAGTAAAATTAACAATTTAAAATTAACATTGTGTCATTATCACTTGAGCAATATATCCTCGATATATCTTTTATTTTAATCTTAAAATTACGAAAATCTGTTTTTCATTAATGATCGTCCATCAAGAGTTATAATTTTCGTAATGGAAATTGGAAATTCAGAATTCCTGTTTAAATTGCTTAACAATTTTCTGGAATATTCTTTCTATCCTACTTAACACTTTCTCTAAAATACATAAATTGGATCGATTCCGACAAAGTTCGTATAAATTTCTAACTTTACTCGAAAGGTTGAAAGATATGTTGAGCTTGAAATAATATTGCATAATTAAAAATTCTCGAGGGACAAAAGGAAGACAAAACAAAATTTGTGATAATCTGGATTAATTATCAGTTTCTGCGCCGAGCAGCCATCAGGCTTTCGTCCGATTTACATTTACGAGGCAAATAAATATATCTATTGTTTCGAAAGAATCGATTTAATCAGAAACAATCAACGAACGATTGGAAAAATTGTCGAAGAAAAATATCAGAGTGCAAATTAACTTGATGGACGGCACTGAATTGATTGTATTTTCCCTGTATTATTTTCGATTATGCGAAATCTACGTTGTAAATCGATTTTGAAAGATCGATGATATCTCGTATTCAAAAATAAATAAAAATAAATAAATTCTTCTTTTTATCATATATATAATGCAATTAAGTGAGTGTTTTGAGCGTGTTCAGTTCAGTTTTTATTTGTCAACATTTAAATTCGAATTAATGTAAATATTCTAAAATCTTCAAGTAACATTTTTACAATTAAAATTCGTTACGAAAACGGTATAAAGATTATTAATTTATTTTATTTCCTTACAATCTTTTATCGTCTCATCTTTCAATTCTAATTGTTTCGAGAGGTGCATACAACGATATTTCCATTTTGAACTCGTTTTATAAAATATTCTGTTTTCTTTCTTCCTTTATTTATTTATTTCTTTTATGCGCCACAATCGTACAATCTGGAAACGATATCACTGGTTTTCAGAAAGTATTCGTGACCTCAAAGATAGCGATACTATATCAATATGACAATTCGTAACTTTTAGAGTTTCTTAAGAATTAAGTGATGAAGGCTGCTTTCTACTTATTTCATTAAAAAAAAAAAAAAACTAATGAAAAATAATTAAACGTAGAATATTTTCTATGTATGCATACAGAAATAAATAGGAAATAAGTATATATACATACATACACATATGTACCTATGACTAGGTTTAAATAAATCAAATTTTTAATAAAGTAAAATCGAAACGAATTAATCGAAGAACAACGATTCGAGATAATTTCGAGAAAATAAGCTGACTGTCAGAGCATAATAACGAGGCCGTTATATTTAGATTAAATAGAGAATTTAATATCTTATCGTCAATGAATACAATATCTCTAAAATTTCTAGAAATGGTATCATTTTCAAATCTATATCGATACTTTTCTTTTTTCCCTCCCCAATAATCAATCACGTAATTAAGCATAAAAAATTCAACAATACGTTCTTGATATAGTTTCAATCATCTTCAGCGACAGTCAACTCATTACCTAAATTTATTTCGAGGGAAGAAACTATTTATTATCGTAAGAAAATGTACAATTTATTCGTCCCATGTAAATTGATGTCAATTGTCGTCATCTAAACGCGAATTGATCCCATTGATTCCATATTTCGTAAAAATCTGAATTTTATATATATATATATATATGTATATGTATTTTTTTTTCTCGTATGATAAAGAATATACATTTATACACATCTTGCAATAACGAAGAAGAAACGAAGAAAACTCGTTTTCGCAGAAAACAGCCGAAAATAGATGAAACAAAGAGGTACGGAGCAGCCTGGTGTTCTCTGGATCGCGATTCGATTCGAATATTTACACGTACCTATGTGCGTGTGTTAAATTATGAATGTATATACGTGCGCATGCGTACGTCGAAGATCCCTCATCCACGAATTTTATCACATTTTAAAAATAACTTTCGAGATTTTCGCAGTGATGGATTTTTCTTTTTTTTTTTTTTTTTTTAAGTTTAATTAACCCAAGAAACCAAATCGAGCCCAACGAACGCTTTCTTTTTCGATGTATTTTTAATATCGAAATCTTTCCATCGATTTCCATCTTCTATTAAAAAACTTTTTTCGTCTCAATATAACTCAATGACACGAAAAATTGTAAATAAATTTTCTTCCACGTTTAATACGTACAAGCTGTGATAAAAATCGATACGATATAATACGATTTGTCGTTCGAAAGCCCTTGCATTTGTTTCAAACAACTTGTTCCTCTCTTGTTTTATGCTCGCTACTTTATTTCCAGTGGCGTTGCAGACTTAACGTTAAATGAGTATCGCTGAACGTCTATTAGTCTTTAATTTGAGAATGGTTTTGAAAATTGTCGTATTTAATTACAATCTTGTTGTTACAAAAGTTGTAATAATGAATATCTAAGTTTAATAGCCCGTGTAATTTTTAAACCATAACGAAAATTTTCTTTTTATTCATTCTCGATATTTATCCCTGGTTTTGTTGACAATTCGCTCTTGAAATTTTCGGAATAAAAATTCGAAATAAAATACGAAACGCAAGTTTCCCCTCTCATCAATATTTAAAGCGGCAATTTCGAGAAATTAAGGACTGGCTTTTATTCAACCGAGGTTCCCCTGCGAGAAATTGAATCTTTGAAAAGGGAGGAGGAATCTTCTGGGTACGACGTCGATACCTGACAAAAATTCCTACCAGCGTTCCGTGAATGCAAATATTTAAGCTCCTCGAGACCCCGCCAGTCTCATTACGCGACTCCTGCAGCATTTACCAGATACTTTCAGGAATTTTTGGCAGCCAGTGCTCTCCAGTTCGTAAGATATTCGACTTGGATCGAACACGAGGCCTTTTCACCCATAGCCATTTCTAAGTTGATAGCCAATGAATATTCCTCGTCGCTTCTAACTAGTTCAAACAAATCCCCGACTCCCTACACTTTTATTTATCTTTGCTTCTTTATTTGCACTCCTTTGCTTCCTTTTCACGCTCGTTTCTCGTTTATCTCTTTCTTTACTTTCCTTTCTTCTCTACAGTCGAACCCCTACAACTAGAAAATCTTTGTAACAATTTCGCTCTTATTCTTACAAATCGAGATGCAGTTATTTAACTATTGTTGATTTACCTCTGCAACTCGAATTCACAGTTCGATCTCTGTTATGATAACTTCTTTATTGATTACGTATAATTGAAAGTAAAAAGAAATTTTTGTTTTTTGAAAAATTCGAGTTATCGAGGTTCGACCAATCATATCTTTCCCTCCTTTGAATTTCGTTTCATCGGGAAACACATTTTGCAAAACAACGCGTTGCTATTCGTGCTAACCGACGTTTGCTGTGTTCGGTGAACGATTACGAGCGAATGATTCGTGTTTAGAAGGGAGAGGCGAAGATAAAGACAGGAAACTGGAGAGGAGAGATCGTTTGGAATAAGTGATCGGAGAAAGTGAAAGAGAACATACATTAGCTGAGTGATGCGTCGCGAGAAATCCCTGAATAAGGTTAGATCGACGCGGAGAAAATGTCGGATTCTGCGCCTGCGCGTGCGCATGCGCGCCAGCCTCTTCTTTTGTTCCAGGTTTGTTCTTTTGGAATTTTATTTCTTTCTTGTTCACTAATTTTCTCTCTTCTTTTTTTTTTGCTTTCTGAAAGGTTAGCGAGTCGAAGGTTAGCGAATTTTTAATTTAATTAAATTAAATTTCTCAAATGATTTCTGATTTTCGAGTGTCACTTGAACTCGACATTTTGGCGTCTGCGGCTTTTAGACTTTAAAGCGGTTTTCGTTATTGCTTTTAACAGAGTTTGTTCTTGATAGGTTATATAATATCGATTTATACATTGCTCGTACGCAAAAAAGTATCTCGAGCTTCGTTCGAAAGTTTACGTGTACAGTTTTTAAATGAAAAGAAATTCGCATTTCGTTGCTTTGTCTACGCGATTCGGGGCATCAGAAATCTATCTAATCTTACCGAATCCATAAAACAGAAGTTGCAAAAGTTAACCATCAATTCCAATATCTACGTCCTTTGTCAAATTGAAAGAAGAAAAAAATTCATAAATTATTCCCTGCATCTGAATTTATCTCGTACACGTTTTGAATTTATTTATTATATCATACTTACGACGCATTTACGTCGCTCGAAAGCAAATAGAAGCAAATAAATTATTTCCAACCACCGCTACCCTAAATTCAGAATTTAGATTTCGACATGAAATATCACCACATCTACCCACCAACCTCTCATCCTCCCCGACGAAGGTTCCAATAATTCCACCACCTTCCCCAGCCATCTAGCAGCCAAAATTTATTTTCAAACCGGGCCGACGCCGCTCTCTCGAGACACGCGTGCAGAAACGAAAGGCGAAAAATAAGAGAGGGCGTAAATAATTGACGCGCGTGCGGAGAGACGTGGCTGGGGGGTGAAAAAATCCGACATTCAGCTCCGCACCGATCTAATATTCCCTTATAGATCATGCAATCTTGATACCCCGTCTCGAACTCGTTCCTCCTCCAATCTTTCCGCACCCTTCCTTCCCTCCTCTCCGTCACTCCGTATTCCCCGCATTCGACTCGATAGGTCGACGTCCCGACGCCCCTTGTCAGTCGAGCGCGCCTTGGCAGTGGAGAGTAGTGTTGGTTCCAGCTTTAACCCAAACCTCCGGCTATCTTGGTCCCGTTGGTCCGCAGGTTAGAGTTCCTCCGGTCCTCCTCTGGAACCCACCGTACAAGAAGAACAGGAAAACAAAGACACTATAGACTTTTCCGCCCGGCCGACAATTACTGCTAAATTGGCTCGGCTGAGACTCTCCGCTTTTCTTTTCTTTTCTTTTTTTTCTCGTTTCTTTTGCTCACCAGCCACCACGATAATTGTTGGGCATATGTATATATATATATACGGCGACTTGTTTATCTATTGTGTAGAAAGGGCGAGCTCGAAGGATAGGTTCACTTGGGGTGCTCGTTCGAGGTGGTGGAAGGATCTATTAAGTGGCTTTTGAGCGGGTATATTTCGAACGGGATGATTCTAGATACATAATTTTGTAAATTATGGATTTAAACACGATCCGTTTTTTACCACTTTTCTTCTCGTCGTTTCGATTTTGGATTCGTGGTCAGCCATTTTCTTCGTGTACACGTGAATATGTAGATAAGAGTGGGAAATGATTGCAAATGCGTTACGATAATGGCTTACGAAATCCATCAATTGTCCGCTATTTTCAACAGCCAGTTGTGCCAGTTCTTTGTATCGGGATTCCTGCTTTCGTGCAGATGAAACGTGTCTTATCCCCCACTTTCTATACAAAAGCACTTGTCGCAATATTTTTTTCTCGATTAGTAACAGATGCATCTAACGAAATAATCAAAGATAAATTAAAAAAAAGGAAACGAACGAATAACGCAACGATCAATTTTAATAATAATTTTTCAACAAGTACAAAGCGAGCATCGTACAATCCCTCGCAATTTTATCACAAATATTTACCGCGAAAGGTATTTTCATTCGCGGTAAAAAAGGATATTTCTCGAAAGAAGATAACTCTATTTGCAATTTTTCCACGACACTCGAGAAAGAGGAGGAGCAAAACTGAAGGAAAGGAGCAAAAGTGATGGGAGGTCCCTAAGAGAAGAGGAGTGATCGGGAAGCGTGGAGAACTTACCTGTTTTCGCGGCGAACGAAACGTCCTTGGGATGGTTGGTCTTGATGGCGTTCATCCGTCTGTTCTGGGGCCCCTGGCCGCCTATGCACCCGATGCCGGGCGTCTGTCCGTGTCCGGGGGCCAGGCCGCCGGGCCCCGACGCGGGCCCGCCCGGGTGCATGTGCTGCTGGGTGTAGCCCGGCGGCCCCTGGCCGCCTGCAACCCCGCCTCCGCCCAAGGGCGCGGCCCGGACCCTCGGCTGCTCGACCGGAAGTACGCGGCGCCTCTTCTTGGGCAGCTTGGCTCGCGCCTGCGTGTGACTGTAATACATCGCAAAGTTGCTGACGATCACGGGCACCGGCAGGGCGATGGTCAGTACGCCGGCCAGGGCGCAGAGGGCGCCCACGAACATGCCCACGTACGTCTTGGGCACCATGTCTCCGTAACCGACCGTGGTCATCGTGACCAAGGCCCACCACAGGCCCAACGGTATGCTCTTGAAGTCGTTCTTCGGATTGTACTGGGTACGCTCCGCGTAATAGACCAGGCTTGCGAATATGACGATGCCCAGGACCAGGAAGAAGACGAGCAGGGTGAGTTCTTTGGCGGAGGCGCGGAACGTCTGGATCAGGATCTTGAGGCCGGACGAGTGGCGGGTGAGCTTGAACAGTCTCATGATTCGTATTATGCTCAAGAACTCGAGGATGTCGGCGTTCTCGAGGTGGGATGCGAAGCGTTGGAGGGCCAGGTCGAGGTAGAAGCTCAACGTCGCCACCATGTCGATCAGGTTCACCGAGCTCTTGATGAACACGCACCGGTTCGGGCTCGCCGTGATCCGTATTAGGAACTCGAGGGTGAACCAGGCGTTGCACACGCACTCGATGTAGAAAAAGAAGTCGTGAGCGTTCGTGTGCGTTTTGTCCACCGCCCAGGAGCTCCCGTTCCCCGTGTTCACCGAACGGTTCACGATCACCGGCACGCGCATGTCCGGGTGCGTCTTCAGGCAGAACGACAGGATAGAGATGCAGATGAACAGGACCGAGACTATGCTGATCACCTGTTTACCAACATTTACGCCACTTTTATTAATCGGGCCCATTCCTTCGCCGTTCCATCGCGATTAAATGAAATAAAGCAAAATATTGTATGTAAATGTACGCGTATATATCGTAATTCCCTCGATTCGTTATTATAGTACTGTTACGCTTATTGGATCGTGAAAAATGTTATTTAGCGCGCTGACAATTTTGAAAAAGAGAAACTTGGCGAGGGAATCCGAACAGGTAAAAAAAGAAAACCGCGAAACCGTGAATCAGGGGGATCGACGCGAGTTTCAGTTTAGCCAACCTTCGTAGAAAAAGGAGAACAAATTCCGCGGTGCTTCCCTCTTTGGGGCAACGTTAAAAGTTACCGCCGTTTACTGATCGCTGTTGTACCATCGATCGATCGATCTTCCTTTGAGAAATGTCTTCGATTTATGAAAAACGAAATTGTTGTTAAAAAAAGGAGGGGAGAAATAAAGATATATATATATATATATTATAATTTCTCTCGAGTCGTTCTTTTAAAAAATTGTATCGCATTTTATTCGTTTCTGTATAATTTCGTTGCGCTTCTTTGTGAAACTTGTAATGCCACGAGCTAAAGTAATCATCGTGTTCCTGGAAACGAATTGAGAAAGGTATTGTAATAATTTCACGTCAACTTCACGTGGCGGGACAGGATAATGGAACTCGAGACGATAATAGGTGAAAGGAATCGTATAGGTAAGACCGGATGAAATGAAAATAAAAGCTGGAATGAAAAGTAATACGAAAAGTAAATTCTCCAATAGTTAATCGCTTCTTGGCCGTTCGTTCAGTTCCACTTTTCTTAAGCCACGGATTAATTTTTACTCCCAACCGCCGATTCTATACGCGCCTATCCCGTTACTTAATTCCCAAATTTATATTCTTCCAAACGAACGATGGATGATACATTTGTGAAATACGGATGAACAAGGAAACATCGTCGAACGATGATAATATCCACACGAAAGCTGAATGAATTATTGAATAATAGATATTACTAGTTGGCGAGTCATTAGTGTGATTTATTAACGATGTAATTATTATTAAAATCCAGATGACGTGGTATCAGTTATCGAGGCACGTTTATAAATGTATAACGTTGCCCTTTCGCCAGCCTGTCTATATGTATCTTCCCAAATGGACGATTTGCCGATATACTCTAATACTCTAATCCTCATACTTGATGCACACTGCATGTAACGATCTTGTGTACAGTGCGTTTAAACATTCACGTTCGATCTAGAATATACATATAAATTATCGAATCGTGAAAGAAAATTTTATTTTACGACGAATGTATTTTTTTTTTTTTTTTTGGTAAACGAAACGAATATGTAGATGTTTCCTCCTCTCTTTTGCGAGTATCGGAAATTCTGTACAAGTTTATTATCATGAACAAGTTTTTCATTGAACGTGAACCTATTTACAACGTTAGTTTACGTCGTTTACACAGCCGTGCACTACAATTGAAACTTTTCAGTTCGATTCACTTCTTTCTCGTTATCAGCGGCGAAAAGAAACAAATGAAAAGCTGTCTTTGCGAAAGAAATTTTAAAAACACGCGTATTGTTACTTTGCTCGAATAACTACGCTAATTACTGCAGCAGATTTCACGATCGAAACCTAAATATATATATATATTTCAAAAAAGATCGTGTTTGCAAACAGCTCAATAAATATTTTTCTAATATATTTCAACATTCTGCAAATAAACGATTGTAACGATCTTTTGTTTTAGAGATTTTTATACGAAATATTGTTATATAATTTTTGTAAAAGTTTGTAAATTAAGAATTCAATATGTGAAAACATTGATCTCAAGATTCTTTTTTTCTCAGAAAAATGCTCAACTTACTTCGTGAAAATTAATGATTAACTTCGTAAAATTTAAGATTTCCTATTCTTTGTCAAAATTAATTTATATATTTTAATATCACGAGAAAATAATTGTCACGATACAAAGATACACCTTTCTCATACTTGCTCCGATAACATCAAAAACTACGTACTAATAATTATACATTAACAATAATACTGTGTAATTTTTAATATTAATATGATCACACGTAATAATTAATATCGAACGTTAACTCTTGACTCGTAATTTGATCCAAAGATAAAAGTGATTAGAAAAATCTTGTTCTTGGAGGAGAAATTTTCTTTCCACACACGAATATACAACATTTTATCAAGAGTTGACGCTGAAATAACAATGTCATCGATGCAATCAAAATAAAATATTAATCGAATAAACACAAACGAGAGGTTAAAATAGTTGCCGTTAACGATACCAAATTCTACGTCTTCGCAAAATCATTTCCAGAGATGTCAAAATCTATTCTTTCTCCAAATTTGAACACCCCCCTCGACAGACGGAAACTTTCTCGAGGAATCAATTTCGTTACAAAATCTACAAGACGCCGTTTTAATCCAAGGATCGAAACTCCTCGTACACAAACTTTACCGCGAATTTACGTGAAATTTAACCCGATATTAAATTTCCCAATCGAACCGCTTAAATCGGCTGAAGCCGTTTCAACCTCCCGTCTAAATCCATCTCGTCTAGATCAACAAATATACACACGGAAAATATAGAAAAATATGTGTCGTGATATATCGTGAAGTATATATATATATATACAAACCTTGGCTCCAAGGGAGGAGTACGGTTCATCGAAGAGCGACCACATCTGGGGCTTGAGCTTTTGCCACCACGTGAGGGTGCCCTCGTAATACGCCTCCTCGAAACCGAACTTCCTTGCCAGTTCCTCGTCGGTGGGCTTCTCGGTATCGAGGTCCAACCTGTCGAGGACTGTCAGCGTTTCCTGCGTGTCCCGATGCTAGAAGAGCGGGTCGGGGTGGAAGAGAGGAGGGATGCAACAACGATCGTTATTCGTACCTGCGAAACTCTCTCGTTCTCTCGAGGGTGCTTTTTTTTTTTTTCTTTTGTTTGTTCGTGCTTTCCTCGGGACACGGATAAAGCGCGTGCAAAGCGTATATGTACATGTATGTAGCGTGAATCGTCACACAGACACGTATGGAGGGATCATTCCGAATTTTACGTCATCTAACTCGGCTGGTTTCGAAACTCGTTCTCCCTTTTTTCGTTTTTTCTGTTGTTTTTGTACTGTTCGAGCGAGGGGGATGTAAGGGAGACACGTTGATCTCGAAAGGAAAATCTTCGTATAAATATTTATATGAATATTAAAGATTTGTATTATCGGTTTTTGAGTCGACTAAGGAAAGTATTGCCATTTCGATCTTTCGATCCCTTCTAGATTCAAAGGATTCATATCTCTTTGCAGGTGGTGGTACTCGATGTTACGAGAGAAGGATTTGATCGATGTTTACAATCCAGATTTGAAACTTGGCGTTCCTCGTCAAGCATCATTTCTTCCAAAAAAAAAAAAAGAAAAATTCGTTTCCAATTCTTTTTCGTACTCTTTCTCCTCCTCGATGAGGTATCTCTCGTTGCGATTAAAAAGATTTCTCTTTCTCTTATTACGCTCTTATATTAAAAGGGACCTCTAATCCTCTCGTTTATAACGCGATCACGGTGTAACCAATCGCGTCCCAGCCACCAACAACGTATCATCGCTGGAGGAAAGGGTGGAGGCATCGATTTCGCTGATCCCCCAGTCATCCCACGTGGCGCATTTGTTTCAGCTGCCACGTGGAATTGGCGATTTCCACGGAGGTAATGCCGTCTCGACGACACGAATTGGTCGCGAATTCAACCGACCCATCATCAATTTCACCCGATCCCATTATGCTCCACGTTTCAACACGGTGTTCTAAATCATATACCGTTTATTGTACGAGCTCTCGAGGCTGGATATAGGTTGAAGACGATGGGATCGTTCTCACGATCGATTATTTTTATTCGTGTAATACGATTCGATTTCACGAGTTATTAATAATACGAGTTTTCGATTGGAGTGTCGATCGATGGAAAGTTTATTGAACAAGTTTGAGGTGTCGAACGAATGGATTTATCATCGTATCTTAAGTGAGATAGCTTCGAAACCAGCATCGTTATTTGCGTTGAATCAAATTATACGTAAATAATATATATTTTTGTTTATATATATATATATATGTATAATAAATTTAAAATTAAATTTAAAAACATGCTTCGATACAGTATACAGTATAGATTCTAAAAATCAAAATTGGTAAATAAAAGTTTAAATACGCAGAGATATCGAAGAAAGTTTTAAAGGAAGGAAAAAAAGGCAAATTCATTCACAATCTAGCAAAAAAGAAGAGAAATATATATAAATTGCGAGAATCGAAAGATATTCTTCTAATTTTATATATATATATTTTTTTATTACACTATTCTCACGATCTCATAAAGAAAGAGAGAGAAAAAAAAAGTTAATAAAATGGTAATAATCGAAACACGGGAATTGAATCTCTTCGATTCCCCTGTTTCCAATTTGCATACGCAAACATTTAATATTCCTACCCGAGAAACAATCACTGATTGCGTTTTATACAAGGCTAACACAATAATTAAGGAAGAACAACTTTCGAGAGAGAAAAACACACCGATTTAATCAGTTTCTCTTTTCACCTGATCGTCCTGTTATGCCGTCCTGTTTTACCGACCGATGGGCAAATCATCAGTTCTGTTATTCGAATCGAGGAACGTAATTAATTCGAATCGGGTTCGCGAACCTAGTGTTTCATCGTCTACTGTTCAACCTAAATTAATCCTAATCACCTGTTTTTCTTTCTTTCTTTCTTTCTTTCTTTCCTTTTTGACCGGCCTCGTTTCACCTCGCGTTCTAACTGGAATTCGATCGTAATCGTTAATTGCCGCCGATATCGATCGAGGTTTTTAAAATTGGAACGGATCGTGCTTGTCTTCCCTCTGTGATCACGAAAGTCCTAGCTTTGGGGACGTGATTTTTATTATTATTTATTTTTTCTTCTTGACTTTTTCAAATTGATTTGAAATTTTTTTCATCGCTTTGGGGGACGTTTCGATTTTTTTTTTTTTTGGTGATTTGACATTGCCTTCTCGATTTTTGATTTATTAATACGTAAATCTGTGGATTTTAGAATAAAATTATTTAGAATAGTTTAAACGTACTATTTGTAGAAATTCTTTTCTTTTAATTAACTTCAATTTAAAAAAAAAAAAAAACAAGCAAAGTTCGTTTGTTACGCTATACTGTTTTTTCATGACAAAATGCTAATTCACTTCACAAACTATTTCGTAAAAGAGAAGCGTAATTTCTGATATTTCACTCAAAACTGGAAATATTTTCATAGTGGAAATATGGTACAGAAAAATCATAGAAGCGAAGAAAATAAATTAAATGTAATTTTGAAATTCCTTCAGTATGCTCGTTTTATGAATTCGTATTAAATTTTCTTAAGATAGATAGCTCATTTAGCAACCCTTGATCTGCTGTTTTATAACTCGAAAAGATTAAATTAATTCTATAGAAAATATCCCTCTGCATACAAAATAGATAAATTCTCATTTCTTCATTCCAATCAACCGTACAGTGTTAATTCCAGATGTAACACAATGCAGAAGTTGTGATTTCCTGCGGGCAGCTTAAAATATCGATTCTTTTCGAAAAATAACTTTATTCGTGTCATAAAGTCAACCCGGCGGAAACAATTGCTCATCGAAATCACGAGTGAATACACCATGGTGTATCCGTTTTTAAGGCAAGAGAAATTGCACGGTTTCGTAGGGAGTCATTAAACAAGCTATCGAGACTTTAACACGTCTTAAAAACGACCGATAATTGCGAGTTGAGAGATATACGCTTCGCTTAAAACTTCCTGCTGGCCAATGCCGATAGCGGAACCTAGAAGTATGAAATATTCATGCGCGCTCAATCTCTTCCAGAAGCCATGTTGAAATTGTTTCACGATGCTCACCTTTATTACTCCATTATTACTTATTAAGATATTTAACAAAATTCTTCTATTATATTTTTGTCCTCTCCTTTTTTTAATAAAGATTTAACGAGAGATCAATTTATTACGATTATTTTCGTATTGTAAGATACTTGATATAGTAATATTTAAATTTCATACGAATTTTTTATGGCTCCTTTAGGAAGCCACGTCGAAATCATTTTTCAATTTTAATTCAATTATTTTTCAATTCATTTTAGTTCGCTTATTACTTATTAAGATATTTAACAAAATTCTTTCGCTACTATATTTTTGTCTTCTCTTTTTTTTAATAAAGATTTAACGAGAGATCAATTTATTACGATTATTTTCGTATTGTAAGATATTTGATATAGTAATATTTAAATTTCATACGAATTTTTTATGGCTCCTTTAGGAAGCCATGTCGAAATCATTTTTTAATTTTAATTCAATTATTTTTCAATTCATTTTAGTTCGCTTATTACTTACTATCAATTTTAATTCAATTATTTTTCAATTCATTTTAGTTCGCTTATTACTTATTAAGTTATTTAACAAAATTCTTCCGCTATTATATTTTTGTCCTCTCCCTTTTTTAATAAAGATTTAACGAGGAATCAATTTATTATGATTATTTTCGTATTAGAATAATATTACAATATTTAAATTTCATACACAATTTTTCATGGTTCCTTTTAGAAATCATATCGAAATAATTTTTCAATTCGTTTATTACTTTTTAAGTTATTCAAAAAAAAATTCTTTCGTTATTATATTTTTTCCCTTTTTTAATAAAGATTTAACGAGGGATCAATTTATTATGATTATTTTCGTATTGCAAGATACTTAAATTTCACGAATTTTGCCTCCTTTAGGAAACCATGTCGAAATCATTTTTCAATTCGTTTATTACTTTTTAAGTTATTCAAAAAAAAATTCTTTCGTTATTATATTTTATATTTTTGCTCCCTTTTCTCAAATAAAGATTTAACGAGGGATCAATTTATTATGATTATTTTCGTATTGCAAGATACTTAATATAATAATATTTAAATTTCGTTCGAATTCGTTTATTACTCCAATATTAATTATTTAAAAAAATTCTCCCGCTATTATATTTTTGCTCCCTTTTCTCAAATAAAGATTTAACGAGGGATCAATTTATTATGATTATTTTCGTATTAGATGCTCGATATAATAACATTTAAATTTCGTTCGAATTCGTTTATTAAGTTATTTAAAAAAATTCTTCTATTACGTTTCTCTCCCTTTTCTCAAACAAAGATTTAACGAGGGATCAACTTATTACGATTATTTTCGCGAGATACTCGACATCGTAACATTCAAATTTAATCCGGACGAGAAATTCAAAAGATACTAGAGAAGAGAAGAAAAAGACACCTTTCTGAAATAAATTCACAATTCCTTTAAAAGAGTAACAGGCGCGAGCGCGACTCCTAAGAAAGAAACGTGAAATTCGTGAACGCATGATTCCGCGAATAATTGCCAGGCACAACCGTGCTTTGTGCCTAATTGCTCATCGATTGACAATTTGGATAATGTAGATAATGCACGATAGACTCGTGGAATGGTATGCCACGATTGCATTTGAATATTACTGGAACCCTGTCGTTACTGGATTTTGGCGAATGCGGTACATCAGAACCGGAAACCGTCGAGTACGTACTTACACGACCCCGATTAGAAGACGGTATAAGCACAGGGTGGCGATTCGTGCGGCTAATCGGTCAGAAACGCCCATGTCTGGTCGGTAACCGCTTTACACGATCGTTAAAACGAATCGGGAACCGCGTTCATAAATTTCCTCCCCCTCCAAATCCCAGCTCGAAAATTCAAAATGATTGCCGCCAATTTTCCAACCTTACGTCGATCCATCCAATTAAATAACGTCCTTTCCTTCTCTCTCTGTCTCTCCGTTAAACTTATCGACGCTTTCGCTTCGATTCGACTTCGCAACCAGATATTCATGCATCGACATTTCGGACGCCAGAGCGTGAATTTATCGAGTCGATAAGGTGTTGATATACATTGTCGATTCCGTCTCTGGATATATAAATATCCGTGCGATATTAAAATACGTGTACTTTACATATGGTGTACGAAGGGGTGGAAAATTTATTATTAGACAGAGTTTCATTCGCCACCCTTTGCTTTGCGAAAATGATGCAACATTTTCTTTGTATAGGATAAACTTCACTTTCTCTCTTTTCCTTTTTTTTTTTTTTTTTCAAACACAAATACCATGAAAAATTGCAAATGAAACTTTTCAAGAGACATTGCTCTAATTAAATAAGAAACGTTTTCTTATACAAAGTTAACGATAACATTATTTATACCTCTGTTACGTTACCAACGATTTTATCACACGAGAGATAGAATCTTAATTTTCCACCGTCACGAGACGGGTAATGCACGCGTATATGCATATTCGTACCTATTGTAACGTGGCCATCATGATTTATTATTTCAAATACGTGTAATACGTTTGCTATTTTCGTATCAACGTTTACTGAAAAATACGTTTATACAATGGAATAAATATCCATTCTTCATTTTCATCGAAAACGGCAACGTAAGAAACGAACGTTTTATTTTCCTCCCTTAGCCAAGTTTTCTCGAAGGAAATATCGATATTTTCCTTTCATCCCCGTGCAAATTCCTGACATTTCGTTTCCCTCCCATTTTTTTCAATAATACATTTTTCCATCGATTCGAACCCCCGGACAAATCTCTCAGACATTGCATCAGAGAAGGAACGATTTATCCTAGGCGAGCGAATAGCTGTATAAATTTTATCGAAACGCGTTTAATCAAAATCCTCTCTCTCTCTCTCTCTCTCTGTGCACACTTTCTCTTTCGTTAAAAAATCGAGCACTGTCGAAGCGTGGCAAATGGCCGCCATTTTCCTCGATACTTATGGACTGCCGTCCATAAGATGGGTAATAAGTTCAGAAGAAATACGAGAAAGTTCGGATGGATGGTGACGATATTGCAAGTAATATTAAAATTTTCCAACGTTTAATTTATTTTATTATAATTTCGCTTTCCCTCCCCCCTCTTTTTTCACTCCTTCGCCAATTTTCATAATTTTTTCTAATATTTATATAGAAAGGAAGCGATAACAGAGGGACAAAGGGAAACGATCAGATAAATTCAATTTTATTTCTCGCCCACTCGAGGCGATTAATTAATTACGTAGCTCCATCGATTTTATATCGGTGTATATTTATCTTAACAGCGGGACGAAGGAAACAAAATGCAATTTATTTGATCGGCTCGTTTGATCCCGCTAATGCGACGATAGAAATGTTTTTTCTCTCTCTCTCTCCCTCTCGTGGAAATAGCGGGATTAATTTTCGTGGAAATAACAACCTCTTTTTTTCCTGAAAATGTGTCAATTTGCCGGGGTTTGCTGGAAAATTTTAATAAACGAGCATCGATCAGATTCATCCGACGGATTACAGCATTTCATTCGAAAAAAGAATATAAAGAAAAGCAAAAAGTACTCGAGATAATTTCAAAATGGATCAAATGCATTTCCAATCGTCGCTATTATTATTATTATTATTATTATTATATATATCGACATTAACATTTGCATAAATGTATAAAGAAAAAGAAAAAAAAAGGGTGATGACGATAATTTTCGCGGATAATTTTTCAAGCCTCCGGTGATTTTCGATTTTTTTCATATTCTTGCACATGTACATGGTGGATACATCAATTCTCTTGTCTCGTACACGGTGCTCTAGTTTCCACGAAATATCGATCGATAATTGTGCGTGTACCGTGCAATTTAAAACAGAGAAGGAACGAGGAGAATTTAAAAGAACGTAAGCAAAAAGAACACGGATTTGCTATTGCATTTCTGATTTCCATTTACAACCTGACAAACGAGCTTTATATATATATATGTATATATTACAATTTTTTAATATATTTGGTGTATCATCGATCGTTATTTCACCCACTGAATCTGTGAATATTGAGAATATATCGTGAAAGTAGATGCATCGTACAAGGATAAGTGTATGTACATCGTTGATCGACAAAATGATTGTAATTAATCATCGAACAAAGTCAACATTATGCTTGTGTCGCACCGTTTGCGTAGTGCAATGCTTTTCGTATCTATGCGATTATTCATCCAGATTGAATATAAAATGGTATTGTAAACAAACATGACAAACACATTCCAATTATATTGTAAAATATAATGCAGTATTTACTAGTGTGATTTGTGGATGCAGATTTTTCTTGTACAGCGTTTGATGCGGTGCAATAATTGTAAAGAGAAGGAAAAATATATATATACGAATATTTTTCAAAAGAAAAATATATTTTCCTCTGAGAAACTTGGCCGAGACGTTACAAGACGATAAACTATAAAATCAGAATTCGAGAAATTAAAATTTTCCAAGATATTTACCACCACGTTTTACTTCTGATTTTCAACTAATTCAAAATAACTTGAAAACGCACTTCTTTCGGTTTACGACGTAAACAAAAACTCTCGAGAATAATAACTTAACGGCAACGAAAACAAGCAACGGAGCAACACATCGATGTAAAACGTAAGTAAACTTTGAAACTTTCGATCGAAACTTTCATATCTAACAATAGCAAAAAAAAAAAAAAGGCTCGTTTCCTGTAAATAACGATTAATTCCCTTCTTCGTCTCGATTACAAACCGGATAGAAAACAACCCCTTTTCTCCAGAAAATGAAAACTTCGTTATAAAATTCCGATTCAACGAATAAAGAAAAAGAAAGAAGAAAAAAGAATTATGCAACCTGCATCCACAAAGCCCGATCTACGATTAAAGTAAAGTACACAAGTGAAGAGGGCAGTAAAGAAAAAGGAGAAGCGACAGATGAGTGTTGGAACGTTCGTATACCTGGGTGTACGTCATCCAGCAACACGGCTCCACCTGATTGGAGTCGAGGCCCCAAAAGTCGAGCTCCTCCTCGAACAAGGGGCCGCACACATCGGTCGGATAATGGAGCTTCCCTGTGCGATAGTAATTGAGCACCTGGGCGAAGACCCCCGGATGCCTGTCGAAGAAGTACTCGTTCAAGACCGGGTCGTAATTGGCCAGAGCCTCGGTCAACTTCGACAGCCTGGTCGCGGGGATCTTCTTGAGGGTCGCCTTGTACGTCTCGTGCCGGATACCGCCCACGTTCAGGGTCACGCGGTTCTCCGAATCCGCGTTTAGAATGCTCATTTTGGTCGAGGCTCTGCTATCGTCGGTCCCGGAGAATCGGACTCAGAGAAACCCACGCGGCCTGGAATCACATCAACGTTCGTTGTTATTAGGTCTAAATTTATTTTTTTCCTCGTTCTGAGATAATTCCTGTTGTAAGGAGAATTAAATTGGAAGAGTAATTACTTGATTTGGAATAAAATTGAATAATTATTTATTGAGTAACATTTATTCGTAGATATTACAATTGTTTTATAATAATTGTAACAAGAATCGAGTATTTAATTAAATTAAAAAAGTATTACTTAGTAAAATCCTTGAATAATATTTATTCAGGACTATTATAAGTATTATAATTGTTTTATAATAATTGCAGGTGTAGTCAGAATTGAGTATTTAATTAAATTGAAAAAGTAACTGGAGAAAAATTACTTTAAGGAATTATTAAAATGCTTGAGTAACATTTATTCCTAGCTATTAAAATTGCAAAATTATACAATAATTGCAATTATTAAAATGCTTGAGTAATATTTATTCAGAACTATTATAATTACTCTACAATAATTACAGGTGTAACTAGAATTGAGTATTTAATTAAATTGAAAAAGTAACTCGAGTAAAATTACTTTAAGGGATTATTAAAATGTTTGAGTAATATTTATTCAGAACTATTATAACTATTATAATTGTCTTATAATAATTACAGGTGTAACTAGAATTGAGTATTTAATTAAATTGGAAAAGTAACTGGAGTAAAATTACTTTAAGGAATTATTAAAATGCACAAGTAACATTTATTCCTAGCTATTAAAATTGCAAAATTATATAATAATTGCAATTATTAAAATGCTTGAGTAATATTTATTCGTAGCTATTATAATTGTCTTATAATAATTACAGGTGTAACTAGAATTGAGTATTTAATTAAATTGGAAAAGTAACTGGAGTAAAATTACTTTAAGGAATTATTAAAATGCACAAGTAACATTTATTCCTAGCTATAATTGCTCTGCAATAATTGTAGTTGTCAACGAGAATTGAGTATTTAATTAAATTGAAAAAGTAACTCGAGTAAAATTACTTTAAGGGATTATTAAAATGCTTAAGTAATATTTATTCCTAACTATTATAATTGAAAAATTATACAATAATTGCAATTATTAAAATGAGTAATATTTATTCGTAGCTATTACAATTGTTCTACAATAATTGCAATTGTAGCCAGAATTGAGTATTTAATTAAATTGAAAAAGTAACTCGAGTAAAATTACTTTAAGGGATTATTAAAATGCTTAAGTAATATTTATTCGTAGCTATTAAAATGTTTGAGTAATATTTATTCAGAACTATTATAACTATTATAATTGTCTTATAATAATTACAGGTGTAACTAGAATTGAGTATTTAATTAAATTGAAAAAGTAACTGGAGAAAAATTACTTTAAGGAATTATTAAAATGCTTGAGTAACATTTATTCCTAGCTATTAAAATTGCAAAATTATACAATAATTGCAATTATTAAAATGCTTGAGTAATATTTATTCAGAACTATTATAACTATTATAATTGTCTTATAATAATTACAGGTGTAACTAGAATTGAGTATTTAATTAAATTGAAAAAGTATTACTTATTAAAATGTTTGAGTAATATTTATTCAGAACTATTATAACTATTATAATTGTCTTATAATAATTACAGGTGTAACTAGAATTGAGTATTTAATTAAATTGGAAAAGTAACTGGAGTAAAATTACTTTAAGGAATTATTAAAATGCACAAGTAACATTTATTCCTAGCTATTAAAATTGCTCTGCAATAATTGTAGTTGTAGCCAGAATTGAGTATTTAATTAAATTGAAAAAGTAACTCGAGTAAAATTACTTTAAGGGATTATTAAAATGCTTAAGTAATATTTATTCGTATAATAATTATTCTACAATAATTGCAATTGTAACCAGAGTTGGGTAATTGAAAAAGTAATTCGAATGAAATTACTTTAAATAATTATTAAAACGTTCGAATAACATTTATTATATAGCTATTATAATTGTTTTACAATAATTGCAATTGTAACCAAAACTATTAGCCCATTAAAAAAGTAACTAATTAAAAATCTCGACTAATTAATTATTTTAAATTAATTACTCGTTAAAATGCTCGAGTAACATTTATCCATAGCTATTATAATTGATTCGCTTCTCGTGTAACCTCAGCCTTTCAGAATCATAATTATTTCCAATTATTATTACAATTTTAAACAAAATTATTAAAATAATTCATAAAAGTAACGTTATTCGTAACTTCACCTATTAAATTTTCCCCATCACCAATTATAACTAATCTCTTTATAAGATCCTTTGAAAGCAGCGATTAAAATAAAACGAAATATTTATTTTTTTACATACATTGTCAGATTAAATATCATTCGTTAATTACGCCGTTCCTATCTCTACTCACATTTACTCGTACTAATCGTAGTTTGCGACAATAATAATCGAATAATACTCGGTCTCTGAATGAATATTGATTCGAAAAACGTTATTGAAATTCCAACGACAAGCACTCGTGTTCGGCGAATAGAAAACGACGAGCCAGGACGGCTCGAATCGCGATTGTTTGCCACTAGAAATCCTCTGTCTATCGAGCTATGTACATCTTTCAACGTATACCTCTTGTGTTTCAAGGATACTCGAGCCTTTCTTCCATTTCTCTGTTCGTCTACACACAGCCCCCGCACACTATTCGCCAAGACAAGCTTGACCCTTCAACGATACAAGGATTAAGCACGCCTGGATTCCAGAATTTTTCGATCGTAACGCTCCAATCGTCGCTCGCCTTCCTCTCGTCACTCGCATTAATCGTCTTCCACGATACAGATATATTCCAATGATCGTCGAATCGATCGACAAAAGATTCTCGTTTGTTTGAGGAGGGGGTGGGACGGAAAGGCTATCCGTTTCCGATCGTACGATCATAGAAACGCTACAAATTCTACATTTTCACCGATCCTTGAATCCGGAAGGATACTCCAGTGCGAGGTTCAACGTCCCCGTTCCCCGTGTAAGCCGATTTCGTCGTGAATCGCTGCCAAGAGTCATCGAAATGGGACGATGACGACGCCTAATCCGAACGGATTCGAATCCCTGATTTTATCGTTGTCACCATCGGCTGGCGGAAAATTTCTCTCCTCCCTTCGAAACGTATTTTTGCCCATTTTAATCCTTCCATTTTCTTCTCCACTCCAAGATTTCACGAAAAAAAAGAAAAAGGAAACACGCCTCGTAATTTTTATCACCTCGAACGAGCGTGAAAATTTCCAGGTGTTACACGCGTGTTGCATTTATCGAAAAGTTTGTGTTTATATCCGATTCGCACGATATCGAACAGCCACCGTTTCCCCGTTAAATGGAAACTTTAGGGGGAGAGGGAGGAGGAGGAGGGGGGAGAATGGACGCAACCAGGCGGCGAGCACTTTTTGTCAGTTAGTTTGATTTATAGGGGCATTGGTCATCAATAACGCGGAATTTAATTTTCGGTCGCTTTAACGAATGCTCTCCGCTTTTTCACCGTCCACGAGAGACAAGTTTTTTCCACACCCTCCCACCAGATGAGATGATGCTTCCACGTGATCGTCGATTGCCATTTTTCGCCGATCAAATTCGACAATTCAAGGGAATTATGCCTCTCTCTCTCTCTCTCTCTCTCTCTGAGTTTTCGAGAGAAGAGGAAGTCTTTTTTTTATTGGTCAGAGTATTGTCGAGAAATTCAACGTTTCTGGGTTCTGAATGCATAGCTTGACTGATTCGCTGTTTGTGCGAGTTGAAGGTGCATCTTTCTTACGCGGCAAATGTTTGCAGAATTTTAATTAGTTATGAAGTGAATTAAGAACGAAGTTATTAGAACGTAATAATAACAATTGTGGCGACTGTGAATAAACGTTCGATTCGAGCTGTTTTATTGATTGCAGTTACTTTTTCAATTTGGGAGTTGGGTTAATAACAACGTCTTAAAATCAAGAAAAATATTAATTTTCGTTTTATTCCGTTAGTTCCCATTCGATCGAGGAAAAAGTGGCATAGGAACGGAAGTGGAATAAAACTTGTTGCCACGAATGGGGGCTGGATAAGGGAAATGTAAACATGATTGTGAACAAGGCAGTGGTGAATTCCTATTCATCTCCATATCCTTGATGCGGGGAGGGGGATAAAAAGAAAGGGAAAAAATCCTTTTATTCGTCGAGCGTTGACGCAAATCGCCGTGAATCGCGACATTTTTTCGCGCCGATTCTTCGAAGGCGTTTAATACGTGAAAAATGAAGATAGCCCCTCCCCTTTCTCCTCTCATCGTCTGACAACGTTTCAACCGGAATATCGATATTCATCTCCTGAAATGGAACGTCAGGAGGATGAATGATTCTGGCCTGGATGCTGGATATGTGGAAAAGAAAAGAGCCAAGTTTCTCTGGGAGGAAGTTGTGCGTTTTATTTTTTTAAACGCCCCATTCTATTGTCTCGTTCGCCAAGTTGACGACGTTTCTCTCGTTCTCATTCGCGGAGGACCAGATAGATTTCTTCTACAATCTATCTGAAAATATATCGTGCATACACATTAAGTTTCATTAAGAATTGAAAAAAGAGTTTTTGCTTTTTGGTAATGATAATAATTAAAAAATATATATATGTGTGTTAAGTTCTTGAAAGTTTATTCCCAAATTGTGATTCTCTCGATCTCACAGTTTCGCTCGTGTCTTTAAATCGGGTTCTTAAAATTATCCACGACGTCCAATCATCGAACCGGCCTGAAAGTTTCGCGAATATTTTCTAATTATACGCTTTCGTGACTTCGATATCGACGTGTGCATATTTAACAATTGCACTTAACTGGGACAACTAAAAATACAAACTCTTTATTATACCATTGTGTCCAAATGTCCTCATCTTCGAGTGCACGTTACCCACTCGACTAATTTAGCACAAAAAGTGGGTCCAATTTGGCCAACAGCCATGCTGATAGCGAGACTGGTTACGCTTAATGCATCACGAGAATTTGCATAAAATGATATTTCGTTGCGTGCACGGTAATTGTATGGAGATATTTCAACATGTATTTCTCGTGTAATGTAAATGTTTATTACGAGAAGAGACGAAGTATTTTAAAAGAATAAAAAAGGATATCCCTCAATAAGAGGAACTATAAGTTAAAAATAGTAAAGATAATATTTTATCGCGTAATAATAATTCGTAACTTCGTGTAACTTTACCGATAGCTCGTTAAAATAATTATATTTTAGATAGACGAACATGTTTCGAGATCGTTCTTTGTTCTTTCTATCCTACATAATAATAATTCCGACAGAAATTTTAAATTAATTTCAAGATAATAACGAGCTTGAATTAATAAAACGAGAAATTTTACGCGTGATATAAGAATACAAAAGAAGAAGAAGGAGATTTTAATATCGAGCAATTATTTTAAACTAAATATCAATGCAAAATTGCACAAACACTTTGAGCTCCAATTGTATTATATTGATAATTCTAACGCGTGGCAAATGGAATGATCGATGAAGATGTATATATGACACTTATCAAGAATGCGAGCAAGCTCGAATAAGACCAATTCTCCCTTTGCTTGATGAACTTCTATCACGAAAGCAATCTTCAATCGTTCGATTGATTAAATAAATTATTAAACGTGAAATAATAAGAAATACAATCCCGATGGCTCACGTGCTTTTCATTAAATTTTCTTATAAATATTTTCCATCGTATCCGCGAATAAAATTTCTCACGCAGGAAGGCATTTTCTCATGGGTTGCAAGGCTACGTTTCGGAAGGAAGAAGAAGAAGCGTTGGATGGAATATCGAAGGGTGTTGGAATCTCCGTTCGATACCGAATTACTATCAGAGGCTTGATAATACGTGACAGGATCATTGGGAGGTTTCCGTGAAACCGTAGCAAAGGGGCTATTGAAGTGACATTCCAATTCCAGTTCAAGCGTGATTAATGTATCAATTCTCCGCCGTGTCTGACGTACGTGATTTCTTAAGAACGTGTCGACGAAAAATAAAGAAGGGGAAGAGTCGAGAAAGCAGAGGAATGGTAAAAATATGAGAATATGTATAAATTTGCTTCTCTTTTTTTTTTTCACTTTGGTTAACATTTCGCTTCGAAACGTTACGCGTTGCGTCTTATTGCGATATGCATAAATTTAAATGATCCGGTAAGCAACGTATGTACGTGCATAAGCAGCATTCCTCCTATGTATATCCTTATCTATTTAACGTATAGCGGTATTAAGGTCAGTGTCTATACATAACGCTGCATATCACCAATTTTCTATCTAGAGCATGTGCTTAAACCTTGTACGAACAGCAATTCACAATTAGTCCACGCCTAAAGTATACACACCCTGGTCTGTATTCAATTTGCGAATTAAACGATATGCGCAACCACTTCTCCTCAAGCCTGTTGATGAAATAATATAATAGTAGAAAAATTTTCATAATTTAAAATATCAAAAACTTTGAATTTTTAATTTTTTTGATTTTGATCAGCTGAGTTTAATAGAATATTAATAGTTGATAAAATATTTTAACTAAATGATATGCATTCTTCAAGCCGTTGCTGATGAATTAATAGTAGAAAAATTTTCATAATTTAAAATATCAAAAACTTTGAATTTTTAACTTTTTCGATTTTGTTCAAACAAGTTTAATGGAATATATATAGTTGATAAAATATTTTAATTAAACGATATGCGCTCCTCCTCAAGCTTGTTGATAAAATAATATAATAGTAGAAAATTTTTATATTTAAAATATCAACATTGAATTTTTAATTTTTTCGATTTTGATCAGCTGAGTTTAATAAAATATTAATATACATAGTTGATAAAATATTTTAACTAAATGATATGCATTCTTCGAGTTGTTGTTGATAAAATAATATAAAAATAGAAAAATTTTCATAATTTAAAATATCAAAAATTTTTAATTTTTAATTTTTTCAATTTTGTTCAAATAAGTTTAATGGAATATATATAATTAAATATTTTAATTGAACGATATGCGCTCCTCCTCAAGCTTTGTCGATAAAATAATATAATAGTAGAAAATTTTTCGTAATTTAAAATAATTCAAAAACTTTGAATTTTTAACTTTTTCGATTTTGTTTAACTAAGTTTAATAGAACATACATAGCTGATAAAATAATATAATAGTAGAAAAATTTTTCATCGTTTGAAATATCAACAATTTTGAATTTTCAACTTTTTCGATGTATCAGTCAAGTTTAATAGAATATTAACATACATAATTGATAAAATATTTTAATCAAACGATATACGCTCCTCCTCAAGCTAAAAAAAAGCTTATTGCTAAAATAATATAAAAGTAGACAAATTTTCACAATTTAAAATATCAAAAACTTTGAATTTTAATTTTCTTTGATTTTGATCAGCCGAGTTTAATAGATTATTTTAATTCTCGGATAATCAAGTTACAATAATAAGTTATTATTGATAAAATATCAATTTCGCTTTGGTTTCTGGTAACTTTGGATTAACTCGAGAAAGATGCATTTGTGCGATGGAAATATACTACACATTAACATTTCGTGTTTATTTTCTTAAATGGAACAGTATTTTTTCGACTGTATGTCTCGAAACGTTGGTAATATCTCCATTTTCGGAATACCAGCACACACGTTATGCACTTCCGCAATACACGCATACCACGCTACATTCAAAACTATTTAATTTTGCCTAATGAAATTTTTTCCCATCTTCTTTCCATTTTCATTATTTCCTATATTTATATTGTATCAAAATTTTATAAAATATCCAAGGAAATGTACGTTTTTTTTTTTTTCGTGATTATTCGCGATATATCGGTAATAGACGATTCGTACGAGCACTGATCGCAGACTTTCCACGTTCTTCATCAATTTAAAACTTTTTCTTCGCCAATAATACAAATCACAGCGCATGCGCTTGCCAGGAAACTCTTAAGCTCGAGGGGCTATAAAACATTTCCGTGTCGCCCTCTTGGTGGTCCATTTTTCACGATTTTCCCCCCTTCCTTAATCGTTTTCTCCCTGGAGACTCTCTAAACTCCATTAACAAATGCGTAAAAAAAGGGCATTGCTTCTCTTTAATGTGTATATATATATATACGATTCAATTTTAACATGAAAATTTTGATATGAAAATTATATAATTGCAACAACTGTTCATTTTATATTTTTTTATCATCGATGAAAGTATTCGGAAATGATCAGATAAATAAATAAATTTCAATTATAATAAGAAGAAAATAAAAGACTCGAGAGGAGGGCAAATCATGGCCAGATACGGGGGTAAATAGAATAAGAAAGACGTGGCCAGACAAATATAATAGGATTACCACTACCAGCGGACAAGTAGAATAAGGGAGTTGTGATCGGACGAAATAAGATGGATATAATTAGATTAGTAGTAGAGGCAAGTTGTGATCAGACAAGTGAAATAAGATGAGTATAATTAGACTAGTAGCGCGGATTAGTTACACTCAGACAAGTAGAGGGAATCCATTAGAAGATAATCTGCAATTTATATTACTACAGAAACTAATTTAATCTTCAAAACAATCTACATATATTATGTTCCTAATCAGTTTCCCAATCATTGTATCTTTATCTCGTCTCCTCTCCACCTGTTCAATATTAAAAATTTCTAATAAAATTGACAAATGACAAACATTTTATTTACTCGTAAAATTGAAAAAAAGATTTGTATTAATTATCTATTCGAATTTACAATCTAAACTTATAATTAACTCTCGAAACATTCCCAGATTTCTCTGGTTGATCTCTTGTCTTTCCCTAAACTTGTTATATGTACAGAAATATACAGAATTCAGGATCAATGTGTCGTCTGGAAAGTAGTTTCTCCTTGTTTATTATAAATATACCGTGTTTTACCCTCGTAGATAATCGCGCGATTCCTTTCATATTTTCCAGCTTGGAAACGACCTATTTCACGATTTTCTTTTTACGATGAACCCGGTTGAATTCTTTAAGAAACCGAGGGAACGCCTGTGAATTGCTGATTATCTCGGAAATTACGTTAAAACAAGGTACGTTTTTCCCGAAGCAACTTGGGAGAAAAATTTCTTTCAAATTTTAACCAGTAACATCTGGGTTCCCTTGCATAATGCAACTAATTTTATTCGTTAAAATTTCACGAAACTATCAGTTACAATAAAGTAATACAATATAAATGTATATATGTTCTACGCAAACTGAGATAAAGAAAAAAGTATTACCAAATTTAACAAAACTCATTATTTGCAATCACGATTACGAAAATAATATTAAATATTATTAAATTGCAATAAATATCTCGTGACGAATGTTTAAAAATAACGAGAGAAACTTTCGAGGAAGCGTTGAAAATGGTCATTAAAAGTGGTACAGATCGGTTATAATCGAGCAAGTAGAGTAAGTTACGCATCGCCAGACGAGTGTAGTCGGACAAGTAGAAGAAAATTATCATGATGCAGCTAGCTTCGTGCTCTTCATCTCAAATATCCGAATCCCTAAACAACTTTTCGACGCAGAATTCAACGTGATTCCATTTATTAATCAACGAGCGAGTAAATAGAAATCGCGTCTAAAATATATCGAAATCCAATCGACTTTAGTATTTTCAATTTAATGAGAGTAATCACCGCGAGTAACACGATTGGTATTTTCGTATTTTCCTATCGGGTTAAAACTGTTTGAAAAGCAGCTAACACTATGTTCTTCAGACGCGGTTACTTTGAGAGAGCTTTCATCCTTTTTGAAAAGAATTATACATATATATATATATATATCGTAACCATTAGAAAATTATCCTTGGGCTATTTTCTCCTAAAAGATCGTTATAAAAAAAAAAAAAAATATCTTTCGATTCGTATAAACTTGGTTTGGACACTTTTAATTCCTAGCTTATTCACGCGTGTTTTCCAACTTTCAATAAAACGCTTCAACGACGCGTGAATTTTTAATTTACTTTTGCCCGCGGTTTGTTATGGAAATCAGGCTGATGTTCGCTTTGGCGCTACTGGTCGACGCCATATTGGTCTACATTTGAGGTTAGTATTCACCAAGTTTTTAATAAAACGATGGAGCATCGAACGGGAATGAAATTTCGTTCGTTCACCGTTGTTTTAACATTTTTTTTTCCTTTTCTTTTTTTTTTTTTTCTCCTTTTTTCTCCGGTATTTATATGCAAATCGAAGCAAGTCCAATTCAAATTTTACGCTCTTTCGTTTTATCGATACCGTTGTTGCATGGAAAATAAATAGTTTCGCGAAGTTCAATCGATCAAACGCTCTCCAATTATTTCAATAACGACAATTAGACATCTCTGGTATGATATTCTAATTAATAATTCTGTTCGAACGATATTTTGTAGTTTAATGATACGAGAAAAGAAGTAATTATCACGCTTTCCTTCCGACGTCATCAACACGATAAATGGTAGTTGATGGGCAAGTCGAAAAATTATTTTGGAACACGTCCAAACTTTCCACTCTTATTTTCCGTTTTATTTTTTATTATCTTCCGCGTCTCTACCATATGTAAACGGCCTCGTAAATCAATATGACCGCCAGCTTCTCTGCGGTTTCCAGTCCAGCGCGTCGTTTAAATCGTAAGAAAACTTTAAAATATCGTAGGCGTAGAATGTTATCTGGAATTTGGTAGAATTTCGTAAACTTATTGTTTCTCTTATTGTGTGATGGAAAACCGCCGATTAAAAATCAAATTTGTGTAAAATATAAATATATTTTACGAATAGACAACTTTCTCTAGAATTCATCTCATTACTCGAAAAGAACAGAATCGATGAAATGAAAATAAAATCTTGAACCAATGAATCGGCATAGAAATCGGCATTGATTATTTAATAATCTTCGCTCGTTGCCTTCTTCGAGTCCTCTTAAATATCAACGAGAGAAAAATATTATGGGAAAAATTTCATTAATCAGAATAAAGACCATTGCGATCAGTGCACTTTTGCCAAACAAGAGGAACAAGTTTTGTTATTCCGTTATATTGAATAAAATTCTTGGAAATAGGAAAATTATTCGAATTTCTTCTTCTTTTATCCATTAATGTTTCCAACAGCCCGAGAAATCAAAGAAACTAATTTCGAAAATGTAATTAATGCCGCAACTTTCAAAATTATCAAACCAAAATAAGCATAAGCATTTAACCCTTTCAATTTGTTCGATCGTTTCGTTCAGCCTAGAAATACGATCCTTCGTGTACAAAATGTTGTTTAATGCGGTTAAAAAGTCAATTTAGAAGCACAGAAGGAGGAATTTTCGAGCGTGGACGTGGCCACCTTGAAATACTCACCCGCTTCCTCGAGCATGAAACTCGATGTACGCGATCTGAACTCCGGCAACACGTACACGCGTGCATTGAACCTATTTTCTGGTTAAACGCTTATCTATCTCATTACTGTAATCCGCAATTATCAGATTACGTAGCAGTGGATTTACAATTCAGGATTGTAGGGGCTCTTGCCGCGGTTTAATTACCGACCCTTTACACAGGGAGCAATGAAACCCACTTTCAACCAGCCGGAGATTTATAACCAAACCTGGCCTCCTCCTTTGCACCCTCTTCTTATTCCACCTTGTTCCTCCATTAGAGCAAGATCGTTGGAAAAAATCGCACCTCCGCCTCGATGAAAATATTTAATTGCGAGAAATCGATTCGTTCAACGCGCGAAAAGAATATTTTTTCGTAATACAATTAAATTGAATTGGACGATCGAATGTTGACGATTCAGCGTATTTTTTAACCGATTCGTTGCTCTGAGTTAATCATAATTGGATAACGGAATGAGAGAATTGTGATAAATAAAATAAGACAAGATCATCGTGAACGAGTAGAATAGATTTGACATTATTTTAAAGTAAGAAGTAAAAGACGAACATGGACGATGAATCTCGTTTTATTTCTCTGTTTATCTTGTTCTGAAACGAAATAATATTCCTGGCATGGGTTTTTGTGTTTCTGCAATTTGGAGGCCAGTCACAATTTCGAATGATCTGGACAAGGTGCAAGATAAACGATATATGAAACCAAAGATTTTGAAACCAATATTTAATTTGATAATAAAAATATTTATCACGAGTCATCGTGTCAACGTAATTCAAAGTGTAAAGAGATTAAATAATCCTATAACAGAATTTTTAATGATAGAATTTTTTTACTTATTTTTTCCCCGTTCTTGTATCTGTATTTTTCTTTTTTTTTTTTGCGCATAGAAATAAGAAGAAATAGCAGGTGGATAATAATCGAGATATAAACAAAGAAAATAATGCTTGGTGGATGGTCGTTAATAGTCAGATAAGGGAAAACTAGATTCAGAACCCGCGCCACTCGTTACGATAACCCACAAATGATAAGAAAATATCGCTACAGCGGGAAGTTTTTGCTGTTTTTTGAGTTTGTCTCGTGTGATTTCTATATATATATTCATTCGATGTAACAGAATATCGTGAAATTTTTTGCTCGACCGAGTTTAAATCAAAAAAGTACGAACAAGTTAATATTTACATTAATTAACAAGATTTTTATACATATTAATTAATAATTCAGTACAACAAGTTCTAAATTCTATCTTTCCTTTTCAACTTTGCAAACAAGTTAATAGTAATCGATCAACTTGCTCGTTATCATTATTGTTACAAATAATTTCTACATTAATTAACAAGTTTTTACACATACTAACAGTAATCGATCAACTTACTTGTTATTATTATTATTACAAGTAATTTCTACATTAATTAACAAAGTTTTTATACTATATACTAATTAATAATTCAGGAATAAATTCTAAATTCTTTCCTTTTCAACAAATTAATAATAATCGATTCATAATAAATCATTCAATAACAATCAACTATTATTATTATTACAAGTAATTTCTACATTAATTAACAAAGTTTTTATACTATATACTAATTAATAATTCAGGAATAAATTCTAAATTCTTTCCTTTTCAACTGCAACAAAGTAATAATAATCGATCAACTATTATTATTATTACAAACAAGTAATTTCTACATTAATTAACAAAGTTTTTATACATACTAATTAATAATTCAGGAATAAATTCTAAATTCTTTCCTTTTCAACTGCAACAAAATAATAATAATCGATCAATCACTATTATTATTATTAGGAACAAGTAATTTCTATATTAATTAATAAATATTTAATTAATAATTCAGTAATAAATTCTACTCTACTGTTGATAGTATATCGACAATGTTTAATGTTTGATATTTTCTTCTCAACTGCAAACAAGTTAATAGTAATCGATCAAGTTGCTTGTTATTATTATTATTGCAAATAATTTCTACATTAATTAACAAAGTTTTTATATATACTAATCAATATTTATACTAATAGTAATCGATCAACTTGCTTGTTATTATTATTATTACAAATAATGTTATTATTATTATTAAAAATAATTTCTACATTAATTAACAAAGTTTTTATACATACTAATTAATAATTCAATACAATAGATTCTGAATTCTATCTTTCCTTTTCAACTGCAAACAAATTAATAATAATCGATTCATAATAAATCATTCAATAATAATCAACTATTATTATTATTACGAACAAGTAATTTCTACGTTAATTAATAAAGTTTTTATGTATTAATTAATAAATACTTAATTAATAATTCAGCAATAAATTCTATTGTCGATATGGCATATCGATAAACGATGTTTGATATTTTCTTCTCAACTGCAAACAAGTTAATAGTAATCGATCAAGTTGCTTGTTATTATTATTATTATTATTATTATTAAAAGATTTTCGAATCCAAGGATATATACTTTTGACTTTTTAACGAACTCTTGGGGAATAAAGAAGCTTAGAAGATTAAATCTACGACTTGACTTTAAGCGGCTTAATAATTTATCGGGTATTTAACATCGAAATTATCATCTTCGTACATATTTGAACTGCGATTTCGTTCCCGAAAAGCACGTTTATCAAGGAGTAACCAAGCGTTTCGATAAACGTTAACTTCGACGATTCCAATGATGCAACGCACACGTTGTGCGCTATTAGAATAGTAGAGTTACATCGGTTCATCGCCGAGTTGCTCGCGTTTAATTACAACTCTCAGCCTGCTTAAACCCCTCCCTACTTTTCTAGAAAAATCAATGAGAGCAAATAGGATAGCTTTACGTTTTATCGAATCTCTTTCGTACAAAAATATTGAATTTCGCGAACGTTAAAAATGATCGGCATAATTTTCCCTTTTTTCTTCTTCCTTCTTTTTCGAGAGGACAATCGAATCGAATGATTTGAAATTTGAAATGAAATTTAAAATGAAAACGTGAATATTTGACACGATTTTTCCTTTTCGTTCTATATTTCCGCGAAATTTTCAGATTAATATTTTTATTAATCCTCTGGTCGTTGTTGATAAGCATATATATATACAATTATTTCGTTAATTTGGGTATAAATTTTGTTTTTGGGCCACACTCGATTTTCCCTCCATTTTCCCGAGTTAATAATTACCAATCGGAGCGCCACAAAGCGCATCGACAACATCTGATTAGATTAATATGTTATTGATCACGAAACGTTATCCGCAGAAATATATACATTTCGATTGACGTTTGTGAAAAATTAACGAATCGAAAGGAAAATCAGCGGAATTAGGAAATTTAAGCGGAGCGAGAGTCGAGTGTCTACCGAATGATCGACCCGTTTCACTTAAAGAAGTTGGAACGAGTTCTGTGTACAAAATGTAAGTTCGATCGCTTGATAAATGGAATTATCGAAACTGGCGTTGGAAGATACTTTTTCTTTTCTATCGAGATGCGAAACAAATGTGAACAAATTTATATTTCCAATAGTCGTTGCGTATAAAGTGATCAGAAAATATTTGCATAACAAGGGGAATTATTTGGAGATATAATATCTAATAAAATTATATATTTTTAATATTTATTAGCTTTCCGTATCAAAATGTATGAGATTATGTCATATAATATGCATGAACCGATATTGGCTGAAATCAAGATTGAAATTACCTCATATAAATTACCTCGTAATATTAATTACCTCTTCAATTTTTGTAACGCGTTTCTTCAAAATTCAGCGTGAAGCGACACGACACTTTTTATGAATCTAATTTCATTATGAATTTTCATTAGATTAACGAATGACGTTTGATGAAAATGTTAATTTAGGAACGTGCATAATATCTATTGTATTATATTTATCGATCATAGAACGATAACGAAATTATTCATAATTTTTGCAACAGATAACCCTTATCGAATCAAGGGGAAAATTTTCAATGAATGCGAACAATTTCTAGAAAAATTAATTCTCAAAGTTATACGAACAACTCTTTTGTTTTGATCGAAACGTGAAACGTTGCTCGTTTTAGAAATGTGATATCTAAAAACAATGGATTGCTTTACCATTTCTCCTTCCTTTCGCGCAAAGTTTTTCACTTGCTCTCCTTTTATTTTTACACGGGACACTTTAGATTCAATTTTCCCAAGCAAGTCACACGTTTTCAAACAAAACCAAAAAGTTACTCACGACAAAGTAATTAATAAACGATTTTTCAACTTACATTTCTTTCTTTTCCATTTTTCCATATCTCCGATACACTTTTTCTTCTATAAATCGAATAGAAAGAAACGATTGATTTTTAAATATTTGAAGAAAAAAGTCAAAGTATATATAAAAAAAGAAAGAAAGAAAGGAAAAAATAATAATAATCTACAAGTGGTTTAACCTCAGAGGCGCTCGAGAGGGTTGCAGACTGCTTCATTCTCGGTCAACGTTCGCCACGAACCACCTGCCAACGTGACTTCGTTCCTGCCTCCTACAGAATCGTAAAGTCGACGATCGAACTTTACTTTTAGAGCGAAATCCCGCCAACCTAGCCCGACCCTTCCCCCCTTTATAGGAATAAAGCCAAGGAGAAGAGGAGCCCCTCTCTTCACGACGAGGGAGAGAAATTTATGTAACGACAGCTTATCATCCGCATACGTTTTCACTCTTCCTTTTATAATACAATATAACAGGATCTTGATCGAAATTTTCCTGTATACATTCTCAATGTCTTCCTCCGTGTATTTATCGTAATTTGTAATAATATTATACAAATCTTTCACGTTATTATATTTTCTTTTTAAATTGTAACATATCGACGATTTGATTTATATATATATATAGATTCCTAGATTATTATTCTCGTCAAAATTCTACGGAAAGAAGTACCTTGGAATGAAAAATTTAGGAAAAGTAAGATGGAGTACGAGAAAGTCCGAGGAAGGTGTCACGTACGATCGAATCTCGCCCTCCTTGGTCAAGTTGGTCGACTTGAGGGGTGGCGAGGCGATAGCGATCGAATAGGTTTTCACGATTGATCCCGCGTATAGGTCGTGTTTGCTCGTGACCTTGACTTTTATTATTATTAAGAACTGATCGAGTACCTCGTGTTAAAAAGTAAAAGCAAAAGAAAGTGTGGGAGGGTATCGTTCGGATATTTTCTTGGATGTAAAAAGATCGAGATGTTTTCGTGTGGGCGGAATTCTTCGATCGTTGTTCGTTCAAAAATGAGGAATGGCGGGAAAAGGTGAAGAAGGAAGAAGACTGAGGATGGTGGTGGTGGATCGTGCGTCGTCGCATTCGTTGGAAAGTAAAAGAAACTCGCGATAACGAGTTCTATTGTGCTAACGCGGAAATGGTGGACACAACCGGCGATAATGGAATTTGTAACACTCGTTTTCGCGATATGAAATGGCGAAACGATCCGATTTTACGCGTTTCTTTTATTTTTGTGCGATAAACTTGGTCAGAAAATTTTAATGGAATAAATAAATGTTAAATCGTTTGGAAATTATTAACAATTTATGGAAATTTGAATTATGAAAGTAAATAAATTAAATGTTTTTCGACAGGAATACTTAATTTATTAGAAAAATCAATTATTTCGTATTTTCAATGCTTTCTTATTGTTCCTTTCGTTTGAATTAGAAATCTCTCTTTCTCGATTTATATTCAAGCGAGCACAAATCTTGCTTCAATTAATTTATAAGATAGCTAATTACTTTTAATTAATTAAGATTCTTTCTCGAACGAAATGCAAGATACATTCTGCGAAATCTTATAATCATTGTAAGGAGGCAACTTTCGTTGGAAATATAAAAGAATTAATTTAAAAGAATTCTTCAAATTCCTCAAATTCGAAAATTATCAACCCTGTTTTTGCCAGATTCCTAACTTATCTAATCACCATATTTTCACCCTACTCGTGTAAATTTAAATTAAGCTATCCCAATTATTACTTTGTAACAGAATAGCTTATATATGATTATATTATATTATATTATAGTTTTATTATTATTATTATATTATTTATAGTTATATTATTATATTATAGTTTATAATACGATTATATTATATTTTCGATTATATTTTCTCACATTCTCGATTCTTATCACGACTTTTATTGATTTTATAATTATCATTCACAACCGTATCGAATAAAGATACATCACCGATCCCACTTGAACAAAAAATTTATTTCAAGAGGAAGAATCTCAGCGTGAATGGCGATGAATCGAGCGTATCTCGCTCGTATCCGTGTAATTAGCGCGATAAATGGCATTAAGCGATAACGTATTACCTGCGAAATTCGCGTGGCAAAGCGCCAAGGGTGCGCGGTTACATTGCGCGCGAATAAATTAACAAAAAGAGGGGAGGGGGAACGTTTAATACCGAGAAGATTGACGCGGCCACGTTTGACCGCTGAATAATTACGCGGTCTCTGTTAATTTCGGTCCCAGGCACGCGTTCACGGGGCCGCGTGAAAAATTTCCCCGTGAAAATTTTATCCCGCGTTAGACGATGAAAAATTCAAGCGTGCAGACAAAGGACGGCCGGGTTTTTTCAAGCTGAAAAATTCTGGGGGATGGTGCAGATAAACGACGAGGGAAGAAGCGAGGGGGAGATAATTGAAAAGGAAAATACGCGGCACTTTGATAACTAGGAAATAATTTTTCTAATTTCCAAAACGATTTCTGAATTTTATTTATACGGACTCTGTTATTGCCGCTGTTACACGCGCGAGTCGAACGTGAATCAGGAGAATGGCCTTCGTCGATGTAAATCATTTTCGTAACGCGGTATCGTATATCGATGATAAATTTGATTTATCGTCGATGCGTTGTTGCAAACGTCGTTTCTTACATCGTAAAACTAGCGTTGAAAAGAATAATTGGAAGAAGTGATTGACTACGCGTCATATTCGCCGCGAGTCGCTCGATTATTCGAAAATTGTTTGGCCAGCGTTCTAAATGGAAACTAAATCTAATGCGCGACTTGATGAATCTTTCGTGAAATATATTGCGAATTTCCTTCGTTCAATGGAAACCCATCAACTAGAAATATCTATATATTCTGATTCAGAATTTCTATCAACGGACAATTAGAAATAAAATTCGCAGTGTAAATAACGAACATAATCGTAATCGCGTCACGGTTAAGTTTTCTCGTTTAATTTTATTCCATTTTGAAATATTTAATTTGATCTCAACGAAAATTTCTAAACTCCATTAACTTAATTAAACAACCATTACAAAAACGAAGCGACAAAGGTTCTCGTTCTATTAAAAATATATTTACGCTCCCTTCAAATTACCTTTCTCTACCTCTGCCACTTTAAACAACGAAACACCGATTATAAAATAAAATGAAAAACACCCTTCCATCCCATTCGCGTAATCATCAATCATCGAAATGAGGTGGCAAATGATCGCTACGTCACGTACTACTAATACTCCCAAATCACAAATTGCAGGAACTATCCAGCGACCGCGAGATTCCGGAACTTACGAAATTTCGGTGACCGCAGCCGCCAAGAATTCTCACCCTCGCTGCTAGAACTACTATTCTGGAGCATCGATCACCGAAATCACGAGAAATTGCACGTAGGTCCGTCCCTTCGCCGTTTACGATTCATCCGAACAGTCGTAGCCTGGTATATACGCGTTTGACATCGTTCCGCGAGCAGAGAAGGTTGTTGACCACGCACACGCGCGCACACGCACGCACACACACGGGCGGAGGAGGCAGGCGTTAACGCAAAGACAAGGCGGCGTGCTGTCACGACAGGAACGAGGTGACTTTCCACAAGCTCGTACACATAGCTGGTTTACAAGTCGGGGTGAGCGGCGGCAGTAGCAGTCGGCCCCTTGTCGCGTGGAATCGATAGTCTGCGTGCACGAAACGCCGATATAAGCGCTCCGTACGCCCAACGACATTGCCATTCCGCGATTCCTTCTTTCGATCGTTCGTGTCGAGCCAGCGACGTGCAGGGACGAGCGAGGAAAGGAAAGAACGGAGCGGACGAGTGGAAAAAGAGAGCAGGTTAGTACGGCTGGGAGGAGGAAGGGATGGAGGAAGAGAGGGAGAGGGAGAGAGAAGGATGCACTAACCTGTCGAAGCGGCAACGAAATCGAACCAACACAACTAGCACGGAGGGTGAACGGGGGAAGGCAAAGTAGGCAGGCGGCGACGATCGAGCGAGAAAGCGAGAAACTGGCGAATCCGATAAATCAATGAACGAAAATACTTCGCGCGAGCGGAACGGAAGAAGGAGGATAACGAGGAAGAAAGTTAGGAATACACGAGACGAGTGCGTCGAACCATAGCTTTGCGCCAAGATTGATAAGGGTTAGGAGCGATTAAGAGCGAGAGAACGATCGACTCGCGGAATTCTGCTCTCTTTCCGACCCCTTTACTCTCGTTCCGCTGTTGGGGGTGTCTTAAAGGCGCTGTTTCAACGAGATCACGCTTGACGGAGCGCGAGAAAGCAACGAAAAGAGGCGATATTAAAAATAGTCTACCCTTAGGATCGAAGAATCCTACCTAGTTTTCTCTACCTTCGCTGTAAGAATATATCGAACGAGCGAAGAATAGAGGAGGCTGATTGGAAAGGTAGGAAATAAGAACGTATATCCGTGCGAGTATCGAGTACACTATGGATTCCAATGTATAATCGCGATACAAAAGGTATCTGAGTGTATCCTCGTGGATAAAGATGGAGATCAAAGAGGAAGAACGAGAATACGATATTAGAGTCGAAACGGAATAGTATATACGGGTGGCGCAGCTCGGTCGCAGCTCGAGAAACTCTCGACCGCGATCGCTCGGCGAAGTAATCGGTCGACAAAACGCGGCGAATGTAATTAGTCGTCGTGGCGAGCACGGTTCGCTCCGGTGGCTGAGCTCCGGCTGGCCAAAGGTCCCTCGAGGCGAGGGGATCCACTCAGGACGAGCGATCCAGTTAGAACGATGAAGAGAAATCTACTTACCCACGGTCGCGCTCTCTTCATGTCTCGGGAACTGCTTCACGGCATCTCAACGACACTATTCCGCTTCCGTATCCTCCATGTCGATGCTGCCTTGTCACGATGGCGCTGGTCGAAGTAAACCGTTGGTTGGCACAATGAACACTAGCTCTACTCGCTTCGACACTCGACGAAGCCAACGATCTCACAGTCCGTTCTTCCTTCCCTTCCTCCGCGCCTAACCTCTTCCGTCACCGATATTTTACAGCATACGTTTTACTCAACACTAGACTCGCCGTTCGTTTATCCCGACTCTCGAGCGAAGGGAATCTCGGTTGCCGGTTGATTCTCACCGTGCCACGACCCGATACGAGCGAGAGATCATCGTTATTCGTTCGTGTCGCGATTCGTCCCGATGTTACGACGATGTCAGAACGAAAGCTCAGCTTATTTCGACTCGTGCGCGGACTAAACTGACCTCGAATCAAGCCGCCGTTTCTGTCTTTCAACTGAAACTGCGAGGAGGGGCGGGGTGGGGATAGATGGGGACAATAGTGGGGACGAGTGGCGCGCGCATAGGCCCGAGTGCGTATGCGTTGGGGTAGTCACTACGACCACGACGATCATCACGACGACTACTAGCGCGAAAGGAGAGGAGAGCGACGTGGTTTTTCGGGTTACGCGAGAGCACCGATTTTTTCGGAGCTTGCATTCCTGATTGTCTCTTTGTTTCTGTTCTCTTTCTCGCCGTGCATATACGCAGAGATGGTGCGCGATACGATGCAAGTTGCGCAATATTCGACTGGATTCTCCGTGAGATCTTTTCCAATCCGCTTCCGGCCAAGTTGCTTCTCTGCCCAACTTTCGGTGCAACGTGCGTGTGCACCGAATACACACGCGTACGTAAACGCGTGGACGGTTTGTTTGTTTCGAGGGAATTAGAGAATGCGTTTCAGCGGATTCCAAGGGATGGTTCGGTTTTAGAAACAGGGCTATTTGTTGAGAAACGCGAGCTTCTTTGTTACGGATTTTATACTCTTTCAGCCCCGATCTCGTTTCCGACCGAGTTGTGCGCTAGTTTCTCGCTGGACGTTGGAATTTTAATGACAGAAAGGGGGTTAATTCTATTCTCATTTCGTTCGATTCGTTTCGTTGATTATTTTGAAATTAATTATAAATTGAATTATTAGTTAGAAAATGGTAGGCGATGAAACGTAATAGGAAATATCGTACTGAAAAATATCTTGAAAGAAGGAGAATGAATTGTTCGTTGAAAGTAATTATACTTTTTAATTATTTAAATGAACGGAGAAAACGGATAGTTTTTGATGTGTTGAAAAAATATATCGCACAATCCATAGAAAATTCTGTTTATCTTACATTTAATATTATTTCTTCGAGAAATTGTTATTAACGTTTCGATATGAATATTCTATTTATAAAAAAAAGATTTATCTAATTAAATATTGTAATTAATCAACAATACCATAATTATTTCGAGAATTATGGAGCATTAGTGAATAAAGAATCAACGAACAATCGTTTGTTTGATCCATTTAACAAAGGATTTCAGTATTTTAATTGAACCTTTTGTAATATTTTCATGGTATCTACTTCCCTAGAAGACGGATAATAATATTGCTTTCCCGGTATTAAAAAATATAACAACGGAAAGACAAATTATGTTATTTGCTTAAAATCCCCTGTAACATTCCAGTATTTCGTGTTTACGGCTTTATGGTATAGCATAAATATCATTTTCAAAGGAACAATAATAATAACGTTATCTTTCTAGAAATGATTAACTAATATTTTTCTCCTATCCTTTCTTGAAGTCATAAAATAATGAAAGAATAATGGTACGAAAGATAAATATAATGTAATTAATTCAATTAATAAAATATCGTATTTATTTTATAATAAAAAAATGCATAACAAACAAAATATAATAAAATTTTATGATACAGCATTCTCGCTGCATTGAAAGTTTTATAAACAAACTTTCTGTATATACGATGAGCCGTACGTAGGATGTACAAGGTGTACTGCTATCAAACTGTAATATCGAGTAACATATTGTTCTCTGCGCAAAAAAAGAAAAAAGAAAATAAATTGAAAATTCAAAATAAAATTTTCTTTGAATATCGAGAAAATTAATATTGGAAATCTATCTCACACTACTCAATTTTATTCTACATTTATAAATATAAATAATATCATACTTTATCCGTTTATTTATTATCAATACGAGTATTCATTGATTTACAGATTTTAAGTTAATCGAATTAAGTCGGAATTAAATAGAAACAAATTTTTCTAAATTTTTAAGTATCAGCTTTAATTAAAATTGTATTTCTCGTTTAAAATTTATTTCAGACATCCCAGTATGTGTAAACTTTCGAACCAAAATTAATCTACGGATAAAATTAAATCGAAAGGTTAATTAATTCCTGCATGCCTAGCGGTTCCAGCTGGTTGAAGACATTCAACGTCGATGTCATCATTTCGGAAGAGATAGTCGTGTAGAGGAGGGTGACGATCGTATTCAAGGGAGAGAAATTGAAACGTCCCTGACAAAGTACGTAATTTACCCATAATACCTACTTTATATTCATTGTAGTAATTATACGTTTGATGTATAATTATCTCACACGATTTTCCATTTATATAGCGATCAATTTTCAAATATCGTTTCGTTAATTTAAAAAAAAAGTAATCAATTGTCGAAATGAAAATATCGTATTGAAGAAATATCTGAGCAATTTCAGGATAATTTCAAACAAAGGATGAAATATCAATCGATTAAAAAAGTTGCTTCGATTAATTAGCATCACGACTCGAAAGATAATTACAAGCTTCTTATCAAGAGATAACGTGTCTAAAAAAATTGAAAAAAAAAATTATGTAAAATTAGGTTAAATATAGCGATCAATTTTCAAATATCGTTTCGTTAATTTAAAAAAAAAGTAATCAATTGTCGAAATGAAGATATCGTATTGAAGAAATATCTGAGCAATTTCAGGATAATTTCAAACAAAGGATGAAATATCAATCGATTAAAAAAGTTGCTTCGATTAATTAGCATCACGACTCGAAAGATAATTACAAGGTTCTTATCAAGAGATAACGTGTCTAAAAAAATTGAAAGAAAAAATTATGTAAAATTAGGTTAAATAACATAATACATAGTTATTTATGGAAAATTATTCACAATCTAGGCACGGCAATCTTCATCGGAAAAATAAAAATCATCCAACGGTAATATCTCCATTCTTTCCCTTCTCCTCCCCTCCCTATTATTCGAGTCGTTATTTCATCCCTTTTTGACCTCTCTCACCCTTCTCCACCATCCCTTCTCTCCTTCAACGAGGCGTCAACGTCTTAAAGGGGCTGCTGTGAGTAAGGCTTGCCCGATGACGAGAGCGACAACGATCGATTCACGAGGCTCTTTTCGTATTAAATCCAGAAAGACGGGAAATAAAGCTTTGCGCTTGCGAAATAAACCTTTCGTGCTTATTGCTCGCCACGTTTCCAAGTCTATCCAGAAGCAAGGATCGAAATAATGGAGCCAGCCTCGTGAATTGTATTTACACGCGTATGTGCACGATTAGATTACAGAATTCTTGCATATCTCGAATTTATTATTTTATTATTTTATTAATATTTTCGAGAGTCCTATTGTTACATCGATCGATGCCGCTTTTCTCTTTTTTAAAATAATTTTACACGTAAATATAAACCGATTAAAATTAAATTCAAATATTTCACGGTGGAATTTTTTGATCTCTTTGGTTTTCATAAGGGTTTGTAAAAATGAGGAAATTTGTGTGCAGTGGTAATAGAGAATTAATTCAGGTTTTTTTTTTTTTTTTTTTGCTAGTCTAGGATAGAAAATTTCAAAGAAACAGATAGTACGAAAGAGATAGTACAAGAAAGATACTTCAATAAGATAATTCGATATGATTCGAAACGAGAAAGGTAGGAACGGTACTGTTTCACGTTACAGCATTGTTGTTCCTTCCTTCTTCTGAGAATAAAAAGATATTCAATGTCCAATCTCAGAAATTTTGCTCGTACTTTCTTCTCTCATTGTCCATTTTGCACAGTCCATTGGATATTTTTCGTGTTCTTATCGGCAACAATTCCAGAATTCTTGTAATCGTAAATATTCTGTATATTTGTTTCCAGAAAATTTCGCTTCGAGAGAATATAGAACTTTGTTCTGCATAATTTATTCTTTCTCCTCACTTATTCTTGATTCAATCTTCTTTGTATTTTTAATCCTTCGCACAAAAAATGTTTGTTCTTATCCTTAATTATATAATTTACAAATGAATATTTAAACAAATATTTGGAGTAAAAAATTGTAAAAAATCAAAAATGAATATTGCAAATAAATTCAAATATTAATATTAATCGTACACGAACTCGATGCATAAAGCCTTTATATAATAAAAATGCACTTGTCATTAATTTAAAATAAATAAATCCGAATGTTGAACTCCTTTTAATAAAATCTTTTATTAATTCAGAATAAAATTATTCCTCGTAATAATTGAATTCTTTTTTACCCAATGATTTGCTGATATTCGCATTGTCTCTTATATTTTTGATTATTTTTCTTATACGCTTTTCATGATTTATATACTTTTTGTGTGTATGCGTTATAAAATTGGCTAAGATAGGTAATTCCGCGGAAACTTATTGCCCTTTTTCGAATCGATCAGTGATAGAATAGGCGTGTTGTGCCTTATGGCTCGAGGCCAGTAGGGGTTCGGAAACCAAGAAGGTCCGGATTGAATTTAGGCCAGCCCGAAAGTGATTTGGCGTAGAAGACACGAAGTGAATTCCTATTGTATTTAATATTTCTTTACAGATAAGAAGAATCGATAAAATTTAATTTTGTCAAATTATGGACACCGTGTTGTTATTAAATATAATAAGAGATTTGTATATACATAAAATTAATCGAATAACGATAATAATAGTTTGAAAAAAATGTATATATATATATATCTAGGATGTACAAAATTTATTTCTTGGAAGCACGTGGCGAATATGAAAAGTAAACGAATCTCTTCAGTCGAGTTCGAATATGGTTCAGTCTACCGTCTTATTACGTCCACATCAGGTTACTTTCCTTAATTTGATGTTGCTGCTAGAATTCTGAAAGCGTGCTCTTAGCGCTGTTAAGGTACTTCTGAGTGGAATCTCTCCCCCCCCTTCCGAAAAAAGGAAAGAAAAAAGAGTGAAAGCATACGGAGAATGGTTCCTTCGTACATCATCACATTTAATCCGACTTCTGTGTACAAGGCAAATATTATGACTTCAGATTACATTTAAACTATCTTTTCCTTCCTTGCCAAATTGTAAATTTGAGCATTTCTATTGCAAACATAGCAAGTTGATTTGCAATCTACATAAGTGTATAATATTTTGTTGGAAATAAAACTTGAAGCTTCAGATATTGTTAAACAAAATGAAACGACAATAATTTATAAATTAAAAAACAATAATTAAAAAATGGTAAACAATTTTTATTTTTATTTATACATGAAATAATCATTATAAAATTCTATTTATTTGTATATACGCTTTTAATAAATAATATCTTGAACATTACTTACATTAAATATTATTTCAAACGTAGGCCATAATTATTGACAATCGGCCCGATCAATAGTACCGATTACGACCGTTAGATGACTCCAACGCCATTGCGTTCTCGTTACAATTATCTACGCTATGCAAATATAATTACCGAGTTGAAGAAGTGATTTTTAGCCGATTCTTCTTGTATTAGAACAGCTACGAATTTTTCTGAATTTTCAATAATCGAAATCGAATCATCATCATCATTGATCCTTCCTTATGCAAATAATTATAATTATTTTTAATAAAAATAATTAATGTAAATAGAATTGATTTTAATAAAAATCAAAATGCTTTTTTCGAAATTCTTTTATCTGATCGTATAATTTTCAAATAATTGAAAGAAATAACGAATCGGTATTATTTTAAATATTATTTTAAACATTCTCAGCATTGGTATCCGATCGAAAGTTTCAATTTCAGTGATTTTTGGCTATCTTACAGCTATTTCCCTGATGTTAGAATATCAATTCACAAATGATTGAAATCTTGCCAAAGTGTATTTCTTTCTTTAGGCTTCTTTTTATATAGGATACAGATCCTGCAATTTTAATAACAGATTTCTAATAGAAGTTTGAAAATATTACTATATCACCATGGACGAAATAAAAGGCCTTCCAATAATCGATTGATATTTTATTGATCGATTGTAAGGACGTCGAGATACGACATAGATCGAATAACGATGTAAACGATGTAATGATCATGAAAATGACCTGCAAATATAATATCGGAAAAATATTTGAAAATTAGAAATTGAACCTTAATTTTTAAAATCAACTATTTTTTGAAATGAAATAACAACCAATAATTTGTATAATAAGCTCCAGTTAAAAGCCACGAATATCAAATTAACTCAGAGTTTATTAACCTTCTCTTATATCGTGGAAAGAACCATTTTTGGTTTTACATATGGCGCCAAATTGCTACGCCGCAATTCTAAAGCAATATACCGTATGCGTCACGTTAGGCATCGTGACAACCAATATGCTTCTGTTCTACTTCATCGAGAATATTGCACGTGGGTATTATGGTTTCATAAGATAGCATCGATATCACTGTACAATTACACGTTTATAATAACATATGCACGTGTTTGCATAACGCAATTGCATTCTATATCCAGCTTTGTTACGTCGATTTTGATAGCTTATTAATCGTGTTAGGACGACAGCTAACGAATTAACGTCACTCGTTTTTTTTTTTTGATCATGAATTTCAAAAGCAAAATATGTCGAGAAAAGTTGTGTACACTTTTATCGTTATGTAACCATTTTTATTACAATTAAGTAATTATTTTCACAGGTTATTATATTTGCAGAATTCGAATTAAAAGAAGACTTTTATGTTATAATAATTGGTTTTAGAATACATTTCGATGCAACGCTTTTTCTTCAAAATTTCTTCAAAATATTTGTTATTAACTTTGTAAGATTTTTATTCGATCTTGTCGATTTTTTTGCCTTCTTAATTTTTCTGTATTTCTTTATATAGAAAATTTATAACGAGCATTATACATTTTTAGAAAATTAATATTTGTAAAATTTTGATTTGAATTATTTGATTTGTAAAATTAATATTTGGCTTTGCTCTCTGTAATCCAAACAAATTAGATGTCATCGTTCGTTCGTTTCAAAATTAGCACATCATATATTACATATTGTATTGTTTGTTTATTTGAAGAGTAAGATTGCAAGAGAACACGTAGCGTTTATTGTTTCAAATATATAAATGAAATATGAATTTTTTTTTTGATGCGGAGATATTTCAAATTAAACAAAAAGAAAGAAATTTTACAATGTTTTTTTTTTGAGATCGAGGCTAAATAAAATTTTTTTTTTAAAACTGTTGGAAAAATATATTCAGTTTTTGTAACCTTTCAATCTATTATTGTCAGAACATTGCGAAACGGATTAAACAAATACCAATTATTTACTATTTTCGAAAAGAAGTACAATTTTTGTCTTCTGCACGATATTATATAATATTTCAAGTTCGTATTTTTTTATTTTTACAAAAGGCAACGAAACAACACATTTTGATAAAATAATTATTAAAAAATTACACATATAACAGATATATATATATATATATATATTAACAGTCTTATTCATATATTTACATCGTTAATTTAATATCAAAGTTCATCTAAAAATAATCCCTCCAATGGCACACTACGTGTTAAGCAGATTATTCTATTTTAAGCTCCATTAAATTGATATTATGGAAGAGTTAATATCACTAAAACAAAAAAAATAATCAATTAAAGATTAATCCAAGGTACACGTGATCGAAACTGTGACCTTTAATTAAAACGCACGCGAAACGTTTCCAATGCCGTGAACCACGCATTCGAAGCTTAATTCGGCCTAAAACCGCGCCCGATCGTCGCAGAATTCGATCCCCATTTCGGTGTCACGCTTCGTTCCTCGCCTTCGAATCGTGTTCAATACCGGTAATGCACGATACGCAGCGTGGATACGTATGGAAATCGGCCGAACTCGTCGATAAGTCAACCGATGGACCTGTGCCGCGGTTACAGACGATTACCGATAACCAGCCGACTAGTCGGTGCGCGACAATCTACGACACGGAACGGCGAGTTTAATCGATTACGATCTGACAACGTTGCCCGCATCTTTGTCGCTCTCGCGCGCGAAAAATTCCGCGAATTTTTCGGATTTTCATGACCAGCCGAACGAATCGAATGGAACTATTAACGTTATTTGCTCGATGGAGGTCTGTTCGTTTATTTCGAGATGTATCGTATATGCTATTGCTTTTTGCCAGTGAATTTTCCACGTTTTAAAATTGCCATGCTACGTTCCACGTCTGAAAACGTGGAATTACGATTAATTATAATAATTAATCGTTATATGTGGTGAATTATTAAGATAGGATACTTTTCATCAGAATGAATCTCAAATATACTTCTTTTTTGTTTGTTATTGTCTGTTGATAATTATAATGGTATCATAACGATATATTAAATTAAATTAAACAACGCCTCTGTTAGGAGCGTGACTTTGGTATTAAGTAATCATCAGAGTCGATGGAGACCTGGCAAGGTGATTCACAAGGGTTAACAAGGGTTTCAGGCTCAAAGGCATCAATCTCGTCCACTGATTGATGTATCTAACTACGGATTTATGACATGCCATTATTATTGACTGTCCAGAATGCCTGGTTATTCATCTGCGTGTCTGCACGTCTGCGGTCATAAAGCAAGACTCCAGACTCTTCTTCCGACAATTAGAAAGATTAGAAGCGCACAACGAATCATTAAACGCGATATTGACGTCGAATCAAATTTAAACGAAAAAGTTTCAACAATTAAATTTATTATTTTGACAAAGATGACCCTGTACATTTTCCAGTACAATTTGGAATTTGGAAACAATCATGTAAGATCCCGCTACGCATTAGTTTCTCTCTTCATCGCGGAATTAATTTAAGGGAGATAATCGAAAACTGTTTTACAAATAATTTTTTTGCAAGTTCATCCGAGTGTACGCTCGATAATTATTTAAAAAAATTTTATGCTTCGTGCAAAGCGATTATTCTCTCCTTCTCGAAAAAATTTTTTTTCGTGCACTGGATAAGGATTATCGTTGCTTCGTCAGAGATTATTATTCATCAGGTGGATGATCGTGCAAGATTTTTTATCAAAATAATTTCAATTGTAAATTCGTACACTCGACACGAATTCAGAGGGCTAGAGAGACGATTCGAGTCCGATTTCTAAGAGGAATTTTAACTACAATTTCAACTACGATGTTGCTTTGTTGATTTTCGTTCCTTCTTTCTTTCTTTCCTTTTTGTTACCAGAGATCCAACCGCGACGTTTGATGCATTCACCGCGCCGCTAGGCGCGACTTTCTTCTATATACTTGAGAATTCCGAATGTACCGCGTTTTTATCTTGGAATTCTTTGCGGCCAATGGCGTATAAAATGAATGCTTGGAGGTTTTCTGCTCTGTCATACGGTTATTCATACGCTGTTGCGGTTTCCAATCCTATATTCCGCTCTTTAAGTATTCATACGGAAACTTTGCGATACGTCGTGCAATTTGTCGTGCGTGAAAAATGATGGGAAAAAATTTTGTTTGTTGTTGGATAGAGGAATTTTGTAAAATGCAGAAAAGCAGGGACAATTTCTTCTTTACCTATTTGTCTCGTTTTCTTTTAATCGTTCGTTTGATTCGTTCGACTCTTTGTTATTTAACCCCAAGCTCCAACGATACGAGCTTTTCAAAAGCGGAAGATTCAATAACGCTTGTTGTTGCTTATTGCCTACAGATAGATTTGATTTATAGGAAACGTGTAATTACAATCGTTTCACTTGTCTGCCCGCGGATGCCTTGAAATTACGCCTCTTGTTAAATCGATATCTTCTGACAGAAACAAGCGACAGTTAGTTTGCTCCTGTCGTCGAGCATACGTGATGCTCGTGAGGATACAATGATGCTCTTGATTGATCACGCAACGGGTTCTTGGGTCGGATTATCAACACAAATTTACTATATTCGGCGAATATCCCTTAAATTCCAACAGGGAGACACGTCCACTTGGGATTATATTTCGAGATTAAACTTTTTGAAACTTTATGACGTATTTTACTTTATGACGTTTTGTTTTTCCAAGCGGTAAAATGCATTTCTCGGAAAGAAGTCGAAGGAAGTCGTTTAAAAGATGTTGAACTCGGAGGAAAGAGGGTAGAAGAAAAGATGAAAAACGTATTTTTGACGTATCGAAACTGAACATAAAATTTAATGTCAAGGCATCGATGAATGAAATTTAATTTGCAGGAAGGAAAAAACAAATGCGATTCAAACACATTCCTGTAAAAAACTATAATTACATATTAAAATGTAAAACGTGTAATGTAAATGTAAATTGTAAAAACAATCACGTATCAATTATTATCTCAAGATCAATCTGAAAAAAATAGACCAATTATTTTATCTTTTAGATTGTTAAATTCACTCGTTGGAATTTGAATTTATACATCAATTTCCTTATTTATAATTTTAAATTTAATTAATTCAACATTTATTGCAACGATATTTTGATTTCGCGACATTATTTGAGAAATAACGTTTCAAGGTTTTCTTTTTATTACTAATTTTTTAAAATGTAGAACAATTTTATATTATTATTTATTATTGATATTCTTTGTATGTTTTTTTTTTCATTTCCCAGTTTCTCCTAACATTGAAATCGATACATTATACAACCACCAAAAGATTCCCCCCATTCAACCGCGTGATCAATTCCCCAGACAGAATTAAAAAGAAATATGGAGCAAGAGCAATCTGTTCGCAGGAGGTTAAAGACGAGAGCCGTCGACCACTCTGCGATTCACCTTCGTGGCTCTGAAAGAAAAGAAAGCAAGGGGTATATATCGAGATTCGTCTTTGAATCCCTTTCTTTCCACTTCCCCCTTGTCCTTGCGATTCATCTGGAAACGCACGGTGACAGACGGTGACGCGACGAGAAGAAGAAGAAGATAAACCCGCTTTGGAATAGGGGAGGCGCGATGGCGGACGTTCCAGAGGCTGCTGGAGGCTCTGTGACGGGACACGGAGCGGGCGAATGAAGGGTGGAAAAGAAGAAAGTAACTGGAAGAGGACGTAAGGAGAGTCTGGAAGCTTTGGAGGCGGGTGGGAGCTACGTTTTACTCGGGCATCATGTTAGAAGAGGTACAAAGGTGTATCCGGAGGGCCTGTGACGGTGGCCAAAGGGCGAAGAAGGGATCTATCTCTCTCTCTCTCTTTTCTTTCGCCTTCTCTTTCCCCGAGCAAACTGTCCCCTACCGGTAGCGATGGGATTAAGCGCGTACGATATCGATCAATGATATCGAGTCGTTAAGGTATTTCGCAGTAACGATTTAAGCGAAGGTGAAAAGCATATCGTTTATATAGGGAGTAAAACGAGCGTAAATTTATAAGGAAAAAATTAAAAGTTCGATGTATAGCTGTAGGAAGATATAATTTGAAAAGTAGCAATGATAAAACTTGTTCCGAAAAGGTTTACAGGAATATATAAGAAACGGTTGAGTTTTAAATGAAACGAATTTCGAGTGTATTTTGGATTTGATTTGATTTTTTTTTTGGATTCACATATTGAACTCGATCCCATCACTACCTACCGGTCGATGCCTCACGCTTGCGCCCTGAAACCGCACCCGCATCTGCCTTGCGAGACCCCTCTGATTCTACCCGAGTTCTTCTCTTTTCTCTTCTTTTTTTGAATCGGTGATTAAAGTTCCACTCCACTTTCGTTCTTCGTCTTATGCCTTTTCTACATCTATTTTTTTCTTTTTTGATTCTTTCGCTTTCTTTTTCTTTTTTTTTTCTCCCCTTCCCCTCTTTGCTTTCTTTCTACTCTCATTCTTCCGTAGTTTTTGTTCTTTCCGTTTTCTCTTTGCGGCCAGGGGTTGGAGAACTCTGAGGGCGCATAGCAAGTGCTTCCCATTGGCGGAGAGGGCACATTGCACACCGATTCTTTCTTGACAAATTTTCTGGGATCGTGGAATTTTTAGAGATTTGGAAATTATGATAATTCTCTGTTACTGTTGGGTAGAATGGAAAGGAATGTAGAAATTTTTTTTGGCATTTATGGCTTCTCCCTCTTTCTTTCTTTCTAATAGTAAATTATTTTCTGTAATAATATTCAGATTTTTAAAATTTGAAGTTACAGCAACAAGAATTTTTATTATTTTGATTCTTTTAAATTATATAAACTTATAATTGGTAATATTGTATTAAATAAATTCTTTATTTCTTTTTATTTTTAATGATTTATAGATTTCTCTTTTATAATAATGGTAAACACATTTTTTAAAAACTTTTAAAAAAGAATACGTCAAAATCAAAATCAAAATTGTACATTATACTATTACGTCGAAAAGAAATATGTCAATTTAATTTTATTTAAAAAATAGACAAAAGAAAGAAAAGCCATGTTCAAAAGATACTTTTCCCCAATTTTCTATTAATTTTTCCCTTTCTGGAATAATCGAATTACAAAAGTCCTTTTGGAATTCTTTCACTTCACCTTTAAATATTCAAAATGAAGGAACAGTGACGCATTTGCGAAAACTCTGTAGCTGTATATCTTCGGGTATAAATAAAGCATCGTGCAGACTCTCTGCAGACTAAACACACAGATATGTACGTACATACCGATTTGTAATTCTCGTCCATCGAACGATTAAAATTAAAATCACGATATATCTCTCGCTCTGTTCTCATATAATTAACCGTTTCTCGAAAGTTTGAAATAAATGCATCGATTTTATTTCGTACATGTATCTCTTTTATTCCTCTTCGCAACGTGGCCTATCCCTATCCTGACATTTCGATTTTCTACGTATAATCTAATTTTATCAGCACAATACTTTAAAAATATTTTTAAACTCGTAAATTTAAAGACTACGCGAAGTAACAACGAAAATAAACTATTTTTATACCCTGTATATGTAAATCCAAGATACATAAATGAATATTTCATATCCGACATCGTGTTATTATTATTTCAAACTTTTAAAAATATAGTTTACGATTTTTCGAAGAGAAAAGAAAAATCTTCTATCAAAATATACGTAATCGATAATAATACGAGTCGAGTTAGGTTAGGTTAGAATTGAATAAAATAACATCGCCTTCCATTCATTTTCAAGCGCCCTCTATAATCAACTCCACGAAAATAAAATTCGCTCACTGTAGAAACAATGTTTCACGAAATTGTTCAAAGATGTCTATACCTCTCACATGCGAGCAAAATAACACCTAAGAAAGTGTTAGGTTAAGAAGAAGAAAACGAAGAAAATCCAACTATTAGTGATAAATGAAAATTGGTTGCAAACGAACGAAGCAAGGAGTGAAAACTTTTCTTTATGGGGAAGATAATTCCAAGGAATTAAGTGAAACACAAACAATGATCCCTGTCGAATTGAACCTCGTTATGTACGGGAATAATTGCACGTTGGCCATTGTTCCAACTCCTCCTCTCACCTACTTTCATTTTTATTCGAACACGATTGATCACTCACCCATTCGGTAAATAGGTCGGTTATATAGAGAGAAAGAGATGTACACATATATATACACGAACGGCTATATCACGTCTTTCGACGACATCTGTTACTTTAACCGCGCGGTTCTAATTCTGATCAACTCCTCCTCCTCATTGATTCTGCCGGGGTTACCGCGGGATTAACGACGATCGTTTCACCGATAATATTTTCATAGACGGTGTTTGCCTGACATCGACACGTTTCGCGTGTCATTCACCATCTCTTCTCGACTAATCTCTCTGGTGATATCATTTCAATCGATAATTATTATTCGAAATAATTGCTCGTTTTCCAATAAACGATTTGAAAGAGAAAGGAGAAATTTATCGTGGAGGGGAATTGAATTTTTATGAATGAAAAGTTTGATAATTGATAATTGATCATGAAAATTTCTTTTTATTCGATTCGTTTTGATTTTTATTACATCGTTTCAGGGACGATGGGGCAAGTGTACGTCTTTACAGTTCCTCGTGAAAGAGTTACCCCTTTTCCTCCCCTCCTCCTGGAGCACGTCATCCATGGCTTCGTCGACTGTTTTCCCATTTTTCACGGGATTGTTGCTAGCTAGGAGAGGAGAATCCACTCTGTCAGAATTTATGCTTCCTCCGACGGTGGACTCTCGTGGTAAATTTATCATGATATTAGGCTGTATAAAAAGAAGAAGTACGAAAAGAAGAAAAAAGGGTGAACAATGTGGAACAAGCTCAATTAGTATGCAACAATAGAGATATTATATCGAGCAATTCAATAAGCAAAAGTTTTCTTCATTCCATATACGTATATATATATATATATATATATAAATAAATAAACGATCTATGTATTTTTCGATACATTTTATTATAAAATGATAGTAATAATGATTTTTTTAGTCGAGTTTTTCAGAAAAACATGCATTACATATTTTTATCATGATGGTTTTTAATTAATATTTATCTTATTAACATCGTTAAGATTAATAATAAAAAAACGTAATCAATCAATTGGTTGTATAACCGGTTCAACAATTCTCAACTATAGATGGATTTAATGGGCAAAACTTTTTAGATTAACTTCTTCTGTTTCATTGCAGAGAACAAGATTATCGCTAAGGAAGATTAATCGAATGCTATAGATCATCTTTTTATGGATTAAGATTATGGTGACCGATAATAAAATATTCTGGCATCTGGAAAATCATAAGCCAATCAAAGTTCGAGTACTTGATTAATTAATCAAAAATGTTAAAAACTCAGAGAAGAGAAATGTATCAACTTTAGAAATTTTAATTATCCAAATCTAAGATCTATTTATTAGATAGATTTTAACGATCTTAAAAATAGTTGTTTTGATCGAATCGACTTAAAAAAAAAAATGATTTCGAATTTCGAAATCTCTCAAATCTTCAACCTATTCCTAATCTTTTTGTGCCTTGAAAAACGCGTAAAAAATCTGAGTTATTAAAAATCCACACTCTGACATTTTAATCCAAGTTAACGCATATTTTTATTTAACATTTTCGCTTATGCTGCTCTTACATTTTACATTTTGAATTCTCTGCTTGCGAGAAGCACGTTCATTTCTTAGCGAGTGCTACTTTCAACATCTGACTAGATTCTCATAAAT